>NW_024081118.1:222020-325084 GCF_003009895.1 Hyaena hyaena
GTCTCTATCTGGCTTGGGAATCAAAGTGATGCTGGCTTCATAAAATAAGTCTGGAAGTTTTCCTTCGATTTCTACTTTTTGGAATAGTTTGAGAATACTGGGTATTAATTCTGTTTTAAATGTATGGTAGAATTCCCCAGAGAAACCATCTGGCCCTGGGCTCTTATTTGTTGGGAGATTTTTGATAACTGATTCGATTTCCTCACTTATTATGGGTCGGTTCAGGTTTTCTATCTCTTCCCGTGTGAATGTTGGTAGTGTGTGTGTGTTTAGGAATTTGTCCATTTCTTCTAAGTTGTCCAGTTTGTTGGCATATAATTTTTCATAGTATTCCCTGATAATTGCTTGTGTTTCTGAGGGGTTGGTTGTAATCAGTCCATTTTCACTCATGATTTTGTCTATTTGAGTGCTCTCTCTTTTCTTTTTGAGAAGCCTGGCTAGATTTTTGTCAATTTTGTTTATTTTTTCAAAAACCCAACTCTTGGTTTCATTGATCTGTTCAACTGTCTCTTTGCTTTCTATATTGTTTATTTCTGCCCTGATTTTTATTATTTCTCTTCTTCTACTGGGTTTGGGGTGCTCTTGTTGCTCTCCCTCTAGTTGCTTTAGGTGCGCTATTAGATTTTGCAGTTGCGCTTTTTCTAATTTCTTGAAATAGGCCTGGAGTGCAATGTACTTTCCTCTTAGTACTGCTTTCTCTGCATTCCATAGAGTTTGTTCTCATTTTCATTTGTTTCCATATATTTTTAAATTTCTTCTCTAACTGCCTGATTGGCCCATTTGTTCTTTAGTAGGGTGTTCTTTAACCTCCATGTTTTTGGAGGTTTTCCAAACTTCTTCCTGTGACTGATTTAGAGTTTCATAGCATTGTGATCTGCAAGTGTACATGGTATGATCTCAATTCTTTTGTATTTATTGAGGGATGCTTTGTACCCCAGTATGTGATCTATCTTGGAGAATGTGCCATGAGCACTTGAGAAGTAAGTGAATTCCATGGCCTCAGGATGTAGAGTTCTAAATATATCTGTCAAATCCATCTGGTCCAATGTGTCATTAAAGTCAATTGAATCTTTAATGAATTTCTGTCAAGTTGATCTATCAATTGCTGTAAGTGGAATATTAAAGTCACCTGCTAAAAGCATGTTCTTATTGATAAGAGTGTTTCTGTTTGTGATTGTTTTATGTATTTAGGTGCTCCCATATTTGGTGCGTAGAGATTTATAATTGTTAGCTTTTCCTGATGGATAGACCTTGTAATTATTATATAATGTCCTTCTTCATCCCTTGTTACTGTCTTTACTAAGTCCAGTTTGTCTGATATAAGTATAGCTACTCCAGCTTTCTTTTGACTTCCAGTAGCATGATAGATATTTCTCCATCCCCTTCTTTCTATCTAAAGGTGTCCTCCAGTCTAAAATGAGTTTCTTGTAGACAGCAAATAGATGGATTTTTTTTTTTTTTAATCCATTCTGCTACCCTATGTCTTTTAATTGGGGCATTTAGTCCATTTACGTTCAGTGTTATTATTGAAAAATATGGGTTTAGAGTCATCATATCCTTTGTGGGATTTATGCTTGTGGTGGTGTCTCTGGTATCTTGTGTTCCTTAAATATCTCCCTCAGAGGGTCCTCGTCAGGATTTCTTGTAGGGCTGGTTTTGTGGTGATGAATTCTTTCAATTTTTGTTTATTTGGAAAGACTTTTATCTCTCCTCTTCGGAATGACAGGCTTGTTGGATAGAGGATTCTTGGCTGCATATTTTTTCTGTTCATCACATTGAAGATTTCCTGCCATTCCTTTCTGGCCTGCCAAGTTTCAGTAGATAGGTCTGTAACCACTCTGATATGTTTCCCTTTGTATGTTAGGGCCCTTTTATCCTTAGCTGCTTTCAGAATTTTCTCTTTGTGCTTATATTTTGCCAGTGTCACTATGATATGTCGTGCAGAAGATTGATTCATGTTACGTCTGAGGAGAGTTCTCTGTGCCTCTTGGATTTCAGTGTCTGTTTCCTTCCCCAGATTGAGGAAGTTCTCTGCTATAAATTGTTTAAGGACTCCTTCAGAGCCATTCCCTCTCTCTTCCTCTTCTGGAATTCCTATGATATGGGTATTATTCCATTTGATTGTATCGCTAAGCTCTCAAAGTCTCCTTTAGTGTTCCTGGATCAGTTTCTCTCTCTTTTTCTAGGCTTCTTCTTTTTCTATAATTGTGTCTTCTAAATCACTTATTCTCCTTTCTGCCTCTTTAATCCGTGCATTGGATGCCTCTATTTTATTTCACATCTCATTTATAGCATTTTTAATTCATCACAACTGTTTTTGAGCTCCATAGTTTTTGTAGAAATATTTTCTGTGATGTCTTCCATGCCTTTTTCAAGCCCAGAGATTAATTTTATGACTATTGTTCTAAATTCTTGTTCAGTTATTTTGCTATATCTTTTGTGGGCAGTTCTTTAGCTGTCAATTCTTCCTGGAATTCCTTTGGAGGAGAGCTCGTTCATTTCATTATTTTGGTTAGCTTTCTATCTCTTGTTAGTTTTAAAAGCTTGTTATGCACTCTGCACCTGTGAGTGCTGCTGTACCAAAGAAGGCTCTTTGACTGTCCAGAGCCTGTCTGTTCAGAGAGTGTTCTTTGAATGGTATCTCTTGGTCTCTCTTGTTGAGACCTTGGTTTTTTTATTTTCCTACTTGTAGTGATATTAGGGACTCTGCACCATGTGTACTCTGGCTTGTTTCTTGAGGTAGCTACTTTAAGGTTTTCTCAGCAGACTCTGTCTCCTTTTCCTCTCAAACTCCTGGATTCTGTTAGGGTTCCTATGGCTTGAGGTCTTCTCCGTGTGAGAGATGGGGGCGAGTGAAATGTATGGAGCTCCCTACTTCTCCACATCTTGCCTCCCCTCTCACCTTGTAGGTCTTAAGATCAACCAGGAAAAACATGACATCTCATCACTTAATGGTAAGAGAGCACACGGATGGTAAATACTGGGTGGTCATGGTCATGAATGGCTCTGGAGAACACAGCCTGAGACTTCCGTGGACAAGTCCCTGATATGTGGTGAGGAACCTGCAAAATGATACAAGTGGTGGCAGACTCTGTGCAGCCCTCTAGTGTTGCAGGTCGGGGGCAGCACAGAGATCAGACGGCAAAAGGGCAAGGGCCAGTGTGCCGGCCACACATCTGGCTGACCCCAGCAAAGTGCCAGTTGCCCAGAGCCCTGGAATCTGCTTGGTTTTAAACAGAGATCTCTGTGTGTCAGCGTCTGGTGCACACACGGACCTCCCCCATTCCATGGAAGGAATATGGCCCTATGGAAGCAATCCTCTTACCTACTGCTCTCCTGAAACCATAGAGAAGCCATGGGCGCCAGAACAACCCCACAGGCATGAGTCTGGTCCTTGGGGCTTCTAGTCCATCTCATGTGGGACTGTGGAGGAGCAGAAGCTGAGAGAATATCCCTGAGGAGAGAAACAGGGATGGGTCTTCACGGGGCCTGGTCTAGGCTTGGGGCTTCCTGTCTAGACGGCACACTGCAGAGCCCCTCAGATGCGTGTCCAGGGCCGGGTATTCGGTGCAGCCTAACTCCTGGCGCTCGCGGTACCTGACTGTCCAGACGCCCTCCTGGCCGGGGGCCGGCCTCGCACGGGCTGTCCTTCCTGCTATGGCATCTTACCTGCGTGCCTCCCATTGTCCCCGAACTGCCCTTCCATCTCCATCATCTTTAATCATTTGACATTTCTAATATTGAGATTATTTCCAAAATTGCTATTACAAATGTTAGTGTATGAAAGGGAGTATCATCTTACAGAGATCGTGCGATCATTGTTGTTTAATTTCTTAAAGCACATTCTTGGAAGTGAACGTGCTTGGCCCAAATGTGAACTGTAAAGATTCAGGCAGATATTAAAGAGGGCTAGCATGGTAGCCAAAAGTTTTAACTCAAAAAAAAAAAAGAACTTTACATTTTTATGTTCAATATATACATTTTCATTTTCCATGTCATCATTGAAGAATGCACTATTTCTCTTTCCTTTTTATATAAATGTTTTTGTTTGTTTCATTGATTTTTATTGAATTTGCGCATCTGCTTGGTATTGCTTAGAAATGGTAGTAGTTCTTGTTTATATCAGATTCCATCAGAAACGGTAAAGCAAATGTCATCTGAGGTATTAAGTCCTGTGTCAGAATGACTTTGTCCCCAGTTCTAGGAGAGCCATAAAATAGCCTGAAACTCACAGGAGGTATATGTATAATAATCTCAATTATATGAAAACCTTTTTCTCAATGGAAGTTTTTTAGAGAAAACAAAATAGCTCAGAATCCTGTATAGATTACTGTTACAGGCAAGTACTTAAAGAAATATGACATGTAGAAGAAATGAACATATAAATTTGAAATATATTTTTAAAACTTAAATTCACGTTTTATCTTTCTAGTTACAGATGCTACAATAACATCTACACCTTTTATAAAAATGTGATCAATTTGCAATTTTCTTATGTACCAAAACTGTATTGTTCAACTGTAAGATACTGAATGGCTTATTACTCACTTTTAGAAATGTCCCATGTTATGTCTTTTTAAATCACTAGATAAAATTTATCAAATGTCTTTTGTCCAGTTTTTTTATGGTGGTCTGTTATCACCAGAGATTGCTTTTCTCCAGTCTTAACTATATTTCATATCTAGTTCAAATCAGATTTCTTCTACTATTCGTTAGACTGTATTTTTCTAAGGTTAGAACCTATTTTAATTCATGGCTTTAGTTCCTATTTCTCCTGCTTCTATTTAGAAATTATGCACATTATTTTATTAATGTATTAAACTTCATTACTTAATTATATTCTTCGGGTTTTTGCTAAGCTGAGGCTAAAAATGAAACCTTGACCAGATCATTACTGATGAGTTCAATCTTTTTTTTCTTAACTTACCCTACGGACTTCTCACTGAATTTTAATTTTTCCCCATTCTTCTTAATTAAAATGTCAACAGAAAGCATCATTTCATGATCACCCACTTACACACATACATACCCATAAACCAAAGAGATGCACTTCTATGCTTACAAACTACTTAGGTAATAGACTTTGGGTCACTATTATTTCAGAATGTCTTAAAATTTTGTTATTGTGGGAATACTTGTTATCATTTCATGACTGGTATGTATTGATGCTTTATATTCAGTAGAAAAGTAAGCTAAACTATATGTGAAAATATAAAGAAAGGTTTCCTATTTCAGAACCAAATTAATTGCAAACGGCGTTCTACTATAAAAAGCCTAGATATGCCAGACAAAAGTAAAAAGGGGGTTTATGAGAGTGAGTGATTACACACAAAAAGGTTTAGAAATGAGGGACTTGACACCTACCCCCCCCCCCCCCACGCACACACGCGCGCACAGGCGGAGGGTAAGGCGCTCAAACAAGCAAGGGACGGAGGGGACCCCAGGCCAGGGAAGAAAGCCTGGAAACTCAGCGTTCCAGAAACTGCCAGTTTCAAGAGCAAACCTGAAACCTGGCTTTTCTCGTGTGGAGGAGATACTTTCCCCCGACAAGTTGAGAGGCAAAGCAATCCGCATGTCCCAGTTAGTGGCTGAAATTTTAACAACTTTTTAAAAATGTTTTTTAAAATTTATTTCTGAGAGAGAGAGAGAGAGAGAGAGAGAGAGAGACAGCGTGAGCAGGGGAGGGTCAGAGAGAGAGGGAGTCACGGACCCTGAAGCAGCTCCGGGCTCCGAGCTGGCAGCACGGAGCCCGACGCGGGGCCCGAACCCCGACCCGCGAGACCCTGGCCTGAGCCCCGCCCCGGCGCCGCAGCCGCTCACGGGGAACGGGTGGCTGGCGGGGTGTGGCGGCGCCTCGTGCGGGAGACGCCCCGGAAACGACTCAGGAGTCTGAACACACACTGAGGAGCCGTCAGGATCCGATGTGGAAAAGAGCGGCTCTCGATGTATTTAAATCCCTGTTTCGGGACTTCCACTTCCGGCCCAGGTGGAGTAAACAACGGCCGTAGCCTCACCCCCCCGCCCCCCCCCCCCCGCACAAGTAAAAACAGGTAAATACGCAGAATGACGGTTTACGGGCTTGCGGTGAGGAAGGGCGCGGTCCCCGGACCCCGGAGAGGAGCCCGGGCCGCGGGAGGCAGGCCGGGGGCGGTCTCGGCGCCCCTCCCGGAGGAGGTGAGGTCCGGGCAGGGCCGGCTCAGGGGCTTCAGTGTGTCACCAAGTGTCCGCTCCACCCCGGCCCCGGGCACCTCGGAACTGCCCCCGCGGCTGGGCCGACGGGACGGCCGCGCGCCGGGGACGCGGGGTGCGGGGGGCCGCCTGGGGCTGGGAAAGGAGCCCCGCCCGAAAGGGCCGGAGAGGTGGGTGCGCGGCGCCTCACCCCTCCCGCAAACCCGGGCCCCAGGGGGCCGCGCGGGGCCCCACCCCGAAAGCACGACCCGCCCGGCGCCTGGGGGCTCGGCTGTGGAGCGCCCCCCTCGTGGTTTCAGGCCGTGGTCTCACAGTTGGTGGCCTGAGCCCCGTGTCCGCTTCTGGGCCCACAGCCTGGGGCCTGCTCGCTCTCTCCGTCCCCTCTGCTCCTCTCCCCAGGGAGCGTGCTAGCTCTCGCTCGCTCTCTCTCAATTAAAAAAAAAAAGACCCAGTCAGATCAAATTATCTCTAAGTAACTTAACTGCATTATATGATAAAGGTCAAGAACCAGTACACTACAGTAGAATATATACATAGAGACTATGTTCTACTTATTCCACATATAGAATATATATTCTTACATAGAATATATGTGTCCTTCTGACTATATACATACGGAATACATATACTTATTCTACATATAGCATCCATGCATATATATTCTATGAAATTGAAAATACTTTAATTCCAAATATTTAATATCAAAATATCCAGTACTAAACAAAGTAAAATTCATAATGTCCTGCAACAATGAAAAAGTTACCTAACTTGCAAAGCAGTAAGAACTTATGACCCATAAAGAGGAGACAAATCTCTCAATTAAAACCAAGCCTGAACTGACCCAGATGTTACATTAGAAGGAACTGTCTCAGGACTATATTCTGTATGTTCAAAAACTTACAGACAGACATGGAAGATAAAAAAAAATAATGGCCAGGGTGGGTGTGGATGGATGGAAACTGTAATGTGTGAGCTGGAAAATGCAGAAATCGTGAGCTGATGGCCCGTGAGACGCTACTAAGAAAAGGTTAGTAAACTTGAAGGCATAGCAATGGGGCCTAACTGACATGAAACATAAACCAAACCAAACCAAATACCCAAGAATAATAAACAGAGCATCAGAGAAGTTTAGGACATCACTGAGCAAGCTCACAGATGTGTAACTGAGGTCCCTAACACAGAGAGGGGGCAGAAGAAAAAAAATACTGGAATAAATTAAAGCCAAAAGTATTCCATGTTTGATAAAATAAATAAATATATATATATCTCCACAGATCCAAGAAATTCAGTGACACTCAAGCACAAAGAACATACATAAAATGATATCAAGGAACATCCTAGCTGAATTGTTCAAAACCATTGACAAAGAGGAAATCTTTCTTAAAAGCAACCAGAAGAAAAAAGAACATATTACGGTTAGAGAAAGAACGGTAGTGATGGGAGCTGATCTCCGACAGGAAGTCACGCAGGAGAGAAGACGGTGAGAGGTCACCGTTAGAGTGACGGGAAAATACTGTCCTACTAGACTTCTCTGAAGGGATCTTTCAAAAACGCAGGTGACATAAAAATGTTTTCAGACATAAAAAAATTTGATGGAATTCATCACCAGCACAGCTACACTGTAAGAAATGTTCTTTGATATATTTTTAAAAGCTTATTTATTTATTTTGAGAGAGACAGTGTGTGGGGAGGAGGGAGAGAGAAGGAAGAGGGAGACTGAGAGGACCAAGCAGGACCTCACTGTCCGTGTGGAGCCTAATGCAGGGCTTGAACCCATAAGCCAAGACCCCAGCCAAAGGCAAGAGCCGGACACTCAACTGACTGAGCCACCCAGGCGCCCCAAGAAATGTTTTTTAAAAGTCATCCGAATAGAAGTGGTCGTGGATGAAAATATGTGTTTACTTAAAGGAATGAGAAGTGCTTCAGGAGGTCCCAGGGTCCAGCTTTTCGGTGAGCGTCTCGAAACTGCCCGACGTCCACTTGGCCACGCGACCCCTCACTTGCCTTGTTGGGAAGAGTGGAGCCGAATGTTAGTCTCATCTCTGCCTTCCCCGTTTCCTCGGGATCTCACCTACGTCCGTACTCCCTTGCCCTCACCAAAAATACTGTCAAGCAGGTTTAATATTTTCTTCAAATTCTCTGCTTTCCTTATAACACGATATTTAGGTGACATAAAATTTGATACACTGAAAGTAGAAATCCCAGGGTTTCTTTATACCTCTTTACACACACATATATTAATACATATAATTTTTTTTAACTTTATTTATTCTGAGAGAGAAGAGACGGAAACAGCTGGAGTGGGGGAGGGACAGAGAGAGAACGCCAAGCAGACTCCATGCTGCCAGCGCAGAGCCCTGCACGGGGCTCAGTCCCGCGAAACCACAAGACCATGACCTGGGCCGAAATCAGGAGTCGGATGCTTAACCGGCTGAGCCACTCAGGCGCCCCCATATAGTAAACATTTTATACGATTCATCATTAAAAGTGAATTTGCCAAATTTTTAAAGATGCTATTACCTGTCTTGATAGAGTCTCAAATTTCAATATTCTTACAGACTGTTTTGTAAAGTGATCTGCTCTACAAAAATACAAAAGGAAGCAGTAACTCTAGCTGTTGAGGGCCCTTAGAGAACAAAATGTAGTTTTAGGTATCTACGTTAGAAATGTCATATTTGAGAGCAAGCATCTTTGGTAGCATTTTTTGTGATAAGTTGCATACATCAAATTTCTAATAAATTATTTTATTTCCATAGCAAATGATCACATATGATCTTCTCTTTTGAAAAATCCATATGGGGGATAAATCTTACTTTTCATTTAATTAAAATATGCAAATGTTCACATCTTCATTAATCATGAAAGATTGAGGGAGAGTGAGTTTTATATCAGAAACACATGTGACCTAACTTTGAGTCTGGGATTTGTACCTCTGCTAGTAGAATCTAAGCCTTTCTACTCCTCAATTCCCCTGCCAATAAAAGGAGATGAGTAATATCTAATTTGTAGATCTGTGATAAGAATTTAAAGAATTTAGGAAAAGTACAGTATATGACAGGCACTCAGCTAATTAATTAAAGCCTGGGGCTATAATTCATAATACGCGTCCCTATACAGATGATGGATAAAATTCAGCAACTCTAAACATCAGAGCCTGAGTGAGTCATGTCGTTAATTTATTCATCCATTCATTTTGAATGCCAGCCTTAGTCAATGTCAATTCCAGTCCCTGCACAGTGAGATTTGGTGTGTCTGAAATGTTCTGCTATTCACGTGTCTGACTCTGTCTTCCCTGAACATCTTTAAATAGCAGCCTCCCTGCCATTCTCTGTCCCCGTACCTTGTTTGTCACTCACCTGATACTTCCCACTCTATTTGCTTATCTTTGTTACATGTTCTCACCGTGAAAATGTAAACTTTACAAGGACCCGAGCTTGTTTATTTTGTTTATGGTTTATAACTTGAATTGTGTCAAACACAATCTATGTACCAAGGAGAATAAGAAATATTTTTGAGAATTAAAAAACTATGCCCTTAGTAAAAAATATTCTTTTATAATATCCTTTAGTGGTAGAATGCTGTTTTGTATTTGTGGATGCATATTTTTTCCTTATTTTTGTTTAAAATATTTTACCATTTTAAGTAATGCTAAACTAAACATTTTCATACATAAATGTTATTGACTAAGTCTAATTATCTCTTTAGGATGATAAGAATTCTCAATTATAGTGTCTCTTCACATTTTTATTCATTTATTTTTATTCTGAGAGAGAAAGCATACACTAGCGAGAGCAGCAGAGGAAGACAGAGAGGAGAAGAGAGAGAGATGGAGAATCTTAAGCTGGCTCCACACTCAGCATGGATCCTGATGATGGGCTCGATCCCATGACCCTGGGATCATGACATGAGCTGAAATCAAGAGGTGGATGCTCATCCGATGAAGCCACCCAGATGCCCCACTTTACATGGTTTTATAACTTAACAGTTTCTTCAGATAAATGCTCATATCTGGAGTAACTTGACCATGGCCAAGACCAAGACTATAACTGACCATGACTTTTATCTTCCACATTGCAGGTTTTTGGAGTGAGCCACAAATGGGTCATCAAATAAAAATACTAATCGTTTGAGTATTTACTAGCCAGTATATTCTAGCTGCTGAGTACTAGTTGTTAATTTCTTAATCTACAACATGAAGATTTAGATTATTTCAAGGATTAAATATCTCAAGATGAACTGATTAAGTGCCTGGCAGTAACCAGTCAATGAAGAGTAGCCATGATTGTTAAGTCAAAAGTGTAAATTCAGTTAAAAATGCAACGAATTCCCAAGTTTCTGCTGTCTTCACTTTATAAATAGCAGGGGTTAAAATCAGGAAGAACTAAGTGGATATATATTTTTAAGTTTTGTTAATGTTTACTTATTTTTGTTTTAAATAATTTTTTTTAATGTTTTATTTATTTCTGAGGGAGAGAGAGAGAGAACAGGGGAGGGTCAGAGAGAGAGGGAGACACAGAATCTGAAGCAGGCTCCAGGCTATGAGCTGACAGCAAAGAGCCTGACGTGGGGCTCGAACCCACGAACCGTGAGATCATGACCTGAGCCGAAGTCAGATGCTTAACTGACTAAGCCACTCAGGTGTCCCTCATGGATATATTGTTTAAAGATAACATATTAGGAAAAGATACAGTAACTTTTATCACTAGTATATGCAGCTATAAAATAGGATATTTTTTAACATTTATTTATTTTTGAGAGACAGAGAGAGACTAAGCATGAGCAAGAGAGGGGCAGACAGAGAGGGAGACACAGAATCTGAAGCAGGCTCCAGGCTCTGAACTGTCCGCACAGAATCCAATGTGGGGCTCGAACCCATGAACTGTGAGATCATGACCTGAGCCAAGGTCAGACACTTTACCGACTGAGCCACCTAGGCACCCCTGCAGCTCTAAAATAGAAAAGCAATTATTTATGGTATGCACTTTATCTCCATAATTAGCAACTGTATTAGGAGTATGTCATCAAACTCCTGCCTTGGATTATTTAATTAACACTCAATGAGGCTATATCTCTACAGAAATAGCTATGAGGAATAGTTATAACTCAAAGCTTATCTGTTCCTAATGAACTGTAACTACTTCTAAACAATTTCCCTAAAAAGAGTCTAGTTGCTAAATATTGATCTTAAAAGTTAAAGCTCAAAGTTTACCGACTTACAAGGAAACTGTTACCATGTAACCTTAACGGTGAACTGGTAACAGGCAATGCTGAAAAATACTGAGAATAATTTGTTAATACGAATCCTGTCCTGTGGCGCAAATATGACTATGCTGAAGTATTCCTTGTACTTTGGGACAACTATTATCTAGTTATAATAAAACTATAAATAATATAACATAACAGCATAACATAATAGAAATTTTTTTCCAGTTAACACGTATAAGTCAACATCTAGTGATGAGAGTTTGTATTTATGGGGCACCCGGGTGGCTCAGTTGGTTAAGCGCCTGACTTTGGCTCAGGTGGTGATCTCACGGTTCATGAGGTCGAGCCCCACATCGGGCTTTCTGCTGTGAGCGGTGAGCCTGGTGTGGATCCTCTGTCTCTTTCTCTGTCTCTCTGCCCCTCCCCTGCTCGCTCACTCTCTCAATATAAATAAATAAACATTAAAAATTTTTTTAAAAAACTGTGAAGGACTATATTTAGATGCAGCTTCAGAACAGTAGTGCTGATAGGATTATTCCTAGGTCTCCCAAGGGTATATTAGAGGATGGGAGGGAAAGAAGACGGTGGCATTTGGACTTGGGAGAATGACAGCCTAACACTGGCTTCGCACCTAAAAGCAGTCAGTCCTTCAACAAACGTTCTCATGTTTAGTGGCTCTGAATTTTTCCATCTTTAAAGTGACGAGTTTAAACTGTACGGCGGAAAGTCCTTTTCAACTGTTAACATGCAGTGACTAGGACCAAACCCCAAAGAGTTTGTATTCACTGATTTTTTTTTTTTTTTTTTTTTTTTTAGGTTCTTGTGAAAGTATCAGAGACCTGGAATGTGCACATATTTTGACCAGGGAATACAGATCATCCACGTCAGTCAGGACGTTTAGTGGGCGGCGCAGGCACGGGAGGACCCCACCTGCGGCATCTCGACACAGCTGACAGCCGGGCGCCTCCCGCGTGGCCCCCGGGCGGCCGTCCGGGGCAGCGCCCACGCCTCGCGGAGGGAGCCGACACTGAGGCCCCGGCGGCTTCCTAATTTCTTCATTTTTTAGTCTAACCAGTTTTATGCTTCGAAGGGCTGCATCTTGCGTCACAGGCTTGAGAGAACATGAGGATTAGCCAGGCCGCTCATCCCGCGGTGCACTGGGCAGAAGGGGGTCCTCGCGAGTCGGGGAGATGCGGGCCGAGACGGGGTTAACCGAGGGCAGGTGTGTGAAGGGAACCCCTACCTCATGGAACAGAAGGAGGTCAAAGTGGGGAGCTGGGCAGCGTGGGCAAAGGGCCGCCTGACGGGAGTGGGGTTCCGCAAGAGAAGCGGGCAGGGGGTGAGGAGGAGAGGGGGCAGGAGGGGGACAGCGGGTCCCGCGCGGCATGTGGACGGCAACGGTCGCAAGGTGGTGTTGGACCTGGCGCAGAGCGCGCAGCCTCGAGACTGGCATGAAGAATGATTTAGCAACAGCGTGTTAGAGCCCTGCGGAGAGAAGGGACTAGAATGTAGAAAGCCAACAACGAGTAAATTATTGGGTTTTATATCTTAGGTGGCTGGGAATTCTAGAAAGACTCTGGAGTGACAAAGGCGGCAAAACAAAACAAAACAAAAACAGAGAAAATTAAAACTATGTCTTACGGAATGTTAGATTTTGTAACCAGGAGGTACAGAGGGATGACCACACTTTGGAATTAGAGTACATGTCAGAGATGATCCCTTAGTTCGTGAGAACAGTGAAACAGAAGAGAAACTATCACAAGTTCTCACTTAGCTCGTTATTCACAGACCTGGAGTAAGAATAGATCTTCTGACATGAAATTCTCACACACACACACACACACACACACACACACACACCCCTATACTAGGTCATGACCTCTCTTGGAAATTGCACATTACCAGAGGATTTATTTGGATACACTTTGGGCGATATAAGAAAATACCATCATGGTGTATCCCAAAATGTTGAAAAAAAAACAGACAATATGGAGAAAATGGGTGCACAAGCCTCAATTTTGCCAAACAAACTTGGAAATGGTGGAAAGAACGCCATATCCTACTTTATTCATTCGATATAAACTTGCCTCATATATTTTGCTGGGAGATGAGGTTATACCAATGACAAATACTTTGTTCCTAATGTCAAGGCATTCATTACCCAGTGGTGCAGACAAATGTGAAAATGGATAATGTTAACATGGGGTCATAAACTCCATGATAACATTGTGCACAGCAAGCTACACAAACGCCAAGAAAGGGCAAATTTACATGGTTTTGTTTAGTCAGAGAAGATCTTCTGGAGGAGAAAATATTTGAAAATGAAGAGCCGGAATGATTTCAGCCAGGACAGAGAGGAGGGAGGTTTCTCAGGCTAAAGGCAGCTTTGGGAAGAGCATGTATCAGTGTGTAAATTACTAGTTCTGTAGGGCAGGGTGTTGGAGGGGTGAGGCTGGGAGTGGAGGCTGGAGAAAGGGGAAGATCACATCGTGAAGAGTTGCATCTGCAGCTCTACTGCCTTCACCACACTCAGGGCCAGTCGATGAGGCGCTGACCGGGGACGCTGAGTAAGACAGTGATGGTCGATCTGTGTGTCAGATGCTCCTCCGACACTGATGTAGGCAACCGTCCGGGGTCTGGGAGACTGGGTAGTGAGCAGTTTCAGACCTCCAAAAGAACAATAAAAGAGAGGTCTGACAAGCGAGTTGTGGAGACTAAGGGTAAGGCTGGAGGAATTACTGTACAATTATTACTGAAAACCAATTAACCATGCATATGTGGATCTATTTTCTCATTTCTGTCTTCCATCTACCTAGATGTTTATCCTTATGTTAATACCATACTCTCTGGATTACAGTGCCTTTAAATAAGCACTGAGACCAGGTAATGTGATGTTGAGTTTCTTGTAAAAAAATATTTTATCCAGTATGAAAATCTGTTTTTTAATCACCTAAAAGTATAAAAAGGAAAATGAAAATCACACAAACTTTGTAACAATAATTATTATTATTTTAGTTTTTATGTTTAAACTTTTAGCGTTTATTTATTTTTTGAGAGCAATAGAGTGTGAGCAGGGGAGGGGCAGAGAGAGAGGGAGACACAGAATCTGAAGCAGCTCCAGGCTCTGAGCTGTCAGCAGAGCCCAACGTGGGGCTCGAACCCACAAGCTGCGAGATCATGACCTGAGCTGAAGTCGGACGCTTAACTGACTAAGCCACCCAGGAGCTCCAACAATTATTATTAACAAGTAGGTATAGAATCTTGTTATTTTTATTTTATAATGTTTATAAAACTATTATCCTAATATATATAAAATACAGTAGCTTGACTTTGTTATATAACACCATGAACAATTTATCATGTTTGGACTTATTATCTTTATTATTATTATATTTTATTTTGGGGGGGAGTGTGTATGTGTACACATGCTTGTGAGTGGGGGAACAGCAGAGAGAGGGAAAGAGGATCTTAAACAGGCTCCATGCACAGCCCAGAACCCAACATGGGGCTTGATCCCATGACCATGAGCTCATGACCTAAGTCAAAATCGAGAGTCGGAAGTTTAACCAACTGAGCCAACCAGACATCCCTGAAATTATTTTTTTTTAATTTTTTTTAAATTTTTATTTATTTCTAGGAGAGAGAAAGAGACAGCGTGAGCAGGGGAGGGTCAGAGAGAGAGGGAGATACAGACTCTGAAATAGGCTCCAGGCTCCGAGCTGGCTGTCAGCACAGAGCCCGATGCAGAGCTCGAACCCACGAACTGCGAGATCATGACCTAAGCGAAAGTCAGACGCTTAACCGACTAAGCCACCCAGGTGCCCCGTCCCTGAAAATATTTTAATGAGTATTTCACTGTGTAGAAATCTGATATTATGAGCCAGTATTGAACATTTATGTTGATTTCCATTTTGGGTAAATTAATAATATGGTTGACAAGCTCTGTTTTCCATAATTCTTTGTTTACATTTCTGGTTACTCCCTACAGCTTAATTCCAAAAAGTAGAAATACTGGGTCATAGACTATGAAAACTGTTAAGACCCTGCCCCCCTCAAATATTTATCCACAAATGGAAACGAGGATAGAAATGGAAATACATTGCTCTACATTCTTCACCAAATTTACATTCTTATCAGACATATATAGAGTGCTCATTTTCTCTAATTCTTGCAAAAGCTGAATTAAATTTTTAATCTTTGCCAATTTGATGGACAAAAATGAAACCTCATTATGACTATGAAAACCTTACTTTGATTACTAGTGAGGCTGAATGTTTTATAACCTAATTGGCTATTTGCATTTTTTCCGTGGATTAACTACTGACGCACATTGGCAGTTCTTCTTTTGAGTATTCATAAGTTCTTAATGATGTGAAAAAAGTTTTTGGTGTTGTTTGCAACAGATTCTGCACATTAACCAACACACATACTAACTTACGCAAACATTACTATATTTCTCTGGACTTTTAATTTTATTTATGGTCACTTTTAAAGACATTTAAAAATATGTATGTTGCCAAATTGGTCAGTATTTCATGTTGTTCTTATTTTCCACTTGTGTCCATTTTATCTTCCATTTTGTGTACTTAAAACAGTTATTCTAAACCCAGTGGTCAGAAATTCATTCATATGTGTAAAGTTATAACTTTTTTTTTGAAAATTTTAACCATGTGATGTGATGATTTTTATTAGTGTAACTTTACACTATGGTTTAGTATCTAGAAGGGCAGGAAATTCTTATCTGTTACTTAGAAACAATATTTCTAGACGTTCTATGATCTTTCAATTAAAAACAAGAAAAAGAGGGAGGAAACCCTGAAATAACTCACAAGCTCGTGTTTAACCTATAAATTAAACTGGGGAGAGCTGTCATTTAAAAACAGTCTTTCTCTCCTGGACTTTATTCAAGTCTTCTCTTACTTTTCTCAGTAATGGTTTAAAATAATTTAATCTTTCATAGAGATCTTTAATTGTTCATTGTAATTTCTATATATTTTATGTGGCCTAGAATTGTTGTTTTAATTTTTGCCCTCTGACACTTCTGTTTTTAAAACAGAGGTATTTTACTGACCAATAGAATTGTATATGCTAAAATGTATTTCTTGAAAATACAGTTCTCTGTCAGATTATTCTTTTGGACCTTAGAAATCAGTCTTTACCCTTCTTTGTGATATCAGACATTTTTAGACTTGGTGCAACAAACTCTTGCTTAATGGGAAAAATAGCCATCGTTTACTTGAGTCACAGGGAACATCTGGATTTGAAAACTTATTTCTAGTCTGACCGTAAACCCAACGCACAGATACACCAAGGTCCCAGCAGTAGAACAGGGACTGTAGGTCCGTGGCTTTCCCACGTGGAGACCAGAATAACAGAAGAAATGGTCCCAGCCGTACGAAGGAGGCAAGTAATGAACAGCCTGCACAGCTTCAGTGAGGTTTGCAAATGGCGGCTTTGGGCATACGGCATAAACAAGGGTATGCTGTTGGACCTTCCACAAATTCTGTCATTGTATTTTTTAATAATTACAACACATACCTCTTTGTCTTTTCTTATCATTTCCTGGATCTCTATTTTTTTAAATTTTTTTAAATTTAAAATTTTTTAAAATTTATTCTAGGAGAGACAGAGACAGCGTGAGCAGGGGAGGGTCAGAGAGAGAGGGAGCCACAGACTGAAACAGGCTCCAGGCTCCGAGCTGGCAGTCAGCACAGAGCCCGACGCGGGGCTCGAACCCACAAACCGCGAGATCATGACCTAAGCGAAAGTCGGACGCTTAACCGACTAAGCCACCAAGGCGTCCCTCCTGGATCTCTTTACCCACAGTTCTAAGATCTCAGTTTTAGTTTAGTGAACGGTAGCATCAAGAAATGTCTGTATTAACAGGATCAATGCATACTGTTGAGAACTTTGGAATATATCGAGTGGTTAGCAGGGCTCTAATTTCAAGAACAGAGGCACTATCAAAGTATATGTGACCTGATGAGCTTGACCAGCTTAGTATCTAGAAATTAAAACTTTGTCACAAGAGTAGATACTAAATTCTCTCTGAGCGTGCACTCCCTGGAATTTCAAACCGGGAAGAGAAAAAAAAAATTCTTCTCTATATACAGAATAAAAACATAGAAAATATACTGCTCAGGAAGCAGTAAG
This sequence comes from Hyaena hyaena, assembly GCF_003009895.1. Lineage (NCBI taxonomy): Eukaryota > Metazoa > Chordata > Mammalia > Carnivora > Hyaenidae > Hyaena > Hyaena hyaena. The sequence continues at coordinate 239,568 of NW_024081118.1, forward strand.
ATAGATTTTATAATCTGTACTTAATTCAGGGAGCTTGCTAAGATCTCTAGGTATTTTCAAGTATAGTTAAGTTTTAGATAGATATGTGGCATTGCACCACTTTATAAATAATGTTTGGTGTACATTTTTAATAAATCATATTTTCTCCTTGTTGATTTCTAAACCTCTCCATTTCCACACTTCACTAGAGTGCTTCACATGAGTTTAGTGAAAGGCTAGCAGACAATGAGCACTGTATCACTACTGATACATATATGTTCAAGAATTTTGCCTGAGTGTGTATCAATCTGGATGAAGAGTATAAAATAATAATATAAAAAAGAACTACATTTGGTCTCCATCTTCAGACTTAGTCACTGAAATCATCGTTGTATTCCTCATTTGTGATCTGTGATTATATACATATTTTTACCACATTATTGCTCATTTGGTAACTCCTCTTTGTTTTATATTTCAAAGTTTTCATCTTAATCAAGTTTCACTGACCGTTGTCTTAATAACAAAGATGCTTTGCACTGAGGAAGCAAATTCAAAAATGGTAACGCCATTGTGATCCAGAGTTCAAGGTGATATGGCTTTATTCAGGGCGAAGTGTGAGTGAAGAAGAAACTGAAGGTCTGAGAACGTTTTGCAGCCGCTTCTTCAAAAAGCCAAATTTGAGATAAATCAAACGTTTAAAATGTAAGATATTCCATATTGGTGAATAGTCACTTTTGCTCAAAATATGAAAAATTAATGTTTCTGTCAAGGAGCAGCCAGATCTAGGATTTGGACAATAAGCTACTTTAAATAAACTATTTTAAATTTTAGAAATATTTTCCCCATTCATCTTAATACTAATTTAAGATCCCAAAGTACTTGTAGATTTGGATGAACATTGTCTGTAAAACTTACAAATGTGGGTAAATATTTTTAAGCCTGTAGCATTTTCTTGATATATTGGTAACTCCTATGAAGTTACCAATCACATCAACATCTACCACCTCAGTGGTTTTAAATTTACTGTGTTTACTGAAAAATTGTTCAAATAGGAAAAACTTTATTGTACATTTATTCTGAACAAAATATGATGCAACTCCACTGACTAAAAGCAACGAAGAAAATTAGTTGATTTAAATGGATGTTATTCTCTCATTAAATTACATAAAAAATGCTAGACAGTAATTATTGCTCTATCTAAAAGTAGCTTTTTGTGAGAAAGGTGGACCCAACAAAGGGGTCTCCTTAACATATAAAGGGTGAGGAACTGGGACGGCTACTACTCTAAGAGATCCTCTTGACTAAGAACCTTGAGACAGAGATCTCACAAGTGGCTGACAGGACGCAATCTTTCAATGTTTATATTTTCTCCAGAGATTCCGGTGATTCATTTTTTTAAGGATCTCCCTCATGTGTGCCTGTGTGCATGCATGTACACACACACACACACACACACACACACACACACACACCCCCCTTGCTGTTTCCAGTCTTTCTACCACATACTAGCCAAGCAAGCAATCTAGGCTTTCTGAGTTTTGAAAAGGATTATTTTCACATGAGCAATAAATGCTTACTATATCATTTGGGTGTGCTGGATCGCATTTTAAATGTAACTATCTCAAAGTATCATTATTAACAAGTAGTGCAAATGTATCACTATGTGATTAATAAAACCTTTACTGTATGCCAGGCAATGTACTAGGTATTTCATAGCCATGGTTTCCTTCAATACATAGAACAAACCTACAGGGTAGGGTTACAATGCCCCTTATACCTATGAGGAAATTGAAGCTCAGACAAGAGTCAGCACAGCCATACAGTTAGCACACTGCAGAGCAAGAATCTTTCTCTATCAAAGTCGGCCTGCTTGAACTGTATGGTCAATCTGTCTTTGACACTGTAACGTATTTGGTAAGACTGACGTGGTCCATCGCTGCCCTCTTAATAGCTTTCTTTTGTCCCATTTATTCATTAAAAAAACATATTGAATGCCTCCAATATTCCAGGCACTATTTTGGGAGCTCTAAATAATGAACACAAGTGAATGCAACACACATAATCCTTGATCTTACAGAGGGTTTGGCTGAATGAGAATATGTGGTAAACAAATTATCACTGGGATAAATATATAATAATAAGATGTATTATGCTATTTCTGAAGAATGACACGTTTTGAGACTGTAATTTCGGAACTAACACTCTTAAGAGAAGTCTTCTTTGAGGAAGTAACATTGACGATGAGTCCCATGCAGTGAGCTGTCCAGATGAACAGGAAAGCATTTCTAGATGCGAGGACAGGCACATTCACACGCTCTGTCCAGGGACAGTGGCTGGCCCCGAGTGAGCAAGAGGCTGGCGGGAGCTGTCTGACGTAGAACCTTGTGGACTTTAAGAACTCTAACCTTTAATTCTCCCCATTTTGTTTACTGAAACGCTCTGTGTCCTTCCTGGCCTTGATGATGTCGATCCTGCTCCATGGGATGTTTATGCCCACTCAGGCCCATGCCAACCTCTCCTTTCTCTGACGGCTGTGCACACATCAGCACGAGCCAAAATGCTCACCACGGCGATGCCAGAGCTCCTGAGGAGCATCACACAGGGAGAATGAGTCAATACTCTGTGGACTTAGATGTGAATTTTGAATTTTGTCCTCCTCTCATGATGGAAAGGACTGAATACAGTTAATAGTCATACGTTTCCTAGAAACCAAAGATGATTTATATGGAATCGGTGCCTGGCTTCAGTAACAGATCTGAATTCCAGAAGCGAAAGCGAGTGGAATAAATAACACTGAAATGCTATGTAAATGTGACATATTATATTTAAGAACAAAGCAAAGGATATATTGTTATTGATAAGTGAGAATTAGCAAACAGTTTCACATCATAATGTTGTGAAGTTAATGTGTAAATATGATGTGCTTCAGTAAAACTAATTCATGCTGCAAAGCTGAGAAAGAGAATTTTGGATCTTCCTTTATATAGGAATAACTCTCAAAAGAGCAAAGGCACAAATAAGTAACCCAGGCCAAACTTAGAAGGTTTGCTTTTGCAAAAATGAGCTTTAAAACCGACAGCAGATCATAGTCATAGGCACTTTTCATGGAAGGCGAAACAATAGAAATTAAAACTTCTGGAATTCTTTTGTTTCTCTGCCAAATATTTTGACAGTTAAGATGACCAAAAAAAAAAAAAAAAAGCCTCTCGAATTTAAGTTTATGATGAAAATATTTTTTTAAATTTTTTAATGTTTTTATTTATTTCTGAGAGAGAGAGACAGCGTGAGCAGGGGAGGGTCAGAGAGAGAGGAACACACAGAATCCAAAACAGGCTCTAGGCTCTGAGCTGTCAGCACAGAGCCTGACACGGGGCTCGAACCCACAAACCGTGAGATCATGATCTGAGCCAAAGTCAGATGCTTAACCGACTGAGCCACCCAGGTGCCCTTATGATGAGAATATTATCAAATAATTGCCTTCAGCGGTGTTTTCCCCCTACCCACTATTCTAGCTATTTCATAATTCTTAGTTTCACTGACAACCAACTCCCTGGAGTTGGAGACGATTGGAAAATAACTTCTCATCTTCTGCTCATATCCCGAAGAATCTTAGAACAAGAGTATTCCTTCAGCCCCTTCTAAGTAAGCAGGCATCTTATGACTATAACAGCTTTTTAAAGCTTCTATTTAACAATTTTTGCATTCTATTTACTGGCAATGTGTGCAGTCCCTGTAATTTCTGAGTTTATGATACTTTCTTGGTTCGTTTCACTGAATTATAAGTGTATTATGAAAACGATCATGATGTGAATTCAAAATTTATGACCAATCAGAAGATTCTATCAAATTAGACATAATGCTCGTTCCCTCCCAAAATAATACTGCCATTTAATTTAGCCACTTAGAATACAGCAACTGCTGGATTTTAGCTGATATTAATGCAACGTCCTATCTCTCTGAAATCCATTGCTGGTTGCCTCAGACTTATTGAGTCTCTTGGTGGAACCTTACGAACATGTCTCAGTTTCCGTGTGCCAGTGATTCGGGGCCTTCCTCCTCCTCAAGCTCCCCATACTAGTGATTAATCTGCAGTCACCTCTCTCTGCATCTCTGAAGTCCCTATCAAAACATACCTGTGTCTCATTTCCTAGGCAGGAAATAACCTGATAAATGACTGATAAACAACCTGACATGGGGTGATGGCTTCAAGAAAGTGGTAAGTCAAAATGGGAGGGTATTTGGGAAGATATCCTTTGAAGGTGTGCAACTCAGATACTTACACATGCTATTTATTTACTCCCTTTATTTGCATGTGCCAGCGGTTCCCCTGAGAGAGTACTAGTTGAGCATCTTTGGAATAATCTTCTTATGTCACGTCTTCCATAGAAGACAAATGTGACAAATCTTCCTATGTCATGACTTCAGCAGTCATCACTGAAGGGATGGCTTTCCACTTGGAAAAGAGACAGGTTGAGAACCCATCAAAACCTACCCTTTAATATGGTAGAAATGGTCTCTCTGGAGCGCATTCCAGATTCTGGGTAGTTGTTCTGAGTACCTGTGAAGATCACTCAACTTAGTGGATTCTAACATTGGCCGCACGACCACTGCTTGCTTTGCCTGGATCTTTTGTCAAAATATACACAGGTATATGTCCAAGGTACTGGGACAGAGAGAAATGTATACACACCATGCCTGCGCTGGGGGGTTTTTTGGTCTAGTGAAGAGAAGTGATATATAAACAGATAGTTTTATCATAACCTGGAAAGTACAGTGCAGTGATTAAAATGGTACAGGGTACAAAGGGAGCTTAGAGTGGGGAGAATCACACTTGCTGTTGCAATTACTCAGTGACACTTTTGAAATAGATGCAACATGCAAAATTACCCTGAACTTTACGTACCAGAAGAATCCTATAAAAAGCCAATATATTGTTAATTATCGTCCACCATGTAGACACACGTTCTGGGTTCTGTAATACATAAGGTGCCTGGCAGAGGTCATTCAAATTGGGCAATGGTTTCTCTTATTTTCCTTACTAATTCTAGGCGGACTCCTGAGAGGATGGCTTTGAAAAACATTTCGTTTTGATCCTGTCAGTTGTGATTACAGGGCTGCTTTAATCACAAAGTACTGCAAAAATTAAAAAAGAGAGAAATACGCTGCCTGTTATTTAAGAGTTAAAATTGTTATTTAACTATGAGAAATGATTTTATGACAAGCATCATTTCAAAAAAGCTGCAAAGTGCTCAAGATTCCTCTCCATGGGATTCTATATCGCATCTTGACAAGTCAGCCCTTCTGCAACCCCACCCGAAGCTGTGCTAATGGTGATCAAAACCTTATTCATCAAAACTTTAACAGCAGAATGTCTCTCTGGCCTCTTGAGTTATTGTTCTGCAAGGTGCATTAAGCTTAGTACTCATTACTATCTACTTGACTTGTTACATTATTGTCTAGTAAAATCGGATCTTCATCAAACTTGATGAAATGGGTATGCCATTCATTCAACAAATATTTATGGAGAGATGTCTGTGCGTAAGACTGTGTGCTGATCGCTGCACATAAAACATGGCCTCTGCCATCGTGAAACTTGTGACACATATGAGGATAGGACAGGGCGGGTGCTAGGGGAGAGAAACGTGAAAGGCACTGAGGGCAGAGAAACGGGCATTAAAATTAGCCTGGAATGGCTGGAAACACTTCTCAAAAAAAGTGGCACTTGTGCTCTATCCTGTCTAAAGCATATAATTTGGTTGGATGAGAACATGGGCAGGGTTTTCCGCTTGAAATAAAATATACAGTTTTGTCCCTTATTAGCATGGCCAATGAAGGGCCGATGATGGATTGAATGCACTTTGCATATATTTTAATCCACGTGGGAAAGGAAAAATAAAATCACTTTATAACCTACTGCACTGCATATTTTAAATTACGGAGTCAAAATAAATATGTCACTGTAGGCCGCGCGGCCGGCTGGCATCTGGGACATGGAGTGGCACCAGAGCTGAGTCTTCCCATACGTATCTGAGTCTATTTTGGTCTCTATTAGGCAATCAGCAAAGTGAATTGCTATGGATCTGCACAGATAAGGATGAAAGTGCAATATATAGTCCTTATCTTTCCTGACCATAGCCATTGTTCTTTGCTAGGTCTTGGTCTCTTTCTATAGGGGTTTTCTAGAAGGTGAGCATGAAGGATTAATTGGCTGAGGTAGGAGGCATGGAGGAAATGAAATGCAATGCTGCTTAAGACAGGATTAAACAGCTGTAAAGAACTCACATTTCCTCTTGCCCACAGAACTCAGATTATTCATTCATTTAATAGATTCATTTCAAAAACTTTCAAGGGGTATCTACTGCAATGGCCAGACCCTCTGCTGACATTCGCAGATGAATCAGACGTTGCCTCTGCTGCCCTGGCGCTCGTGGGGTAGCAGAGAGACCTAAACCCACAGACTCGGGTGTGAGAGAATGTCAGGAGCTAAGGGACTAACGTATGCAGGGGATGGATGAGCTGGAGCGAGGAATGAAGCCTTCTGGCAGGAGGTGAGGCCTGAAGGGCTTGTTGAAGGGGCCAGAGAGTGAGTAGGGGCTCAAGAGGCAGGTGAGGGCATTCTGGACAGTGGCAAAGCAAGGGCAAAGTCCCAGGGGCACGTGTCAGCCTTGGTCGTGGGGTGTGCGTGAGAGTGGGGAGGGAAACCCTGCGCCAAAGGAGGAGTACTGAGAGCAGAGTCTGGAGAGGCGAGCTGAGCCTAGCAACTCCAAACGCCACACTCACGGCGCCTGGTATTAGCGTAGAAGGTGACGACGGGCATTAAAGCAGTTACAGTTCTAATTTTTCTTAAATAAAAACTTGTGGATCAGTGTTCGGAGCAGCGTTACTCACAATAGCCAAAAGGTAGACCTAGTACAAATGTCCCTCAGTTGATTAGTGAATGAACAAAGTGACCTATCCATGAAGAATTAGAACACTAGGCTAAGTGAGAGAAGCCAGACACAAAAGGGCAGAGACTGTATGATTTCATTTACATGAACGAGCCAGAATATATAGATCCATAGAGCCAGAAAACAGATTAGTGGTCAATACGTCCTGAGGGGGACAAAGGACGGGGATGGGCTGCTTAGTGGGTAAGGGTTTACTTTTGGGGTGAGAATTGCATTCTGGAGCTCGGTAGTGGGGAGGGTAGCACAAAAACGTGTGTGCGCTCAATGTCACTGAAGTGTACATTTTCAAACAGTTAAGATGGTAGATTGTACGGCATGCATATTTTACCACAATACAAAACATAAAATTTGAGCTTATAACTAAGGGAGGTGGAAGGAATCACGATGCCACTATAGGAAAGCAAAATGCGCCAGCCTGAGACATGTCCCGTTGGGATGTGGATTAGTTTAGGCTATTTTTTATAAAATGGAAGACTCAAGAAGTTTTTCTTCCTTGCCCCGCCCCCCCATGACTGCCCAAAAGAATTGATCTGGAGGACCTGTTCCAGGAAGAGAGCTGTCGCCAGAGAGAACTACAACATGATATGATCGGGGATGGTGGGCAGGGCGGCACCTGCCAGACCTGTGGCATCAAAGTTCTCTTTGTCTCACTGTTTCTGAGTGGCCCCAGCAAACATTTGTTTACCAAATATTTATTCTTTCTGTTTTCCCTATGAATTGCCTTTCTTCCTTTTTATTACTTTTTTTTTTTTACATTTATTTATTTTTGAGAGACAGAGAGAGATAGAGCACAAGTCGGGGAGAGGCAGAGAGAGAGTGAGAGACACAGAATCCAAAGCAGGCTCCAGGCTCCGAGCTGTCAGCACAGAGCCTGACACGGGGTCAGACTCACAAACCGTGAGACCATGACCTGAGCCAAAGTTGGATGCTTAATTGACTGAGCCACCCAGGCGCCCCTTGCCTTCCTTCCTTTAAAGCCCCAGATACCGACCCTCTTCTCCTCAGTCCAGAATGAGATGTATACCTCCTTTTGCCTGTTTTTGGAAGCTCTCACGTTTATGTGATTTTCCTATGTATATGTAATTAAATTTGATTTTCTCCTGTTAATCTGACTCAGGTCAATTTAATTCTTAGAACAGCCAGAAGAATCTGGAAGGACAGATGATAATTTCTCCTCCTCAATGCATGAACAGTGTGTTGTAGCTAGTGTACAGTTACAGGTGCCGGATTCAGCAGGGGGCGGGGGGAGAGGGGTGATGCGTGTTGTAACAAGCAGGCGGGCCACGCACTCCCAGTGGGCTTTCTACCAGGACGTGGAGGCCCTCTTCCGTACCCTTTGGACTCACTGTCCTGTGCTGGGAGAGCGACCCACTTGGGTACCTGGAAGGCACTCAAGAATCTGCGTGATCCTGCCAGAACACGGTCTCAGTGTTTACGGTGTCTTGAAATCATTACATTGTGAACCCAAACTCAACCTGTTTCCTTAAGTGGAAGTGGCCTTTCCTCATTCTCTCAAGAGGCTGTCTTCACCTTCCAGCTAAAGCAGGCTTACTTCCTCTCTCACATTATTAAGGCAGTATTAGGTTGCTTCACAGCTTGCTTCTTCTTCAAGGACACTACTTTCATAGCAATTCCTCTTGCGTTGTTAGTGTTTAATTTCCATTCCAGAAGAGTTTATACACTCTGGTTGGATTGTGCTAACACAATGTAATCAGTATAAACCATGCCAATCCTGTGAGCTGGTCAAACATATATTATCCTCAGATTTCCTAATGGAAAAATCAAGGCTCATAGGAGTTAAGCAGCATGGCATAAACAGCAGAGGACAGGGGCACCTGGGTGACTGAGTCAGTTAGGGGTCTGACTCGATTTCGGCACCATGATCTCATGGTTCATGAGACTGAGCTCCATGTCAGGCTCTGTGCTGGCAGTGTGGAGCCTGCTTGAGATTTTCTCTCTCTGCCCCTCTCCTGCTTGTGCACTCTCTATCTCTCAAAAATAAATAAACATTAAAGAGAGAGAGAGAGAGAGAGAGAGATAGCAGAGGACAGAGCCTGGACTCACATGCGGGTCTCCACATCCAAAGTAGAGATTAGTCATCCCTGAGCCTAATTCTGGGCTTTTCATCACAGGTGTCCATCAGCTTTAGACTTAATTTTGTAGAGTGACATTAAACTTATGCCCACCTCTTCCTTTCATCAGGCACCTCTTGCCCTTATTGCTAAGAGTCTGAACAGAAATGTGACCCACCATTGACCAGGTACTTAGAGCCTCACTCTTGGTTCCTCTCCTCTGGGTGATCTCATGCTTTGGGATCATAAGAACCCAGAGTGAAGGAGAGTTTGGAGCTCATCGTAAGGCCCTGCTGAGTTTTGAGAACCATCTGTGACTCTAGACGTGGTATAGTGTCGTTGTGGCATCATGTGTGATGCTGTGGGGGTGAGAAAAGGGTGAAGGTGCTGGTCATCACAGGAACAGCTTCCAGGCTGTAACACATGGCACGGTGACCAGAGTTAATAATACTGTATTGGAGATCTGCAAGTTGCTGAGAGTAGATATAAAAGTTCTCATCACAAGGAAAAAACTATTAACTTTGTGAGATGATGAATTGTAGCTAAACTTACTGTGGGGCTCATTCCACAACCACACATATATCAAATCACATTGTATAACTTGGACGAAGACAGTGTTAAAAAAAAATAAAAAGAATATACAACCCTACAAAGATGGTCTTATGGATTGCAATGTATTTTTAACCCACAAAATTGTGATTACTCTGCCTTCCATGAAACACTACTCTTTGGATTTATTATTTTTTCAAGTGGCCCCATCACATTCTCATATAACTTGAACAAGGAAAATATGGTAACTCAAGGTACTTGCTGAATGTTATCACCTGTGCTTATATGGTGAATGTCCTCTTCCTGCTATACTCACAAGTCTCAAGCCACTAAAACTAAATAAATTTTAAAAATTAAAAATACAGGGCACCTGGGTGGCTCAGTCGGTTAAGTGTCTGACTTCAGCTCAGGTCATGATCTCACAGTTCATGGGTTCAAGCCCCCCATCGGGCTCTGTGCTGACAGCTCGGAGCCTGGAGCCTGCTTCCGATTCTGTGTCTCCCTTTCTCTCTGTCCCTCCCCCGCTCGTGCTCTGTCTGTCTTTCTCTCTCAAAAATAAATAAACATTGAAAAAAATTAAAAATAAATCATGTATCTCTGGGTAGATGAGCAAGCCACTCCACACTTCTGGAAACTGGACTCGGTGACCTCTCGAAGGCATTGTGAGGTGTTTTGCCATTTTTATAGGAAATTAAACAGCATCATAAAGATTACAGAGTTAAGTGATAAAACAGAACTGGAACCTCGAGCTGCCTGGCGCCAAAGCCCATTTTCCTAACCACTGTTCCATGTAAGTATAATTATGTTGCAGATTTCATATAAGCATATTCCATGTAAGCGTAAGATTATAAAATTAACGAACGGTATCACAGAAGACTGTTCCAGCACGGATGGCTTCCCTGGCGGCTCCCGGAGCCCTGGGTTCTGGTGTTGATCGTGGGCCAGGCCCCACCCCAGGGGAGAGGCAAAGCTCCTGTGGGCGCAGCCTGTGAGAACAGGCGCCTTGACTCCTCCTGAGCACACGTCTTGATCTAGGTGCAGCCAGAGAGCGCAAAGGATGAACTACAGCGTATCCCAGGGCCCCTCCCCTGCGCAGGCGGGGGCAGGGGAAGGCGCTTCCAGTGAGCTGACGCCCCAGGCCGGTCCACCCTCTCCCCCACCCCCCGGAGGCCCCTCCTGCTGGGCAGAGCGCAGCTCTGCGTGATCTGCAGGCCCGGGACCCTCCGGGGACACCTGCGGCCTGGCCCGGTCCTCACCCGGGGGCCTCCGGGGGACACCTGCGGCCTGGCCCGGTCCTCACCCCGGGAGGACCTGCGGCCTGAAGCACGGCAGCTCAGTGGGCCTCCCGGGGGCTAATCCGGCTGCCGCTGGCATGGCTACTCCACCCCCCCCCCCACCCGGTGACACCGGGCCACCAGGGCAGTCTGACAGCGGCCCTGGACTCTCCCCTTGCAGCTGCGGGAGGCGAGGTCACCTGCACACCCTCCGTCTGCGGCCCGCCGGGGCGGCCATTCGTTCCTCTCCGTGCTGCCTGCAAACAGAAGCTCTGTCTGTCTGTCTGTCTGTCTGTCTGTCTGTCTCTTCTTCACGCCAGGCCCCTCCTTGCCGTCCGCATATTTGTCTACCAGCCCTACACACTGAGTCGCCACCCACACACTCCTCGCTTTCGTCGACGCCACTGAGATCCACTCTAAGCACCAGGCTCCACGAGGTGGTGCTGGCGCAGGAGCTGCTTCCCCTGGCGGGGGCGCCGGCGCCAGCGCAGCGGTCGTCCGTGGGTCTTTGCTCAGGGGAAGTGGGGCTTTCACTACTCCCGACCTAATGGACTCGGGAAAGTGAAATATTTGGGGCACCTGGGTGGCTCAGTCGGTTAAACACCTGACTTTTAATCTTGGCTCAGGTCATGATCTCACGGACGTGGGTTCCAGCCCTGTGTCGGTCTCTGTACTGACAGCGCGGAGCCTGCCTGGGACTCTCTCTCTCTCTCTCTCTCTCTCTCTCTCTCTGCCCCTCCCCCATACCATGCTCACTCTCTTTCAAAATAAAAGTGAAATTTTTTTACTAGTTGTATAAAGGTTGTAATTTTTTCCTTCTAAACTCTTTTCTGCATTTTACACCTAATTTGTAAAATATTAGGTGTAATATTGCTTTAATAATTCTTCAAGCAATATTTATTTGTAAAATTGAATATACCGGGTTTAATCCATTCTTGGTAGTTTTAAACAAAAAATAGTGAATATTTCTTACTTTTTTCAGAAATACTTATTTTATTTATACTTTTGAATTATAAAACAGGAATATTCCATCATTTCTATACATTTGATCTGGATTTTTTTTTCAGATGGAAAATCTCCTTACAGGGTTAAACGTGGGTGCACTGGAAAATCTCTCTGAGGGGATGACACATTTCTTAGTTATGAAACAAAGCCACCTTTAAGATCTCTTTATTGCCCTCTGGTAACCTGTTCAGAATTTTTCAATTGTTCTCTGAATCACTGATCAGAAACCTATCAGGAGATACCATTATTGAATACAGAGCATTTTTCAAACTCTATGTATTTCTAAATGGATAGTTTTGACTACTTTTTGAACATGACTAATTATGAGGTAGAAAAGTTCATTTCAATCACCTTATCTGAATCCCATTCTATACGTCTTGTTTAAATAATTGTTACACATGGCAGCATTACCGGATGAAGAGGAGGCCCATGACCTTGTTTTGCCATTCAACCTTTCTAACCCTGAGTCACATTAAGAACTCGATTTTACAGGATGGCTTAGTTGGTTGAGCGTCTGACTCTTGATTTTGGCACCTGGCTCTGTGCTGACTATGCAGAGCCTGCTTGGGATTTTCTCTCTTCCTCTCTCTCTGCCCTTCCCCTGCTTACTCTCGCTTGTGCTCTCTCTCAAAAATAAATAATCATTAAAAAAAAAGAAATATATGGGGCGCCTGGGTGGCTCAGTTGAAGTTGAGCATCCAACTTCAGCTCAGGTCACGATCTCACGTTTGATGGATTCAAGCCCTGCGTTGAGCTCTGCACTGACAGCTCGGAGCCTGGAGCCTGCTTCAGATCGTGTGTGTATCTCTCTCTCTCTGCCCCTCCCCAGCTCGCACTCTGTCTCTCTCTCAAAAATAAACAAACATTTAAAAAATTAAGAAAAAAAGAAATATATTTTACATTGTGTACCAGTATACAAATGCATTCATATTCAAAACTGAAATTAAAGCTTCATGAAGCAACAGGTACCTTTTATTTTTTATGAGCAACGCACTACTTACCCTACTCCGTTATGCTTTTCTACCATTTGTGGCCATGTAAGCGGTTTCACCACCTACTAATAAATTGGAATCTATAGCTTGAATAGTGCTGTTTCTGTAGAGTTCTCTTATTTTTAAAAAACCAAGGACACCCATTAAGGATTTATGTACGTTCTCTGAGTTGGCATAACTAGCCAGTGATAGAGTTGGCATCTGAAACGGGATCTCTTGATTTTCAGCCTAGTGATCTTATTTATTCATACAACAAATTAGTTTTGAACACCTCCAACTGTGGTCAGGCAGAACATTCAGGGAGCGTGGGATTTTCAAACACAAGCAATGTATTTCTTTCTTGAATTTTTTTAAAAATGTTTTTATTTATTTCTAGGAGAGAGAGAGAGAGAGAGAGACAGCATGAGCAGGGGAGGGTCAGAGAGAGAGTCACAGATAGAAACAGGCTCCAGGCTCTGAGCTGGCAGTCAGCACAGAGCCCGACGCGGGGCTCGAACTCACGAACCACGAGATCATGACCTAAGCGAAAGTCGGACACTTAACCGACTAAGCCACCCAGGCGCCCCATCTCTTTTGAATTTAAAAAGATAGAGTGGAACCATATTAAGTTTAAAAAATAATGATTATAAGAGAATTAGAACAAAACAGAAAGAGGACAAGTACATTACTATTCTCTACAAAATGTTTATCCATCAGCTTTGAATTTCCATACGCTTTCACTACTTCTCTTTATACTTTTATTTTTTAATTTAACACGCTTACTGATATATAATCAATGTATAATTAGCTCCACGTATTTAAGGTGTATGATTTGATCATCTCGAGTCACGTGTGCTCCCCTGAAGCTATCCCACAATCACCATCTCCCTGTCTATCTTACCCAAAGTCATCTCATGCCTCTGTAATCTTCTCTGTAGTCCCTCACTATTCATCCACCTCCTTTTATCACTGGGTGTCACTATACTGCGCGTCACTATAGATTAGGTTATGTCTTTCAGAATTTTATGTTAAAAATCTCATAGTTTGTGCTCTTTTTTTTTTTTTGCCTTGCTTCTTCTGCTTTGCCTATTTACTGTGAGATTCACCTGTGTTGCTGCATACGTCAGTAGTTCATTACTTCTCCCTGCTGTGTCATACTCCACTGTAGGGACACATCACAACACAGTCTCCCATTTACACCTGAGAGTTCACAGTCTGAGCGGCTCTCACCCTGTGGGCGATGCAAATAAAGCTTCTGCAACCACCTGTAAGCAAGTCGTTGTAGACACATGGTTTTCTTCTCTGTGGCTAATCCAAGAGTGGAATGGCTGAATCCTATGGTAGGTATGTAATTAACTTTTTAGGAAACTACCTTTTTAAAAGAATTTGTTTTCCTAATTGATGATGCTATTTTACATTTCCACCAATAGCATATGAGAGTTTCAGCTTCTCTACATCTTTGCCAGACAATTATCCTTTATCAGCTATGTTATCGGCAAGAACACTTTCTTCTACTTTATGGCTTTTCTTTTCATTCTCTTGCCAGGGACTTTCAAAGGTCAGGAGTTTTAAATTTTAGCAAATTAAGTTTATCATTTAAAAAAAATTAATGGGTCATGCTTTTGGTGTTGTAAGAAATCTTTGCGTTGTCTTGATTTTATAGTTTAAGTTTTATGATTTATGTATATGATCAAATTTGGATAATTATGAGAAGCGAGGTATAAAGTGCCAGAGAGAGAGGGGGGGGGGAGAGAGAGATAAGAGAGAGATACAGGCACAGACATACATATTGAATGGGTCAAGCACTATTTGTTCAAAAGACTATCTTCTCCTGTGAGAATCTGTTTCTTGGCTCTCTTCATGTTCCACTGATATATTTGCCTACCATGACATTGATACTGTTCTGAAAACTGCACCTTCTACTAATTCTTGATAAAATATAATATTAATCTTCTAACACTGTTCTTTTTTCAAATGAGTTGTGGCTGTTTTGGGTCCTTTGTATTTCTCCATCAACTTTAAATCAGTGTACCAATTTCTGTTACAAAAAATTCTGCTATGATTTTACATGGGATTATCTTGATTATGTAGATAAATTTGGGGAGAACTGACATCCTAATAACATTTTAGCCTTTTAACCTATCAACATGGTACATATGTCCATTAATTTAAGACTTCTTTACTTTTTCTCATTGAGTTTGTACAGATTTCAGTGTACAGGTCCTACACAAATTTGTCAAATTCATTCCTAATATTTTATACATTTCCATGTTATTGGAAAAGGTATTGCTTTAGTAATTTTCCTTTCTGATTGTTCATTGCTAGTATATGGAAATAAAATTGATTTTGTTTTTATACTGATCTTATATGCTGAGACCCTCATAGGGTCTTATCAATTATTAGTTATACCTCTTAGTTCCAGTAGTTTTCTTGAAGATTCCATTGGATTTTCTACATAGACATGCCGCGGGCAAACTACTGCGGTTTTACTTATTACTTTCCAATCTGGATTCCAACTCACTCCCCTCTAACCTGTTTTGCTACACACCCCTGACTAAAACATCTAGTAAAGTATAAGCAAGAATGATGAGAAACGACATGATTGCCCTTCCCCAGACTTAGCGAGTAAACATTCAGTCTACGGACATGAAGTATAATGTCTGTAAACAGGTGGAGGAGGTACACTTCCATTCCTATTTCATGACAATTTTTACCAGAAATGATACTGGATTTTGTATTTTTTTTCTGGGTCTATTGAGATAATGATACGTTTCTTCTTATTTTGTTAATGTGGATAATTACAGTGATTGATTTTCAAGTGTTTAAGCAGTCTTCAATTGATTTATCCCACTAGGTCATGATGTATTATCCTCTTAATATATTGTTAGATCAATTTGCTAAAACAGTGCATATATATTCAGTGGTACTGAATCCGAATTTCAATTTGGAAATTCTTGGTTATTGAAGCTGAACATATTTTTATGTAGTAATTTGCTATCTCTGTGTTCTCTCTGGTAAAGTGTCTTTGCCATTGTCTTGTTGAGTTCTGGTAATTCTTTATAGCTCTAGAAGGTAGTCTTATCCTGAATATGTGTTTGCAAGTACATTTTGCCATTCACCCAGGGAGCTATTATTGGGTTTTGTTTATTTGTTTGTTTTGTTTTGATTTTTAGTTCTCTAGCAGTGACTTTTCCAGAGGAAAAAAATTAATTTTGGTGAAATCACATGTATCATTTTTTTCTTTTACAAATCATATCTTGATGTCGTATCTAAGAACTATTTGGAGAGCCCCAGGTCATGAATATTTTCCCCTACTTTTTAGTTTTATAGCTTAATATTTCACCTTTAGATCTAAGAAGCATACTGAGATAATTTTTGTACCAAGTGTGAGGTTTAAGTCAAACTTCATTTATTTGCTGAGGGATATGCAATTGCTTCATAACCATTGGTTTAAGAAATTATTTTTCTGTACTGAATTGCTTTTCCATCTTTGATAAAAAGTAGCATATTTTGTAAGTCTATTTATGGACTCTATATTTAGTTCCTTTAATCTCTGTATGGAATACAGTTATAATATCTATTTTAATATCTTTGGTAATTCTAGTATATGTAGGATAATTTGGATCAATTAATTTTTCTACTTATCATAGGTCACGGTTTTCAGCTTTTTTTGTATTACTAGAAATATTTCATTGGATGCCAAACACTGTGAATTTTAGTGTGTTGGGTGCTGGGTATTTTTATTCTCTTACAAATACTCTTGAATTCTTTTTCTGGGTCCCAGGTAGGTTCATTAAAAGTAGTTTGAGTTTTCAGGTCTCACATTTATGATCTGGTAGGCGGGGCCAGATCAGATTTCCCGTAGGGCCAGTTATTCCACATTACTGAAGCAGGACGCCTCTGAGTACCCTATCCCACGTCCCGCAGATGACAAGATTGTCCAGAAAGGCTGATGGATACAGATGCTTTTTACACCCTTCTGTGAGAAATGGAAACTGTACCTTGTCATTCTTTTTTTAAAAAAAATTTTTAATAGTTTATTTACTTTTGAGACAGAGAGAGATAGAGCATGAATGAGGAAAGGGCAGAGTGAGAGGGAGACACAGAATCGGAAGCAGGCTCCAGGCTCTCAGCTGTCAGCAGAGAGCCTGATACGGGGCTCGAACCCACAAACCGTGAGCTCATGACCTGAGCCGAAGTCGGACGCTTAACCGACTGAGCCACCCAGGTGCCCCACGTACCTTGTCATTTTTTCCAGTGGTTTGTTCCTGGCACCTTGTACTTTCTTTTCATGCAGATGTGGATTAGTACTCAGCTGAATACTCAAGGAAGAACTTATTCAGGTCTTTAGTTCTGCTTCCATGCATATCTCTCCTCCAGGGTTCTGTCCTTTGTGTGCCAATGGTCAGCGCCATCCTTCAACTCAGAGAGGCCCCCTGGCTCAGCCTGGGTATCTCCTCCCTGCACCATGGCCTGGAAACTCGTTCAGGGCAGTGCACTGAGGCAACCACGAGGCTTACTTCATTAGTCTCTCCTCTCACAAGGTCACTGCCCATCGCTGATCTTCCGCAGTGTCTCAAATACCATTGTTTCATATATGTTCTGGGTCTTTCTGGGGGCTGTTCTAAGAAGAGGGGATAATTGCTGTCCTTATTACTCCACCTTGGCTAGAGCTCAAGTCAGAATTTCCATATGCTTTTAATACGATGATATAGGTCCCGTTTTGAAGAAAATTGTGTCAGCTCTTGAGAAAAACAGAGAAGAATTTCACTGAAATTCACACACTTGGAAATAGGACTTTCAATTATAACTGCATATGGTTTGTCACACAGAGGGGTGCTTCCTTCTCCAAGGACCGACTGCAGAAGTCCTTAAAGACAAAGTTTAATCTTTGTGGAAATGAGGTATCTGTAAATTGCACACATTTGTTAAATAACCACAAATTTCTTCCTTACTCGCTTCTCAATCTCCAAACTAACCATGACTAATTATGTCACTGCCATCAGATTATTGAAAGAACTAGTCAATATTTTATCTCAGTTTCTGAAGAACTTTTTAAAAAAGCCTTCCCAAAGAGTGTGAATTTAAAAGAAAAAGGGAAATAAAAAGTCACGAGGCCATCTGGAGAATGAAATGAGACTTTTCTTTAAACAATGTTTCAGAATCTGGCCAGGTTCAGTCAGCTGCCACTTTTTTTCTTGACCTGGACCTATAATAGCAGAACGTCTCTAAGGTGTGAAAAGAAAATCGTCACAACAAATGAAACAGCACTTAGTATCGTCACCTTAGCCTTTTTTAAATTGCTCTGTATTTTTTACTTTGCTTATGTAAGTTGACTAAAACGTGGTGAGCTGGAGAGAAGTGACACAGAGGTCCGGTAACCTGCTGGTGATACACAGCCTACCGCTTCTTTGTCTACACACAGGGGAATCGATGAAAGCACCATGCTCCTACCCCAGGGGTCTGGTCTTCCTACCAACCTCGAGCAAAAGCAAAAAGAAAGCAGATTTGATAACGAGAGGAATAGAAAAAAATATATATATATAGTGTATATCTATCTTAAAATAAGACTGTAGGTATCTCAGCTAGTTGAACTTCCTTTTCAACTCAGCATCGCTCTAAGGGCGATGGAACATAAGCTACATGCATACAGACAATGGTGACAATCACTTTTTATCAGGTCAGGAGACTGTGTTACCAAATGTAAAGGCGGCGTTCGACCCTCTAGTGGTTTTCCCTGAGCCCAGGCCGACCTCTTTCAGAATCTCCACGGTGCCGTGCAAATGAGAAGTTTCCCATGCAGTACACTAAGCTCATTAAAAGACCAGGACATAGAGTAAGTATCAAATGGAATGAGGTTATTTGAATTAAGTATACCATTTGTTATGCTAGTTAAGCAATCAATGATTTCGTAAAACAAAAAGGTAAACAAAAAGATGTCTTAATTTCATCATAAATAAGGAATTAATAATGACAATCACAGGTCTTTTCCAACTGTCACAAATAATCCTTTTTGGTTGTTTAAAAATACAAGAACATCTTGGAAACATCAAGCATCTATTTACAAAATTTATACTCAAAATTACGATGATGGCCTGGAAAAACCTCAGGTTTTACGTACTTATTAAACAGAAGAAAATGGGTCTCTCTGAACGGGAGAGACACCAGAAAGTTGAGTGTGAATTTACATAGAAACAATGTAATGTGCTTCTTTTTTTTTCAAAAATTTTTAAATTGTTTTTTATTTATTTCTGAGAGAGAGAGGGAGACACAGAATCTGAAGCAGCTCCAGGCTCCGAGCTGTCAGCACTGAGCCCCATATGGGGCTCAAACGCACTAACTGAAATGGTGACCTGAGCAGAAGTCGAACACTTAAACCACAGCTACCTATGCACCCCTAAAGCACCAGACCTTTTAAGACGGCTTCCCCCAAAGTATATGCCACAATAACCAACATAAACATGAAACTGGTAAGTCCTCTCTTAAAATGAGTTTCCATAAATCAAGCTAGTCCAAAGAGAGAATTATAAATACCAATCCTTGCTGGAAAAACAAACTATATACTAAATATAGAAATTTACAAATAATTGCCTTCAAATACCTAATCCTAACTCACAGCATTCATACCCTGTGGTAATCTTTTGTTCTTTCTGTTTTTTATCAAAATCAGTGAGCCATTTCAAGCCACAACGTCTTCCTTTCGAGCCACGGTAAACGTTGTATGTATGGATATCTCTGTTGTGCATACACATGTCCTCTATATTATTGGAGTGATAATTACACAAGATACAATTCTTTAGTCTTTGGCTCCTCTTTCATTATATGAATTATTTTATATGTATATAATATACATGTACTAAAATAGATTGATAGATAAGTGGATGTTGGTCTTTAATTTACTGACAGCTTTTCCTCACACGTTATGCACATTATCTTACAAGTCAGTAAACACTTTTCAGAAAAGGATATTCTTAGTAACTACACAATAAATGGAGCTGTTAGAATTTTGGGGTATTGTTTCCAGTGAAACAGGTTTCGAGAGAATGAGTTAACTGCAAAGGATAACAAAGAGAAGCTGGAGATGCACAGACATGCAGCCCTCAACGCCTTTACCCAGGGAAAATAACTGGGTCACTTCTCTTCCAGAGAAACCCCTTCACATGTTATAGTGTGACTTCATAGCTCCATTTCTCTCTCAGGGCTTCAATAATCCACATTCTACCTCATTTCACCCGAAAATAAATGACATACATATATAGCGAGTTGGAAGGGGTTATATCTAAGTGTGATTTGCTCTCTTTTTGGCTTTGCTATGGACTAAATATTTGTGTCCTCCCCAAATTCATATGTTGAGATCTAATCCCCAGTGTGGGATGGGGTTTGGAGGTGCGGCCTCTGGGAGGCCTTCCGGTCAGGAGTGTAGAGCCATCAGGAATGGGCATCAGTAGTGCCCGTAGAGGCGAGGCCCCAGAGATCTCCCTCACCCCTTCCACCAGATGAGCTAGGAAGTGGGTCCTTACTGGACAGAGACTCTACCAGTGCCATGACCTTGAACTTCTCAACCTATAAACTGAGAAAGAAATGTTTGCTCTTTGTAAACTACTCAGTGTTTGGTATTTTTGCTCTAGCAGCCAAGCAGACAAAGACAGGTCTTCCATGATGGTTGATAATCCTAGCAGACATTCAATGGTGCCTATTGGAAACACGGCGGAGGAAAGTGCTGGCCAGTTCAGTGAGTAGAATGTTATGGGAACCAAGGCACTCTATGAAAATTCTTTTATTCTTTTATTTTGGCAAATTCTTCATGTTTCTCATTTTCCTATCTTTTTAGCAAATATTTAGGAGGCGTGTGTATGTATATAGAGGTATACTGTCCTTGATGTGTGTGTGTGTGATATACACAAGCACACATACACTACATGTACATAGACACACATACAAACATTCTTATAAATATTAATGGCATAAGTATCAATTTGATTTTAGATGAAAAATTTTAAATACCTCTCAAAAGAACACCATAGGTGCTCCAAAATCAGGGTTAGAATTACTTTTATGAAAACAAAATTAAGGCAAGGGAGCCAATAATTGCAATTGTAGCCATCGCAGACTTCTCACTGCATTTTAAAGTCTCTATATATTGTGCCCTGAAAAATGTGTGATTTTTCATGTTTTAAGATGTACATTTTCAATGCAAGTCATAAGCATCTGATCCATTAAAGCTTTATATGTCTGGAGAAAGACAATCCAAGAATCAACCTGTAAGTTTGATCTGCTGATCTCAAAATCTCTTTTCTCTTTTCCTTACATAGTTTCAATTATAGGTATTGTCAAAACTCTTTCACTTTGAAAATCTTCACATTTAACATTTTATTTGTGAAAGCAAATGATATAATTCTAAGCACTAATAATGCCATTTTTAAAAACTGTTTTAAAAAATTAGTGCCATAAACTTTGGTGTGTAGGCGTGTGTCAAAATATCTGCCAGGTTGTGGAGCAAACAAAAGAAAACCTCCAAGGGCCTCAGAAAGTTTTGAAGGAGTAGCAACCCTACATAATCCAGGCAAAGACTATTGCAGAGTTTGGTCTGTCAAACCGTATTGACAACTACATAAAATGGGCCAAACTCTCTGACATCTTTTGTTTTCCTTCCGATAAGAGGTACAGTGCTTGTCAGGTACTGAAATAATATATTAATTTATTAGGTGATAGGAAATATGAAACAGGATACTATGTGGAATACAATTCAATAGTTGGCTTAGTTTGGAACATTTCAGGTGTTGCTGTAGCCTCTGGCATTTGTAGACAAGATTTTATTTATTAGCATCTATTCTCTTCTTTGATTCCTGTGTTCATCTGCAGATATGGGCTGATTAACTTTTTCCTTGCTATCGAGATTCATCCCTATCTGTTGTTAGATTACAACTGCGTAAGATACGTTGGAAAACAGACATACTGAAGATATTAACAAAAGACTCTGAAAATAGTGAAACTGGTTTTGTGAATTTTGAGAGATGAACACTGAGATTTGGACCCTGTTTTATAGAGCAGCTTTTCAAATAGAAGAGCACATTACATCAGGGCACCTGGGTGGCTCAGTTGGTTAAGCATCCGACTTCGGCTCATGTCATGATCCCACAGTTCGTGGGTTTGAGCCCCGTGTTGGGCTCTGTGCTGACAGCTAGCTCAGCTCTGCTCAAGCTCTGTCTCTCTCTCTCTCTCTCAAAAATAAATAAACACTAAAAAAATTAAAAGAATTTTAAAGATCTGATGGCTTAATATACTGTAAAATGGTAATGAGTATTTCCTGTACTCACACTATAAGTTAAGATTTTGTAGGCTCTGCTACTGTTTTTTTTTTTTTAAATTTCTCAAGTTTCAGGTTGTGTGTGTGTGTGTATTCTCTTTTTCCAGAGCAATACCCTCCCTTATTCCCTTTGAAACCTGCTTCTGATTCTGTCCTGGCTACAGAATATAGCTGCCCAGGCTAACTAGGAAAACACTGGATTTGTCACAACGGGGCCAGCATCCCATCCCCCAATATCTCCACTCTCGTTTCGTGCCCCCCATACACACAGATGAGGAAGCAGGCAGGAAAATATAAATGCTGAAGAATAGTTCATCACGGTTTACTTTTTATATAGCCTCAATCTCTAGGTCATTCACGAAGTTTGCAAGGCATTTTAATCCCCACGACGTCCAAAGGCTGGCCGGAAGATACAGTCATCTTCGGGTTTAGGCTTGGGGAAACAATTGCTCAAGGTCAAGAGAAGGAACGTTTGCCAGAATGCTGTCTCCCCGGGAATTATTTCCACAAGCGTTGTCCTCTATATTAACTACTTTGGAATGACTATTTGAGGGCAAGTAGATAGCACTGTGATAATGAAAGCACAGACAGATTTAAAATTTACATATTTTTTAAAGAGTTGGAAATGAACCAGATTATTTTTGCAAGTAATTCTCAAAGCTAATGGGCCTAAAAACTTCTGTCAGCCCGCAAAGTTATATTAATTCCTAATGTTTTTTTTTTTTTTTTTTTTTCCCCAAGTAGCACCTGGTGACTCTTCCTACCGTCTTCAATTTCTTCCCCTTCCCTCTGGAGGTGAAATCATTGGCATATGCCTCCCGGAAAAAAATATAATAACCTTGGCTAATGGTTAATGAAATTCTTCTTGGATACTGGAGAGGGAGGGGAAAAGAAAAGTAGATAGGGAATTTACTGATATAATGAACCAATATGGAGTTCTAGGGTTTAATGTTATTAGGAAGTTTTGAAATCCTGACTGTAAAGGTGGAATACTCTATAATTTATTGTAAGTTGACTATGTGTCAGGCATGTGCCAAGCATGTAGTATGATATGCTTCCTAGAAATGCCCTACGGTTGCAGTGGATCTGTATTTCATAGGGTACAAACCTAAAACACAGACAGCTTACCTCCTCAAGGTCACTCAGTAATATCACTTGGGCTCTCAAAGTGTGATTTAATATGTAAGAACCAGATGGTACTTTTCAATATTATTTTACACCAAATGGCTTTCTTAATAGCAGTTTTGCTTCAAAAGCCTATATATTTCTGAGGGACTGAAGTCCTGTACATAATACGATTATTTGGGCCTATGAAGAAGAGGTCATTTGAAGTGACCAATATTGATAATCCAAAAGTCTCTTTAACTGAACTGTAATTAAATTTCATATGGATCTAAGTTGTTTTATACCTTACAGTTGTCTGTTACTTGCATATTGTAGAGATTTTAAACTTGAGCATTTACTTAAAAATAGGGGCACCTTCATATAAATTTCTAGTCATATTTCAGATAATGTTCTCTTGGACATGAAGCCACAAATTTGCATTGCAAACAATGGGATTACATTTAGGAGTGGATCAATGTGTCCTTTAAGATGCTTCAGAAATCAATCTTCAGTTCAGAATAGGATAATTATTTCTCTTGGTTTCTACCGAGCAGCTATATATGTATTAAGTAGCATTTATCTGGCAAACACCTGTTTTAGGTACGCTGTGTACTAGAATCTGGGTTAGGCATTGTTGACACAATGATTAATATAGCTTGGCCTCTGCCCATCAGAAGCTTCCAGTAGGTCTTTCAACACATTTTTTAAAACGTGAGCCCATGTGGTGTGTGTGAAGTTCATAGAGTCTCTGTGAAGAGTTATCATCGTGAAAAAATCATCTGAAATTCACTCAAAATGCTGGCCTGGATGCACTGCCTTTGAAGATTCCCGGGAAAGCGACGCATGTACAGCAGTATTCTATGTCAATACATAGAAGTCATCTGGAGAAGCCAGTCCTGAGCAGAAATTCTGGTACATCTGCCTTGAAGACCGCCCATTTCCCCAATGTTCTGGAGACAAGCTAACAGGAAGACAGTAAGAAGCATCTTGGGGGAAAGTGGAAGTGATGGCCCCAGAAAACCCATTTGTCATACCTTTAGTGCTCACCCCAGAATTTTAGTGTTGCCACTCTGAAGTCCAATGGGCAATTTACTAAGCTGGTATTTAGTTCTCAGACATCACCCCTAGGCCACCAAAGGGAACTCTCCATGGCAGGGCTGGGGAGGGGGCAGGGCAGGAGAAATGCAGAGGTTTGATGAAACCATCACAGCTAAGGGGGAGGTGAATGGCTACTGCCTCACCATCACTCACAGGGAAGATGGGTACAATTAAGACTTTTTCTCCTTTGAGACACAGACCGAGCCCCCCAGGAGCCCCGATAGTGTCATTATTCTGTACCATATAACTTCTAGGTGGCAGGCACTGCGCTTGGTGTGGAAAGATACACAAACAAGGAGGGAAGTGTCAGCTACATTGTTAGCTGGGGTTGAAAACATGAGCAGTCTTCTGAAACAGTGAGAAACTGGTCTGGTTACAAGGAAGTGCATATACCAGCGACAAGGTCATGTCATTAGACCACTTACTCTAGGACAAAACTACCTCTGTGACTTCCTTGGTTGAGGTTCATATCTCTTTTCAACCCTGAAATGCATGGATATTTCACAAGTAACCTGAAGAATGTATGCACTTTAGACCCAAAACAGGTAGATTAAGTTTTCACCCTGGCTTACTAGTAATTTTAAGATCTTAGTTCCACAGCTCAGTCTCTGCCTCAGATTTCTCAGCCATGAAATAGAGGTTGTTAATGAAAACATGGTTGCCATGAACCTCAGACAGGATAATACATGTGAAACTCCCCTGTGAATGTTGAAACCCTATGCAAATAATGGTGACTATTTTTTTAATGTTTTTTTTTAATTTATTTTTGAGAGAGAGACAAACAGCGTGAGCAGGAGAGGGTCAGAGAGAGAGGGAGACACAGAATCTTAAGACAGCTCCAGGCTCTGAGCTGTCATCACAGAGCCTGATGCGGGGCTCGAACCCATGAACCGTGAGATCATGACCTGAGCTGAAGCTGGACGCCCAACAGACTGAGCCACCCAGGCACACAATGGTGACTGTTTTTATTTGACTGCTGGCATCAGAAACTGAGCCCTGTTTGAGAAAGGGGATTTATTCGCCATTTCCTTTAAAACTGCATATGCATTTTAATCTCCGATTTTCTTGCTCAACCCTTTTCATTGGCTACAATTTTCCTCACTATTTTCTGCTGGTGCAAATGCCTGTTTTCTTATGCCTCCTTAAATTCCAATTTCTTCATGAAGTCTTCATAAGGTCTAGTGTAATAAGAAAAACCCAACAGACATGGATTTCAGTCCCAACTTGGCTTGGTTAAGTGATGTAACATTTCTCATCCTTGGTGCTTTTCTTGTGAAAGTGTGGAAATATGTATCTACTATCAGAAGAGACTTAAAAAGTACTGATATATGTACGTCAGCCCAAAAATACAACACAGGATGTGCTCTTTCTCTCTTTTGGTCCTTTGCCCATATTATAATTTTTCTCTGTCTTATAATTTCCTAGAACATTGATTTTAAATAAAAGTGGGCTTCTGCTACTGAGCTCTTTGGTGTGTCCTTAACTCCTTGAGAGCATGGACTGGTTCTGATATATTCTTCCAACCTTCAGCAGTTCTGAGCATAGTGTTGGAGCTGTAGGAAAATGCCCAATGAGTCAGCAGTTCAGTAGGATTACACATTCATTCTGGTTGTTGGTTTACAGCCTGACTGTGCACGGTGCCAACCTTATGCCTATAGTGAACTTATGTTTTCCCAGTACCTGGTAAGCTTTGGTTTCAATGAGATGATCAGGAGCCGTGTGAGTTTCACAGTGGCG
Source organism: Hyaena hyaena (assembly GCF_003009895.1). Taxonomy (NCBI): domain Eukaryota; kingdom Metazoa; phylum Chordata; class Mammalia; order Carnivora; family Hyaenidae; genus Hyaena; species Hyaena hyaena. Next base: position 265,611 of record NW_024081118.1, read on the forward strand.
AGCCCACAGTAATGAGGGAGGCTGACCATCGGCATGAACGATTACGTTAGGTGTCCTCGAGGGTGCAGGGGCTTGGGATGAAAGAAGAGACGGATAAAAGCAGAGAGACCTCCCACCTCTAGAGACATATATGGCAGAAGGATACAGAGCAATCCTAGGCTTCCATCATGGCGACTTGGCAATCTCCAGGGGGATATAAATGCAAAATGGCTTCTTCTTCTACTGGGCAATTCAACACGCTGAGTCTACCCATCCTTAAAAGGCACTTTAAACTATGTGTGAGGTGACAACCTTTCTTGTCACTACTTCAGTGACGAAATTCTTTTGTCCCTATTGATCTATGGTCGTGCCATCCATCTTAAATATAAGAGCCAACAGTGCAGACACTAGCTCTGGGATTTTCTTGGATTATTTATACCTTGCCAGGTTTTTGCATCATTAGATGCTGCTTAAATGCTGAGGATGGAGTATACAAAGAGCATGCTGATTTTAAACAGAGGACTGAGAAAAAAGAGACTTTATTTCTCAGCACCATAATGGCACTCGTAGAAAGAAATTCTGGTGGAGTGTTCTTGCAGATAATTTCCAGTGACAAGAAACAGATCAAAGAGAGAAGGAATGGCTTTCTGTGCTCTCTGGGGAGATGCGGGAAGTGACGGCGTGGCACTTACAGCTGCTGAAAACAGATTAGAAAGTTAAAGGCTTTGGTACCAACCCTGATTTCATTAAAAAGCCTGTGCTTTATTAATCTTGTTGTCTGTTGTTGTTTAAGTCAGGAGCCACACGATGGAAGGCTGAGAGAGAGAGAGAGAGAGAGAGAGCAGCGCAGATGAAGGCACGTTGAAATGCTCTCTCTGAAGTCAGCACAGCAACCTCGGCTTGGCTGGGCAGATGACAGGTCTGTGTCCACAAACACGTGTGGCTGTCCGTGTTGCATTGCTTCCTGGAGGTCCGTCTGCGACAGCCCCGAAACACGTAACGTACATACCAACTCACTTATAAGATGCATGCATGTGATGTAAAAATGATATAATGTGCTCCTTGAAATAAAGAACAATCACATAATAAAGGACAAATATGGCAGGATGTCCCCTTGCCGCCAGGGCAAACATCGTAACAGCCTGGCATGCATCAAGTTCATTGAATGCACAGTGGCAGACACTTAGGTTCCATAATGATCAACAAGAACACTGAGAAATCTCTCTTCTGAGCCATTTGGCCTGCTGACTATGAATGCTTCTCCAAGGACTGCAATTTATAAATGGAAAGAGACTATAGAAAATAGCACCGGCCAGTGGTTTGGAACATCTGCATGTAATGTGGTAGCCCTTAACCAGCATATCCAAAGATGGCGAAAAAGTTTTTTCAAAGCATATAAACCTGGACTGCTGTTTGATTCAGTCAGTTTGGCTGGGGTAAGTGAGGATGGCATATTTTGAAGATGCTTCTCTCCCAGGTGATGTTAATGTTTACAACAATTTAAGAAGCATCATAGTAATATAATACTTATGCTGTGCATTGCAGGCAAACACTTAATATCTCTGAGTATGAGTGCCCTCATCTGTAGATAAAATCTTGTATTGTCAGCACTTGACTTCAAGTCTTAAGTTCTCCAGCACACCAAAGCTCTCTTGGTGGACTGGAAAAGTTTTCTGGCAATGGAACATTCGTATTTAAGTTTATGATTTTTTTGTATTGGATGAGTCTTGAAGATACCAAGAAAGATACATTCAGCTGTTTCAACTATCAAGTTACATCATATCTAGATCACAGGAAAGCTAGTTTATATAAAAATGAGGGGGAATTGTAAGGGTTTAACCTACGAAATTGGCTTTCTCATAATTTAAATTTATAGTATAGCAATAGGAGATTAAGCTCTCCCATGCAGCACAGACAAAGGTCTTTGGCAAGTAATGTGAGTGCCGAGCTCATGTCTCACACGTGCCCTATCTGCAAACCCACCACTGTCCTCAGCATCCTACCATTAGAGACTCATTCTTTAAGAATATACATAGGTTTATGTACACGTGTATGGGAACGTATTTCAAGGAACTGGCTCACCTCCTTGTGAAGACTGGCGAGTGAGAGATTTGCAGGTCAGTCCAGCAAGGGGAAAACTCTCTCAAGCTAAAAGTGATGCCTTCCTAGCAACACCTAGGTATGCATTAAAGTGACTCCTGGGTACTGGGGTCTAGCCGCGTTGACATATAAAGCTAACCATCAGACTAGCTAACCAAATGTAAATGAAGGAATAAACACGAGGGAAAAACCCCCATGCGCCAAGACACTTTTTTAACTTTTGGTTATGGGAAATTTCAAATGTATACACAATAAAATAGTGTCATACGACCCTGTGTACCTGTCAGCTGGTCTCAACAGTTACCAACTCATAGACGATCTGATTTCATAATCCCAACTGACTTCCTTCTGTATCCAATGGTCTATTTTGAAGCAAGTTCTAGACACTATGCTATTTGGCTCATAAATATGTAATGTATATATTTAAGTGCTAAGGACTCTTCTAAAAGATATAATGGGAACATCGTAACTCTTCACTGCCATAAAACGCCCAAGAACGGGAGGTGGGCACCATTCCAGGGAAAGAGATGCTGGAATCTCATGACTGTCTAGAAACTCCTTACAATGAAGGGGAGGGAAGAGGGGCACATGGGTGGCTCAGTTGGTTAAGCGTCTGACTTCGGCTCAGGTCATGATCTCGCGGTTTGTGGGTTTGAGCCCCGCGTCGGGCTCTGTGCTGACAGCTCAGAGCCTGGATCCTATTTCAGATTCTGTGTCTCCCTCTCTTTCTGACCCCCCCCCGCTCACGCTGTCTCTCTCTAAGAAATAAAAAAAAAAAAACATTAAAAAAAAAAAAGAAGGGGAGGGAAGATGTGTGAGGAAGAAGCAGAGGCTAGACACAAAGACAAAAAATGGGGGTCGGAGCAAGTGACCACCCAGGGGTGCCTTTAGATAGACACACATCTCTCTTGTAGGCAGACATAAGTCAATGTAACCCGGCTTCGTTGGGTTTATAACATTTTAAGGTACTCAGGAAAATGTTGTGTAACCAATTTCATTTTTATTATCAGTTTTGTAAAAAAAATGATAAAGGTGATATTTCTTCTCTAGAAAGGTCTAACAGAAATAGATGCTATATAGGAAAGTTACTTGTCAAGAGCCCATGAGTTTGAATGGTACTGAGGATTTGTTCATGTCTGAAATACTTGCCTAATGCAGTCCCTGACGTGTAAGGAGAAAACAGCTAATACATGTGCTTACACAGTATAAAAAATTAGTTAATAGAGGTTGTGAGGAAATGTCAACCCTTTAGGGAGTTGCTCAGCTCCAGGCTGAAGTAGGAAGAGAGGTTTGATATTATTCCAGGACAGTGATTTGAAGGCTGGGTCTGAGAGAGATGAGCGGAGGTGGGTGGGTGCTGGGAGTCTCAGAATCCCCTGGGTGGAGGGGACCTCATCAAAATGCACATCCTCTATCACCACCTGAATGAAGGAAACAGAGCTTCTAGAGCTGATGGGGGGCAGGTGTCTTTCGGAAGCAAGTCACATAATTCTCGTAAACCTCTTCTGAGAATGGAAAGAGTAGACTCCGGTCTACTTCAAATGTTACAGTGAAAACAGACCCTTTCTGCTCATGGTGGTTTCTTTTTTCCCCTTTCCCTAGACTCCGTTGTGACATTAGTCTCGGATCACAATGATCTGAAGTCCAGGAAGAAGGATATCACATTCACTTTCTCCGTTTCTTTCAAGTGTTTCCTCGCTAGTTCCAGAAAAGCACGCATTGGTTACCTGGGCATGGGGGTGGGGTGCAGGATCCACCTGTATCGTCTTAGTTATTGAGAAGGATGGCTTATACCTTGTGAGTTTTTCACTTGTACCTTGCAAATGTTTGGAGGTGCTCCTAAATTCCTGAGCCGAAGGATATGCAAGTTGCTAGGCCCAGCACCGCAGACTGCGTTCACTGGGTGAGTAGTGAGCACAGCTTCCTGAATATAACTGTGTGTCTACCAACCAGAAGACCCAAAGCCCACCCATTTTCCATACTCATGGAAAATGAAACTGATTTTACTATTTCCGTGACCCATTTCCATCTCCACCTTTTATTTAAAAACAAATTTTTAAATGTTTTATTATTTATTTTTGAGAGAGAAAGGCAGAGCATGAGTCGGGGAGGGACAGAGAAAGAGAGAGAGAGACAGAATCTGAAGCAGCTCCAGGCTCTGAGCTGTCAGCACAGAGCTGACGTGGGGCTCAAACTCACGAACTGAGAGATCATGACCTGACCCGAAGTCAGATGCTTAACCAACTGAGCCACCCAGGCGCCTCTACATCTCCACCTTGAAAAAAAAAATTAGAGTCATATACACACAGATAAGAAGGGATTCATTTTTTATGTTTTAAAGAGAAATTTTCTCTTTTGATAATAGAGATCTAAATAGGGACTTTTGCTTATTCAGTGGGATCATACCATGTCTTTACCCACCATGTGGGAGAAAGGTAATTATTCTGAAAGGGAACACAAAACACCAAAATGAAACTCCTTTTCTATTTCTTAGAAGCTAATTCCTGGCCAGCTTTGACATTAAACTCTTCCTTCTGTGAATCACAGAGGCAGGAGGCAGGGCTCTGACCCCCATGCAAAGCAGAAACAAGCAGAATAGCCAGGGCCTGAAAATCAGTGATGCCAGAGTAACCGCTGAAATGCATCGTGCAGAACCCCCTCTTCGAAATTATTGGCTGGAGTCAGGAGGTTAATACGCACGGGAAGTGGTTACTTTGTGCCAGGACTTACAGGCACTGACAAACGCCATCATCTTTGGTGGAGCAGGGCATGAGGCACTGACCATAACAAGAGAAAGACCAATAAAATGTTTCTTGCAACACAGAAGTGAGGTGAAGCACGTGAAAAGAAAGTGGCTCAGGTATACAACACACGCCAGGTACGGGAAGAAGAGGAGAGCCCTGGCTCCCGGCTCAGCAGCTCAGTAGAGGGGGCGATGGAGAAACACGCAAAATGGATAAGAGGCGAAAAGCCAACGGAAGAAATAAATCCATATGTCTTTGCAATTTAGGAAACAGACTTGAACATCAATGACGTTTGGGAAGACTCTGAGGCCAGCAACAGAGACTGTATGACCAAGAGAAACAGCAGAACATTTCAGCACAAAGACAAAGTAAGAAGCATTGGGGACTAGTGAACACCGATGGGGTGTTTTCTGTACACTTTTTATATAGGTTTTCCTCCTGTCACAAAAACCCTGTAATAGAGTTTCCCCCATTTCACAAACCAGGAAATTGCAGCTTATAACTATAAAGAAGACCAGATCTAGGAAGGAGTCTTGAGCTCCATCAGCCATGCCTGGATTAGCTAATATAAATCATACATATTCACTAGACATTAGCACCTAACACGGAAATCCCTCACGGGAGACTGGACTTGAGACATGAAAGCTTCCATCACCTCTCCAGGAATCCCAGAAAATACTGGATGCTGGCGGATGCGCTGTGGATGCATTTAGCCCCTTAGGATGCGCACATACTGCTTTCCATTGTCTTGTTTAGCTTTTCTCAAAGCTTCTGAATTTCTAAAGTTCTAATCGTATCTTGTACATGTTTTGTTTTCGCACACAAGGAGCACTCGGTGTCTAGAATGATCTGGAGCAGCTCTTACCTAAGCTCGTGAGTCTAACAACAGACAGCAGCGGAGAGAACAGCAGGCTTACAGTCAGAAAATGGGAGTCAGTCTTCCCTCCTTGGCTCCCTGCCTGTGAGCAAACTGCAGAATCACCCCAACACTAGATTTCCTTTAAAAAGAGCTCCCCTTACCGCGTGGAATGCTTTATGGATGCGGTCAAAGTGGTACTTACATAAAAGAACCTGGGTACTTAAAATACGGAAGAGACACACAGTGGCAATGACTTTACAGCACCTGCTGGCTGGTCCACACCGCCGTGTGACGCCCGACTCATCCAGGCAGACCTTCCCCTACAGCTGCTGTGGTCACCATCACCCGCTCCTGCCAACGTGTCCTGCTCTAAATTCTAACAAAGAGGCAAACTGTGTGCTTGGACAACAGCTTTCATTTACAAACTCTCCTTTCAGATGGAATCTGAAAGCTTAACACCTACTTTGTTTTCAAGGCACGGTAAAAGTCGGGATAGGTAATTTCTATTTTGTTTTTATTAGGCTTATAACAGGATGTTGCGGTTTTCATTTGAGCTACTAATAACACATAGAAAATGTCAGCAAAGAATATGTGTTCAACAAATGAAGAGTCACTGAGTACTTTCTAAATGCCTAGGAAACTCTACAAAGAGAAACAGTGCTCCTACCTATGGGAATCTCAGCCTTCTTTGTGGAGAAAAAGAAAAAAAAAATAATCGGAAGCTTAAAAATTCACACCAGTAAAATAACTGATAAGCATTTTACTAAACACAAAATAAATTCCTCCTTGGAAAATTCCTTGGGAAAGGGGTGACAAAAACAGGACTTAAATTATTTGTGATATTTTACCAGTAGCTATGAGTGTATTTGAATTTCTATGACCAAGGCATTTAAGAAATGATACTAGTGTTCTGCAAAATACATTCTTAAAAAATACTTTAAAGATCTGAATGCATCCCAATTAGTCCACTGGTAACAGATAACTATATATAGTCGAATATATACTCATATACCCATACAAAGAGTTTACTTAGCAATCTGAAATCTAGTCAAGTTTTACTGTATTTCTCCATACGTACAGTAAATCTTCCACTTGACACCCTTAAAGCAGTTTTATATGGACTCTTTCTACTTCATTCTACTGAAAACACCCTCAGTTACTACAGGCAACATGATAGTTATTTTTATGTACCAACTTGACTGGGCCTCAGTACCCAGATATTTGGTCAGACATTATTCTGTATATTTCTGTCAGAGTGGTTTTCGGACGAGACGAACATTTCAGTCAGTGGACTGTGAGTAAAGCCGAGCGCTCTCCATAATATGAGGACTTCACCCCAACAGTGAATGGACTGAGCACAGGCTAACCCCCTCCCCCACCCCCACCGGATCAAGAGGGATAGCTACCAGCAGAGAACCTTCAGACTCAAACTGCAATTCTTCTCTGTGTCTTCAGAACGCTCACCCAACCCATCGGATCTGGGACTCAAGTAGATCTCTTTCTACATATATATCCATCCTATTTTTCCTGTTTCTCTGGAGATTTCTAATTCAGGCTGGAACTGAAAGTCTCAGGGATGCCCATGTATCCTCTGCTAAGCCTCTGATCTAGTCCGCTCCCGCTGAGCTCAGCCAGAGCAAGCTTAAGAGCTGAGACAGCATCTAAGCAGTGAACTTGCCTCTCGGCTCCCTCATGACCCAGGCTCATCTGGTGAACGGGCTTCCACATTTTCCCAGCGCATGACTCCTTCCGGTCCTCTGCCTCATAAGCAGATTGGGAGAGAAAATGTGGATATACAAGCATATGATCTAACATTACACTGACTTGACAAGAGACGGGAGAAAATAGGTCAGCTGAAACTGGAAGCTATTTTGTCCCTAAATGGCATTTGTCTCCATTATGATATTACTCTCTGAAACATGGTTCCTCCCACACACTTGCCAAGACCATCCTCCAAGGTCAAGACTACCGGACCAGTACACAGCCGCTCACTATACTTTTCACCACTGTTTATTTACTCCATTTACACAGAGTTAGAGTTTCCTTAAAATTGAAAAGTGTTTCCTTTTCTTAATGCCCTGCCCCATTATAATGCCACTACCCATCACCATAGTTAAGTACTTCTGTGTCACAGCAGGCAGAGTAGTGAACGTTTCACTCCATTTGGTTAACTTCCTACCATATTCTTGCCATATTCTTGTGGTTGACCTCATGCAAGCTCTTTTGTGATTCTGCCTGTACTCTCTACTAGTTTTCTTTCTCTGTTCCTACCGTTTCCCACAGTTTCCCTAAAAGATGAGTTTTACTGGGAATTATAATCATTAATTCATCCTTACCTACTTTTCTGACTCATCCTAACTAGCGAGAAATTAATTCTAAAGCACTTTAAAAATTATTTAAAAAATTTTTTAATGTTTATTTATTTTTGAGAGGGCAATGTAGTCATGAAGCTAGATCCAGATGTGCCATAGCACACCCCAGATGTGCCACAGCCCTTTCTGGAAACGCTCTGCGGAAAATACAGAAGGGCCTTCACTATAAGTCATGCGTTCAGCAAATCTTTATCAGGGTTCATCTGTGTGACAGACACTGAGATAGGTGCTACAGACACAACTGTGAACAAGACGTCATCCCGGATTTAGAGGACTTTATGGGCCAGCTTAGAGAAAAAGCAAAAACAAAACAAAACAAAACAAAACAAAACAAAACAACAGAGAGAGAGAGAGAGAGAGAGAGAAAAGAAAAAAAGAAAAAGCAGATGAAGAAAAAAGAAAGTAAAGAAAAGAAGTTTCTAAATCTACTCCTGAGAGGGTATGGGCAGGGGTAATTTATAGCTAAATGCACAAATGATTCTTTTCAAGGGTCTGGAAATGACCTAAAAACCTGATCATGCATTCTTAAAGGGCTAGAGGCCATAAAGAGATGCCCAATGGGTCTGGAATTAAAATAGCACTTGGGGGTAGGGATGATTAGGAAAAAAATATTTTAAAAATCTCCTTAGGAGAAACAAACAAAAAGTTGGAGAAATACTGGTTAACCTCTTTGTGAGATTTGAGTCATTACTAATATTTTACAGGCTTATCGACACTATAATAAATCTATCACAAGTAACATGGGCTATTCCTGCAATTTGATTAGAAAGAAATGTACTCGAGGGTAGCTTAGTCCGTTGAGCACCCGACTCTTGATTTTGGCTCAAGTCATGATCCCAGGGTCATGGGATCGAGCCTCGCATTGTCCTCTGTGCTGAGCATGGAGTCTGCTTGGAATTCTCTGTCTTCCTCTCTCTCTCTCTCCCTTGCTAGCTCACACTCTCTCTCTAAAAGAGTAAAAAAATAAAATACAAGATAGAAAGGGAAGACACACACTCGACTATTATAGTAAAAGATCAGTCTGAGACACTGCAAATATTTTCTGGAACAGATACTCCTTTTTGGGCCTTATTATTTGTTGAGAGCTGGTGATGATTTGATTTTGTTCACTATACAAAAACCAGCGGAGAATACAGCTATAAAACTTGTTTCTTTCTCATTCTTCTCTCAGATTTAACACATTCAGAACAGTACCAAGTGCATTTTGTATAAAGAGTGCTTCAAGGAGTTACCCTCTCCATCACGCACTCACCGAGTTCAATACATGCCTTTTTATTCTCGTTTTCTGTCCTCATGTTGTTGATCATCTATTTATTCAGTAGAAACTCCAGTTTCGATCCTGAATCACTAATCCTGTCTTTCTGTTGTTTCTTTAGAATTGATGCTTCTGCTCTACCATATCTGATGTAGAACGTTTCACACTGGAATAGTTGATCTTCAGTATCTTTCCTGTTAATTTTCTTATTTGTTCCTTATAGTCATTGACACACCTGATCCAATCTATTTTCATTGTCTGGATTTCAAAAAGAGCTTTATAAATGTGTTGAGTGAAAGAAGCCATGATTTAATAATTCAGATTTCCTTTCTTTATTTCTGTCCAGAAGTGTTTAAGAGAAAAAATATGCCTATTTTTTTTCAAGTTAACTGAAAAGCATTCTCCTACGCTTATGCCACTGGCTGTATCTGAGAGACTGAAGGATAAGAAATTGAAACAGAAAATTCAAAACAATAAAAAAAACTTTCTGCTCACTAAAAAAATGGTAGTTTCCCAAAGTTTTGATTTCCTTTTTTTTAAATTTTTTGTTTTGTTTAATTTTGAGAGAGAGAGAGAGAGAGAGAGTGAGAGAGAGAGAGACAGACAGACAGACAGAGGGAGACACAGAATCCAAAGCAGGCTCCAGGCCCTGAGCTGTCACCACAGAGCCCGACCCAGGACTCAAACTCACCAACCTTGAGATCATGACCTGAGCTGAAGATGCATGCTTAACCAACTGAGCTACCCAGGTGCCCAAAGTTTGGATTTTTTTTTTTAATGTTTTATTTATTTCTGAGGGAGACAGAGAGAGAGAGAGAGAGAGAGAGGCAGCATGAGCAGGTGAGGGTGAGAGAGAGAGGGAGACACAGAATCTGAAGCAGCTCCAGGGTCTGAGCTATCAGCACAGAACCCGACGCGGGGCTTGAACCCACTAACCGTGAGATCATGACCTGAGCCGATGTCAGATGCTTAACCAACTGAGGCACCCAGGAGCCCCGAGTGTGGATTTTCTAATGCTGGCATCAGAAGCTGAAGTTTTAGGGTCTTTCAGTTACATAATTTTTTATTTAAGGTTTTTTACTGTTTCTTGAATAAGGCCCTTCTTTTGGACACACTTCAGTCCCCACAGCGCCTGGGTGAGGTCCAGCCTCCCAGATCGTTAGTAGTTCATGGCTGGGTTGCGGAAGGTTCTCGCTGAGGTGACACAAATGTCAAATTCATCCCCATCCTTTTCCCTCAAAAACCCTACACCTTCCTACCATATCGAACTTCTCAAAGTCCTTTTCCTTTTCTGTAGCTTCACTCCTCAGAAATATTCAGTTCTCTCTCCAGCTCAGAAAATTAAGTCCTCACCCTGACCTCCGATGCCACCGAAAACACGGGCACCATCTTCCACGCCTCGCTGCCCCTCCTTCGGCCCATCTCCTCACGTAGCCGACCTACTGGGGCCATGCTTCCTGCAGCCGTGGTTCCTCTTCCACAAATCCTGTCGTTTCCCACCTCTCTCCTGTTCTCCAAATGCCTTGTGGAGTGGGTCTACACGAAGGGACGTGGTCGCCTCCCTGCCTACCAAGCATGGGGGTGCGGAGGAGGGCTCCGTGGTCCCACCACTCTCCCGGGGGGTCCAGACCCACTCAAACGCTGCAGGGCATTGCCCCAGCCTCGAAACTCTTTGCTCTTCTCAGGGTTGGCATGTTCACTGCGTGTTTCCGGATTCTGCTCAGGGGACAGGACCTCTGAGAAATGCCGCATCCATGTCTATGGACAGATGATCGGAAGATGCAAACAGCACGAGAGAAAGACATAGATGATCTCTTGTTAAGAGCACAAATACGAACTCAGAAGAGATGTCTTTGATTCCACTGTATGGATTGTCATCGTGTTATGTAGAAAACAAACTACAGTTGGGGGAATGTTGTAAGCTACTGACTAGAAAAGGATTTCCTGCAGATATATATCTATTTTGGCTACGTTTGGAAATTTATGGCATCACACTGTTTATTACACAGAATTTTGGATTCTCAGGGGATCACAATATGTTAAATTCCATCCGAGTTTATGTATCTTCCTTTAGGCTACTCCAGAATTAAAAAAGAAAAAGAAAAAGAAAAGCAAACACTGAAAACATAAGTCATTGGATCAGTAAGGAGCCCTTCCACCTTCCCAAATCTGGCTGTAAAAAACCCTTCTATTAGGTTCATCTCAATGCCTAATCTTGTAGGATTTGCTGAGTCCCCACGTACACGCGCCTTCTGCCCTTGCTCTCCATTTCTGCTTCTTCCTCCAACTTTGTATATTTCTAAATTATCCCCCACCAAATTAGTGTATAAATTCCTCCAAGACAGAACTCTAATAATATTGTGTTTTTTCAATGTATGCTCTAAAGATCTTCTAGGTGTATAGGGACAGATTTACTACGTACTCCTTTATTTTTTTAAGTTTATATTTTATTAAGTTTATATATTCTATTAGCTTCAGGAGTACCATACAATGATTCAACAATTCCATACATCACCCAGTGCTCGTCACAAGAAGTACACTCCTTAATCCCTTTCACCTATTTCCTCCTTCCTCCCACCTACCTCCCCTCTGGTAACCATCAGTGTGTTCTCTATAGTTGAGTCTGTTTCTTCATATGCCTCTCTCTCCCTTTTTTCCTTTTGCTCATTTGTTTTGTTTCTTAAATTCCACATATGAATGAAATCATATGGTATTGGTCTTTCTCTGACTCACTTATTTTGCTTAACATAATACTTCTAGCTCTATCTATGTCATTGCAAATGGCAAGATTTCATTATTTTTATGGTTGAGTAATATTCCAGTGTATATATACACCACTTCTTTATCCATTCATCAGTCAATGGATGTTTGGGCTGTTTCCATAATTTGGCTATTGCAGATAATGCTGCTATAAACATCAGGGTGCATGTGCCCTTTTAAAAAAGTATTTTTATATCTCTTTGGGTAAATATCTAGTAGTGTGGCTGTTACATTGTAGAGTAGCTTTATTTTTAACTTTTTGAGGAATCTTCATACTGTTTCCCACAGTGGCCGCACCGGTTTGCATTCCCACCGATAGTTCATGAGGGTTCTTTTTTCCTCCACACCCTCGCCAACACCTGTTGTTTCTTGTGCTGTTGTTGTAGCCATTCTGACAGATGTGAGATAATATCTCAGTGTAGTTTTCATCTGTATTTTCCTGATGATGAATGGTATTGAGCATCTTTTCATGTGTCTGTGGGCCATCTGGATGTCTTCTTTGGTAAAAAATGTCTAAGTTGTCTGCTGATTTTTAATTGGATTATTCATTTTGGGGAGTTTGGGTTTAAAAAGTTCTATATATTTTGAATACTAACCCTTTGTGGGATATGCCATTTACAAACATCTTCTCCCACTCTGTAGGCTGTCTTTTAGTTTTGTTGATTATTTCCTTTGCTGTGCAGAAGCTTTTTAAAAAAATTTTTTTATGTTTTTTATTTATTTCTGAGAGAGAGTGAGAGAGAGAGAGAGAGAGAGAGACAGTGTGAGCAGGGGAGGGTCAGAGAGAGAGGGAAACGCAGAATCTGAAATAGTCTCCAGGCTCTGAGCTGTCAGCACAGAGCCCGATGCGGGGCTCGAACTCATGAACCATGAGATCATGACCTGAGCCAAAGTCAGACGCTTAACTGACTGAGCCACCCAGGCGCCCCTGTGCAGAAGCTTTTTTTATTTTGATACAGTCCCAAGAGTTTATTTTTCCTTTTGTTTCCCTGGTCTCAGGAGATGTATCTAGGAAGAAGTTGCTATGACCAATGTCAAAGAAGTCACTGCTTGTGTTCTCTAGGATTCTGATGGCTTCCTATTTCAGTATAGGTCTTTCACCCATTTTGAATTTTTTTTTTTTTTTTTTTTTTTTTTTTTTTTTGATGGTATACCAATTTTCATGATTGCCTCGGTGGCTCAGTAGGTTATGTGTCAGACCTCAGCTTACAAGGTCATGGCTCATGGTTCATGGGTTCAAGCCCCATGTGAGAGGCACTCCACGTTATAAGTACAGAGCCAGCTTGGGATTCTCTCTTTCTCACTCCCACTTTCTCTGCCCCTCCCCTACTCTCTCTCCCTCTCTCTCTCGGTCTCAAAATAAATAAATAAGCTTTTTTAAAAAAAAGTAACTTAAAGAAAGTGGTCCAGCTTCATTCTCCTGCATGTTGCTGTCCAGTTTTCTCAACACCATCTGTTGAAAAGACTTTTTCCCATTGGATATTCCTTCCTGCTTTGTCAAAAATTAATTGACCATATAGTTGTGGGCTCATTTCTGGGTTTTCTGTTCTGTTCCATTGATCTATATGTCTGTTTTTGTGCCACTATCATACTGTTTTAATCACTATAGTTTTGTAATATAAACTGAAATCTGGAATTGTGATGCCTCTAGCTTTCCTTTTTTCTTTCTTTCTTTCTTTTTTTTTTCAAGGTTGCTTTGGCTATGCAGGGTCTTTTGTGGTTTCATACAAATTTTTGGATTGTTTATCCTAGCTCTGTGAAAAATGCTGTTAGCATTTTTATAGAGATTGCATTAAATGTGTTGTACAGACACGTTAACAATATTTGTTCTTGCTATCCATGAGCATGGAATGTCTCTCCATTTCTTTGTGTCCTCCTCAATTTCTTTAATCAGTATTATATAGTTTTCAGAGTACAGGTCTTTCACCTCTTTGGTTAGGTTCATTCCTGGGAATCTTATTATTTTTGGTGCAATTATAAATGGCACTGATTCCTTAATCTCTCTGCTGCTTCATTATTGGTATATGGAAATGCAACAGATTTCTCTATATTTTGTACCCTGTGACTTTACTGAATTCATGTATCAATTCTATCAGTTCTTTGGTAGAGTCTTTTGGGTTTTCTACAGATAGTAGCATGTCATCTGCAAACAGTTAAAATTTTACTTCTTTATTGTCAATTTGGATACCGTTCGTTTCTTTGTTGTCTGATTGCTGTGGCTAGGACTTCCAGTACACCGTAACAGTGGTAAGGATGGACGTCCCTCTCTTGTTACTGACTACAGAGGAAAATCTCTCAGCTTATCTCCATTCATGATGATGTTAGCTGTGGATTTTTCATAGATGGCTTTTATCATGTAGAGGTATTCTGCCTTTAAAGGTACTTTGTGCAGGGTTTTTTTTAAATCATGAATGGATGTTGTACTTTGTCAAGTACTTTTTTTTGCATCTTTTGAAATGATCATCTGGTTCTTATTGTTTCTTTTATTAGTGTGTGTATCACACTGATTGATTTACAAATGTCGAACCATACTTGCAACCCAGGAATAAATCCCACTTGCTTGTGGTGAATGTTATTTTTTTTTAAGATTGTTGGATTTGATTTGCTAGTATTTGACTGAGACATTTTCCATCCATGTTCATCAGGGATATTGGCATATAGGTCTCTTTTTTTAATGGAGTCTTTTTCTGATTTGGTATCAGGGTAATGCTGGCCTCAAAGAATGAATTTGGAAGTTTTCCTTCCTCTTGTATATTCTGGAATAGTTTGAGGGGAATAGGTATTAACTTCTCTTTAAATGTTTGATTGACTTCCCTTGTGAAGCCATCTGGTCCAGGATTTTGTTTGTTGGCAATTTTGATTACTGATTAAATTCTTTACTGGTCATCAGTTTCTTCAAGTTATCTACTTCTTCCTGTTTCTCTATTGGTAGTTTATGTTTCTAGGAATTCATCTATTTCTTCCAGGGTGTCTATTGGTGGGCATATAGGTTTTCATAACATTATTTTATACTTGTTTGCATATCTGTTGGGCTGATTGTTATTTTTCCTCCCTTAATTTGCGGTTTTATTTATTTGGGTGCTTTCTCTTTTCTTTTAAATAAGTCTTTCTAGAGGCTTATCAATTTTACTGATTTTTTTTTCAGAGAACCAGCTCTTGGTTTCACTGGTTTTTTTAATTTTTAATTTTTTTAATTTTTAGTTTATCATTCATTTTTGCTCTAATTTTTATTATTTCTTTCCTTCTGGTGACTTTAGGCTTTTTTTCTTGTCCTTTTTCTAGCTCCTTTAGGTGAATGGTTAGGTTGTTTATTTGACATTTTTCTTGCTTTTGAGGTATTGTGACACTCTTCCCTATTAGGACTGCTTTTGCTGCAGAGATTTTGGACCAGTGTGTTTCCATTTTCATTTGTTTCCATGTATTTTTAAAAATTTCTTCTTTGATTTCCTTGTTGGCCCATTCATTGTTTAGTAGCATGTTGTTTAACTTCCATGTATTTGAGGTATTTCTAATTTTTTCTTATGGTTGATGTCTAGTTTTATATCATTGTGGTCAGAAAAGGTATATGGTATCACTTCAGTGTTTTTGTATTTGTTGAGGCCTGTTTTCTGACCTAATATGTTGTCTTTTGATCTATTCTGGATTCATGCCCACTTCAAAGAATGTTTATTCTGCTGTTTTATGATGGAATGTTCTGAATATATCTGTTAAGTCCATCTAGTCTACTGTGTTATTCAAAACCATTTTTCCTCATTTATTTTCTGTTTAGATGATCTGTCCATTGCTGTAAGTGGAGTTTTAAAGTCCCTACTATTATTGGCGCCTGGGTGGCTTAGTCGGTTAAGCGTCCGACTTTCACCTGGGTCATGATCTCGCGGTTCGTGGGTTTGAGCCCTGCGTCGGGCTCTGTGTTGACTGCCAGCTCAGAGCCTGGAGCCTGTTTCAGTCTGTGACTCCCTCTCTCTCGGACCCTCCCCTGCTCACGCTGTCTCTCTCTCTCCTAGAAATAAATAAAACTTAAAAAAAAAAAAAAAGTCCCTACTATTATTGTAGTAGTATCAGTGAGTCTCTTTATGTTTGTTAATAATTGTTTTATGTATTTTGTTGCTCACTCTTGGTTGCATAAATATTTACAACTATTATATCTGCTTATTGGATTGTCTCCTTTATTATTATTATATAGTTCCCTTCTTTGTCTCTTAATAATCTTTAAAATCTAGTTTGTCCAATATAAGTATTGCTACTCCAACTTTCTTCTGATGTCCATTTGTGTGGATAAATATTTCTCCATCCCCTCACTTTCAATCTGCACATGTCTTCAGGTTTAAAAAGAGTCTCTTGTAGGCAGCACATAGATGGGTTCTGTTTTTTTTTTTTTTTTAATCTATTCTGACCTTATGTCTTTTGATTGGAGCATTTAGTCCACTTACATTCAAAGTAACTACTGACAGATATGTATTTATTGCCACTTATTAATTTCTTTGTCGTTTCTGAAGATTTTCTCTGATTCTTACTTGTCTTTGTCACTTTTGGTCTCCACTTTCTACTCAAGGAGTCCCCTTTAATATTATTTCTTGAAAGATTGGTTTATGGTCACAAACTCCTTTAGTTTTTGTTTCTCTGGGAAAGTCCTTATCTCTCCTTCTATTCTGAATGACAGCCTTACTGGATAGAGTATTCTTGGCTGCAAATTTTTCTCATTCAGCATGTTGAATATATCTTGCTGCTCCCTTCTGGCCTGCCAAGTTTCTATTGAGAAATCTCCAGCTCACCTTCTGGATTTTCCCTTTACTGTAAGGTAAGGATTTCTTTTGTCTTGCTGCTTTTGAGATTTTTTTTTCCTTATCACTATATTTTGTAAATGTAATTACAATATTTCTTCACTATATTTTGTAAAGTTAATTACAATATTTCTTGGTGTTGGCCTGAACAGGGAGTTCTCTGTGCCTCCTGGATCCAGATGTCTGTTTTCTTCCTCAGATGAGGGAATTTTTCTGTTATTATTTCCTCAGATAAATTTTCTGTTCCCTTTTCTCTCTTCTTCTTCTAATGGGACTCCTATAATATGAATGTTATCACATTTGATGGAGTTACTGAGTTCCGTCAGTCTATTCTAGTTTTCCCTAATTCTTTGTTCTTTTGTTCAACTTCTTTTTTTTCCATTATTTTGTCTTCTAGGTCAGTAATTCATCCCTCTGCTTCTTCCAGCCTGCTATTCATTGCATCTAGCTTGTTTCCAATCTTGTGTATTGCATTCTTCACTGCTGATTGAGTATCCTTATGATTATTGCTTTACATTCTCCATTTGGCATATTACTTATATCTGTTTTGCTTATTAGCTCTCTGGCTGTGACCTTCTCTTGTTCTTTCTTTTGGGATGAATTCTCTTGCCTTGGCATTTTGTCTAAGTCTTTGCCTTCTTCTCTGTGTTAGAAAAGCCCATTATGTTCCTTGCTCCTGAAAGGAATGGCCTTATGAAAAAGGGATCATATAGTGTCCAGGACCTGGTGCTTCAGGGAATATCTCCTCTGTGTCCTGCATGCACTTTGCTATTTTGTCTCCTTTATCTTCCAGGCCAGTCACCTGCAAAGGCTGTCTTCACCTGCTGTAGGCAGTTTTTGGTCTCTGGCACACTAGATGTGCTCTGGTCTGCTTGAGAAATGAGTCCTGACACCACGTCCACCAGAAATGAGAGCCTGCGAAACTCTCCAATCTGGAGACATGGTATGCTCAGGGGTTTGTGCTGGTCCTCGAGGGGAGGGGCCTGCCATGCTGGGACTAAAGAAAGTGTGACTGAGAAGGACAGTTCCACCAGAGCACAGGGTCATGGGACTTGGTGTAAGTACATTAGGCAGCCAATGTTGGTGCTTTGTGCCTCCCACCAGTGGTTCTGAGTTTATGCTACAGAGTGGAGCAGGGAGGGCAATTGTGCAGGCCAGCTCCACTGTTTTCAGAGAGGTGCCTCTCAGGGAAAATTCTGAGAAGAGCAAATTCTCTCCCCACTGTGTGCTCCAGGCATTTTTCAGATCGCTGTTTCCACACTGTGTGCCTCCTGATTGTTTGCCTGACTTCTCCCAGTAGGGCAGTGTCCTCAGGGCTCTATCCCAGCCAAGCCCCCCGACCTTTAAGACTCCAGGCTTTTTGTGTCTGCTGGTTCCAAGAACTCATGACATTCAGTCCCTCTTGTTTTCCAAGCCAATGGCTTTGGAGAAATGTTCTCCGTGTCTGCTTCCCTGTGTGATTCTCTCCCTGTCTCTCTCTCTCTCTGTCTCTCTCTCACACCCTTCTTCATGACCCTGGCTTCCTCCCCTTTACAGCACCCACAATCCATTTCTCCCCAAAACCACATCTCCACACTTCCTACCTTCCTAGATGTGGCCTCTTCTCTCCCTTTAGCTGTGCAATTTGTTCTCTCAGTCTTCAGATTGATTTCTGGGGTCTGTAGGATGATTTAATAGTTATCTAGCTGTGTCCATGGGACAAGGTGAGCCTAGGGCCCTTCTAGTTCACCACCATCTCCTCTCCTCTTGCCACTTTTTCCTTCAAAACATGCTCTTCTTGAGGATATTTTCCTTCCAAATGTCAGCTCATCATTCACGTTCCTGTATTGATTTTAGCATTAAAAGCGTCCTTCACCTCCTAACTCTTCAGGGAAATAGATGTTATATTTCTTATCCTCCATGTCATAGACAGTTAATTCTTTTGATCACTTTCCATTTGTCAGTGCCTGTCATTTAACTTCCTTGATGCACTTCTCCAGACTAAGGCAGAGAGAGAGAGAGAGAGAGAGAGCGACAGAGAGACAGAGACAGAGAGAGAAAGGAACTGTAGAGATTTTTAAACGACTTTTGCTTCTGCATCTTACTAAGACTTGGCACTGTCACTGTGTTTCTGTACATTTTATTTCTTCCTCTCCAGATTGTTCGACTGCTCCTTTTCTTATCTGAAGCTAAATGTTCTCTCCCACTTGATTTGTCTACAATATTTCTGAGCCATTCTGTCTCCCTGTTGTTACTTCACAGTCAACAGTGGTGTCAGTGAGACAGCTTCCAATCTGCTCTCATCTGTGAATATCATTAGTGTGGTGTTATTTACACCCTCCTTTAACTCACTAATGAAGATGCTGGGCAGACTCGACTATACGGCAACTATCTAGAGACAATGTGCTGAAAGATACCATTGTTCACCATCTTTCATTTTTGGTCCTTGGGCTACATTGCAGCTTGTATCTAAATTTGAGAAGCAAATGTCCTTCAGGCAGGCATAATGTTAAGAACTCCACTATATACCTGGTTCTTTTAATTCCAGACACAAACTGTCTTATGTTTTCAACAGGATTCTTTTATTCATGACCCAATGAACATTATTTTTTGAGATGGTATTAGTGCAATTGGAGGAGTGACTTGCTTTCTTGCATTAGGTTTGTGTCCACAGCATTGACTTTCATAGGCATGGAAAACACAAAGGCTGAATCTCATGGTTTATGCTTCTGCCCACAGGATAAATGGTGGTGTTCTCACAAGTCATCAGTCTTTTAACCTCTGTATCTTCACCATCTTATTTCCTTAACTTCATCTGACCCTTTTGCCTTTAGCACTTACCACATTCTCCTCTACTTGGCTCTCCTATTACTTTCCATTCCCCTCGGACAATTGTTTGTTCTCTTTGTATTCCAGTTTCCCTGTCTTCCAATTATAACTCTATTACCACACTTGTCATGTAATAGTGTACCTCTTTTTATTTACAAATCTATCATCGCTCTGGGCTGTGAACATCTGGAGGGCAGAAATCTTGTCATATTCATCTTTATTCCTTGGTGTTTCGCATAAAGTAGGCACTCAGTAAATGTGTGCTGACTGAATGAGTAAATTAATGGCTTGTTTATATGGGCATCAATAGAGACCTTAATTTGAATAAATCAACTGTTTATGAGCAACTTACATCAGAATACCTCCCTCTGAAATCAGTTCTATTTATTAACACTTTATTAGAAAATGCCAAGTTGTCTTTACCTTTCTTTCTCTGTACATAGCTTTAGTGTTTTCAATTGTTTATAAAATGAACAAAAAAAGCCCACAACACATATAAAAGCAAATAATGCACAGTCTATTACTGTTATTATTTTAATCACAGAAACCCATAGGTAATAGTGATTTTTTTTCTTTTAAGAAGGGAAGAGAAATGTAAAGAAGATGAGCCTTATATCATATGTTTTAAAAAGGTCCTTAGTATGTTCTGATTTTAATAAAATGTTAGACTGATATCCAGTATAATATAGATTCATAGCATTTGAATCTATAGTTATTGAGCTGATACATGTTTGGCAACTTTTGGATAGTTTCCACCCTGTATTTTCCAATAAAAAATTGATTATATGTAGTATACAGCATTTGTTAATAGAAATTGATGGAGTTGAGAAATTATTTTAACCCTAAGGTAAAAGGAAAAATGGTTTTCTTATTGTGTTAAACAAAATGTACGAAGTTTATTTCTAATGTTATGCAATCTATATGTTTTGAGGATTTTAATTTATATGGTGGCATTGTTTTAAATTCCAGGTGGGAAAAAATACATACATAGGAAATATAAGATTACCATTATTCCTCGAATTCAGATATCATGAGGATTCTCTCAGGTTGGAGATTTGGATAACCTTGGACTGAATCCTCAATTTTAAGGTTCATAATAAAATCTGAATATTTATTATTCATGCCAATTTTACTGAAGAATTGAAGGACTATGAGACAATAGTTTAAAACTACAGGGTAGCTTAAAATTTTTTTAAAAAAGGAGGGGCACCTGGGTGGCTCAGTCGGTTAAGTGTCTGACCTCAGTTTGGGTCATGATCTTACAGTTTGTGGATTCGAGCCCTGCATTGGGCTCTGTGCTGACAGCTCAGACCCGGGAGCCTGCCTTGGATTCTGTGTCTCCATCTCTCTCTGCCCCTCCCTCACTAATGCTCTCTTTTCCTCTCTCAAAAATAAATAGACATTAAAAAGTTTTAAAAATTGCAGGGTAGCTTGGAAATGGGCTTTGGCATATTCTCTAAAATATAAACTTAATTTATACTCTTACCACCATTAAGACATAGGAACTTAAAGACCTAAGCTGAAACTCTGTGGTCTCTTGTATAAAACTCAGCATCAAGTCAATTCTACCAGTTCTCCTTCCTTGTCAGATGACCCTAAAGATTCAGGAAACTGTCACATTATCATAAAGCATAATATACATTCTTCTTTTTGTGTGCTCAACTTCACTTGCCTCTCTAGCTAACTCAGTTTTCTTGCTCTTCAAAACAACAAAACCCTAACTCCTTTGGCATAAGGCTTCTGGGATTTGTATGAATCAGGTGTGGTAAGACACATAGATGTTGACATAACTGTCACACAGAAGAAGGCTCTGGTACACACAAGATCCTTAGAAACAGGGAGCAAAGCACACCACGTGGGGCCACACGGGGAGGCACCAGGGTTGACAAGAGTGAGAAGGAACAAGGCAAAACAGGGGCAGGAGCCTTTATATGGAGGTTTCCGGGGAAAAGAAGAGACAAGGCAGAGGAAGCAGGCTTAAGGTTGTCTAGTTTGAGTACTTTCAGTGGCCACACTGACTGCCCCTGGTTGTCTGATACCTGGCCCTGGAATGGTTGCAGCAGAGAAGGGTCCAGAGTGTAAGGGTCCTGGGGAAGCCTGATAAAAGAGATGCTTGGGCAGATCAGATCTGGGTTGACTGGTTTGCACATGAAAGGCATGCTTGCAAGTGAGATCTTTGCTCTCCCTAGGATATAGCCAACCCTGGGAGGAGCAGTCCATTGAGGTTCAGCAAGGCCATGAGATGTCATAGCATTAAATACGGAAACTAGAAAACACGGCTATTACAACTTTCCTTGTCCAGTGTAAAGCTGTCTGTTCATATCTCCTCCTAGAAGCATTTAAATATCTATTTTATTCCCAAAAAAACATACATCTATTTTTTTGTGAAGAAACCGGAATCAGGTATGATGTACATAATTATTAGTACTTCTTGACTGTTACTTTTTATTTTAGTCAATACTGTAAACTTTCAGAAGTTCTAGATCTCCTTCCTGCCACTTTGCTACCAAATCACAGTGAAGCAAGAGCACTGCTAGGAATTTACCCAAGGGATCCAGGAGTGCTGATGCACAGGGGCACATGGACCCCAATGTTCATAGCAGCACTCTCAACAATAGCCAACACATGGAAAGAGCCTAAGTGTCCATCAACGGACGAATGGATCAAGAAGATGTGGTTTATCTATACCATGGAATACTACATGGCAATGAGAAAAAATGAAATCTGGCCATGTGTAGCCACGTGGATGGACCTTGAGGGTGTTATGCTGAGAGAAATAAGTCAGGCAGAGAAGGACAGATAACATATGTTTGCACGTATAGGAGGATTAGGAGGAACTTAACGGAGGACCATGGGGGAGAAGAAGGGGAAAAATAGTGGGGGAGAGGGAGAGAGGCAAACCATGAGAGACTCTTGAATGCTGAGAACAAACTGAGGACGGGGGGGGGGGGGGGGGGGAGGGGGGAGATGGGCATGGAGGAGGGCACTTGTGGGGATGAGCACTGGGTGTTATATGAAAACCAACTTGACAATAAACTATTTGTAAAAAAAAAAAAAAAAAAGAAAAGAAAAGAAAACAAGTTTATAAACTGTTGGATGATAGAAAATATGTATATCATTCTCTGCTTCTAGTTCTTGCCACAGGGCTCCTGAAACCCTCATGATTTCCTTGGTGATAGGAGTGTCTTGTTTCAACAAGGCAACTCGGGGTGTGCTCCTGAATGGCTTCTGGATGAGGGCTGGTCAGTGAAAAGACCACATCATGATTAGAAGCTTGGAATTCTCAGCCCCATTCCAATTCGCTGGGAGTTGTCTAAACATGGAATTAATGGTCAATCATGCTCAATGGATCAATGGAAATCATGCTTTCATAAAAATCTCCATAGTACAGAGGTCAAAGAGCTCCCAGGTCTGAACACATCCCTGTATGGCATCCTTTGACTCCAGAGACAGAAGATCCTGTACTAGGGACCCTCCCAGACCTCACCCCATGTAATCTCTTCATCTGGTTGTTCATCTGTATCCTTTATAACATCCTTTAATAAACTGGTAAATAAAACTAAGTGTTTCCCTGAGTTCTGTGAGCTGCTGTTGCAAATTAAACCTGAGCAAATTAACTGTCTAATTTGTAGCTACGTTGGATGGAAGTTGTGGGTAACCTGGGGACCTACTGCATGTGAATGGCACCTGAATGGAGCAGGGGCAGTCTCCTGGGATGTGACCTTACCCTGTGGGACCTGATGCTATCCCCAGCTAGATAGAGTCAAAATTGAGTCAAATTGTAGGACACCCATTATCGGAGAATTGCTCAGAGGGGATAAACTCCCACCAATCTGGTGTCATTTTGTGACAGTAAAGGAGAAACACAGAAGGGGACTGGGATTTTTCCAACCCATAAACATAATAGATGCATGTTACATTTACATATAAACAATTATGAGCCAATAGGCACAAAGAGAGTCAGGTAACCTGTTCACCTGTTTCATAAAGTTAATGAAGCCCCAGTTATCTGTGCTTTTATTACTCCAATAACACCTTTTGTGAAAAGTTCACTGGAAGGAGATCAACAATTCTCCAAAGCAAGTTTTATCAGCAATATGGTGGCTATCAGACAGAAAGAACTGGTTGGGTTAACAGTCAGACACAGACCTGTCTCTGAGTCAATGCTGAGGTGCCATTCTGAGACGTAAACTGTCCTGAGGTCCTCGACTCCTGATGTCCTTCATGCAAGGGCAACTGGAGCTGTCTCTAGAATATTAGTTGCAGTTATTCCTCATAGACCAAATGCCAGTATCTCATTCCTGCCCCCCCCCCAAAAAGAAAACAAAAAGTAAATACCTCTAACATCAACTGCCTAGTTAACAAACTATGTACTGCTGCTCTCAGAAAAATATAGCCGCATAGCCAAACTGTGTTCAGTCTCTGCCTCTGGAGCATGAAGGCTGTTAACCATCCCTGCAGTGTGTATTCTGAATTAGGGCACTGACCACTCTTAGGTTGTAGATTAGAACCAACACACACCCATAGGCAATTACACTCCGCTCAAAGGCCTGGAAGACATCACAGACTACCTAAGAACTTCCCAGAAGAAATTCTAGTATCAGGTGCTAACTCTTTTACCATATTGGTTTATTTGTCTCTGGGGTTGCAATTTGTGTGTCAAATATGGGCCAGTCTTAAGTAAAAGGAAGACAGGTCTTTCAATGGGTCCAGTAGTGATATGTGGAATAGCTTTGTGGGTATGTATAAATTAACTGTAATGTGTACTCTACAAATACACACTTGCTGTGGGATTGCCCTGCATCTAAAAGAAAGAGGAAAGGGTATCATTAAACCAAAGTAGGTGCTAGAAGCAAATGCAAATAAATGAAGTATCTATTATTTGACTGGAATACTCTTAATTCCCATTTCATAGCAAATAAGTAAGGCTTGACTTCACTCCACCTATCAATTCTATCCCGATTTAACAGATACTCTCTTTGGCATTATAAAAGCCTCTGTAGCCACTGTTTCAGGCTGAAACAGAAACTCCAAAATATTATTTTAAACTTATCTTAGCTGCACAATAACCAAATAGCAGATTTTGGAATCAGAAGCATATGATCACTTATACTTCTAGTTCAGTTTCAGTCCCAAAAAGAAATACAGATTTCTTTTTCTATAGGATTCTAAACATGTATATTTGAGAACTTTTCAAATGTTTGCCTAATATTTTCACTGTTTACCCTTATGTTTGTATTGAATAGTCATAAGCCTAATAACAAGCTGATGGTGTTTACAGCAGTGTAAAAACCTCTACGGTGCTTGGAGTCTTGGATTCACAAAATCTTTTCCACATAAGGCAAATACTTCCCCATCTGTGTCTGTATTATCAGGTATTTAGAGATCCGCTGGGTTAAGCTTTTCACATGCAAATCTTTTTTAAAAACTTTTTTAAATTTTTTTAAAAAATTTATTTCTGAGAGAGAGAGAGACAGCGTGAGCAGGGGAGGGTCGGAGAGAGAGGGAGCTACTGAATCCAAAACAGGTTCTAGGCTCTGAGCTGTCAGCACAAAGCCCGATGCGGGGCCCGAACCCACAAACCATGAGATCATGACCTGAGCTGAAGCCAGGCATTCAACCGACTGAGCCACCCAAGCGCCCTGACACATGCAAATCTTAAAGAGGAAAAAAGTCATTCTTTTAACATAGTTTGAAAGTTAAATCTCTATATTAAGTATAGACACAAAAATGACTAAAATATTAACATTAAATTATCAAAAACATGGACCATAGGGTTTCTGATGTTCTAAATGCTACAGACGCCATGAAGAATAAGACAAAATATGTCTTGCCGTTAAAGAGTTAAGGTCTCTAAAGAGGCGGGTGACAGGCGATAAACAAACAAACAAGTAATATAACAATATCATGTCACCCTGCGGCAAGCACGGTGAGACGGTAAGTGTGCGGGGAACGGGAAGAGGTGGTGTGCAGCATGTGCAGTTAGGACAGGTGTCTCGGAGGAGGTAAACTTGGAGCTCATGACAAAGAATTACAAGGGGTGGGCCATGTGAGGGGCTGGGGTAAGAGCCTTCCAAGCAAATGAGACAGTAAGTGCAAAGACCTTAAAGTGAGGAAAAGGCTAGGTTTTCAATGAACAGAAAGTTAAAGAGCTCACCTAGAGTCGGTTGAGCAAAGGAAGAATACTTGAAGACACTTTGGGAGAGGCTGACCGGGACCAGGTCACCACACATGTCACTTAGCAATATCAAACTCCCGAGTACAAATTTAGTGTCCATCCCACATGAACCTACTACTGGCAGTAATCATTCACAACACTGAGAACATAAATTTCACATTCTGCAGGAGGTGAAATTTTATTTATGTCGTCTTTCTAGCAAACATTCGTGGAGTACTGACTATGTGCTAGACAGTGTTCTGTCCTTGAAGCAGGGTAATGAGCTAAAGAGAAAGAAGCCTCTGTTTGGAACATGCCTTTAATTCTCTTTGCTTGCTGACGGTGCACGGCCGGCCAAAGAGGACAGCTCCTAGGTTTCCCACTCACAGCTCTGTTCTGATTTTGCTCACAAAGGTCTTATGTAGGTTTCAATAACTAGGAATAAACAGTTAACATACTTCCCTTTCACCCGGCGAAAAACGGTTCTGTAATGAAGTCAAATTTTGACCTTGTATGTATACAGCTCCTTACTTCCTAATGGACAAAAAAAAAGAATCATGTAATATGAAGCTATTAATTGATCTTACATCGGAATGGCCTTGCTCATGACAGATGCTCCCCCAAAGCAGGCTGTACTCACCCCCTTCCTTGCGGGGGTGGAATGGCGGTCGTCCCCTCATCTCTTGGCACCATTTACCACGAACGTTTAAGATGATGCACAAAGTCTTGGGAAATGCTTTGGATAAGACTGTCTTTTAAATAAGCCCTCAGGAGTGCCTGGGGGACTCAGTTGGTTGAGTGTCTGACTCTTGTTTTTGGCTCAGGCCATGATCTCATGGGTTGTGGGATCGAGCCCCATGTCAGACTCTGCACTGGCAGCACAGAGCCCTTGGGATTCTCTCTCTTCCTCTCTCTCTCTCTACAGCTCCCTCACTCTCTCACATATGCTGTACACCCTCTCTCTCTCTCTATCAAAATAAATAAATAAACATTTAAAACAAACCAGCATTTTCTACCTTCTGAATGATTTGGGGAAAATAGCATAGAATACTTTTATTTATTTATTTATATTTAAAGTTTATTTTTGAGAGAGAGGGAGCACATGAGTGGGGGAGTGGTGGAGAGAGAGGGAGACAGAGAAACCCAAATGGGCTCTGCACTGTCAACATTGAGCCAGATACAGAGCTTGAACTCATGAACCTTGAGACCACGACCTGAGCCAAAATCAAGAGTCGGACACTTAACTGAAAGAGCCATCTGGGTACAACACTTAGAATAATTTTAAAACACAGACTTACACGAGTTTCTTCAAAACTTGCATGCCCTTTCTTTACAGATACTTCTCACAGGACTGATTTTTCAAATGCTAACAATTTTGTCTCCATCATTACACAGATCTAAAATTCCATGGGATTGGAAGGAAAGTGGCTTCAGGAAAGGTAAGTACATGACACTAGTTTACAGTTTCAATATCTACAGACAAGTAAGTAAATCGGGAAGGTACGACAGGCCTCGTGGGCAGGCCCACCAGCCGTGTGCTGGGATATTTCCTCGGGGAGTGAAAAGCCTCACTGATGCTGTCGCTAGGGAACGATGCTGTAACGGCCCTAAAGGAGTTGAAACAAGGTCTGTCTTTTTTCTAGGTATAGCTTGAAGCAACTCCGATTTAGAGAAACAACACTAGCAGAATTTTCACATATATGGAACTTGGTTTGAAGAAAGTCATCAGTACAGTGCACAAAATGTCTCCGAGGGTCACCTGGAGGAGACGTTTCTCAAGCCACTTCAAGTATGAAGTACTTGAGTACCACAAATGGCTTGATAATAGTCTCCGTTTTATTTTTGTCTGTGCTCTCGCTGTGCTTACATAAGCAGCACACATGAGGTCAGGGTGGGTCTGAGTTCCATGGAGGATTTGATTTTTAGCCCAACAACTGTGTGATCCCAGGAAAACAAACAGAAGGTGAGATCATTGTAAGTGTGCCAGTAACCGAGGGTAGACGTGAGCAAGCTGACTTTGGACACACTGTAAGAATCCGGATCAGTCTCCCTGAGTTAGTGAGCACTGTGTCTCTCACAAAACTGTCCTTCCTCCACATCCACCTGTGTTTGGGGAGCTCCACCTGTGTTCTGCCCTAGCCCCCAGAGAAGCACCTCCATTTCCATGCCTATTAGGCTGAATTACAACCAGTATCAATGCCAGGTAATTTTTGAGGGCTTATTCTGCTCCAGTGCTGGGCTAAGTAACACAGCACACAATATTTTTAAATCCCTAAAACAAGCAAACCTGTGGGACAGATTTTATTATCTCTGCCAAAGGGAATAGTCTCTGAGAAGGGAAGGACCCTATGTCAGGCGACATGCCCAGGGAATTCAGAAAATGGGTTAAACTCCATGTATACCTTATGCCAAGACTCATTACTGTGGTCTATTGCTGTATAATAATATTGCATATTATTTTTTAAGTTTGTTTATTTATTTTTGAGAGAGAGAGAGTTAGCAGGGGAGGGGCAGAGAGAGAGAATCCCAAGTAGGCTCCGCGCTGTTAGCACAGAGCCTGACGCGGGGCTCGAACTCACAGATCATGAGATTGTGACCTGAGCAGAAACAAAGAGTCAGATGCTTCTGCGGCTAAGCCATGCAGGCACCCCAACTGTGTGTATTAGTGTTGGGAAGTTTTCATGAGGTCCAGAGGCTTAAACAAACACCGCGAGGTAGCTACTAATCGTTATTCTCGTCTTATGAATGAAGAAACTGAGGCAGTTAGGGTAGAGAGTGCTTGGTGTCACCAAGTTCATGAGCGGTGGACCCTGCAGTCCATGAGAGATGGGTGAACACCACAGCAGGCGCGCCCTCCTTCCCACGACCCGCCGGCACAGTCCCCTGCTCCCGAGTAGGACGCAGAGAGGGGTGCCAGGGGCTTCCGACATACGACACCTGGCTCCCTTCCCTGGTGACTCTGATTTCACTGTCACGGGTGCCACCCGGGCTTAAGTCTAAGCTCCCCGGGTGATTCTAATGTGGCACAGTCTGGACACCAGCGATAGCAAGACTTTAGCACAGAGTGTGTTTCCTCACGGGAGGATAATAAATTTGATCTCTATTAACACTTTCAGTATTATTAATGTTATCATTAGACACTGGTCTAAAAGCAAAACAGATGAATTGAAAAGAATAAGCCAAACACAACAACAACAACGAAACAAGAACGAATTAATTGGTCCATGTCCAAAATACTTTTCTGTTAATAAACAATTTAAAAAATTGCTTTTATAGAAGGTAGACTAAAAAAAATAAAATAGAAGCTTAAACACACAAACAAATCAAACAATACAGAGCTGAGACTTTGCTTTTGGTTGAGTTTACTGGTGTCTCTTACCCTATCAGAATCACAGACAATCCTGTCTGGTGCCTTCCATTTAGGTGGCCACACAGGACCTTGCAGGAAGACCACTGCTTTTACTTACGGTTCCCATTTTCCACGAGCCTTTGAAGCTTGCTATAGTGATTACTACCTCATCCACAGCTTTACAAAGAGGAAAATCTGATTCAAGGGAGACAGGCAATGCTTTGTACTTTTCCGTCTTTCAGGAATATTTCTAAGCTGTTCAACCCCCAGGCAGAGATTTGGATCTCTTACACCTTCAAGGTTTATTTAAGCCTCATGGTCCTGTTGTGAAGCTTTTGCAGTAAAAACTCAGGCTTATCATGAATATATAACTGGCAATGTACTAGATAGAATTTCAAGTCAGAACTGGTCCCCCTTTGTTTCTGTCTATCCATCAGCGGTGGCTTGCTCTAGGCAAAGGACATGCGGCTGCTAATTTTAGTTTGTCATTAGGTGAGGTTCCTAAGGTCACCTAGCTTTGGTGACGGGGACGAAATGCATTTGTGAGGGAGACTGTCAGGCAGAACAGAGGGATTATTGTCACAGTAATCTCTAGTCCTTATTTGTCCTGATTTGTAAATATTTTCACATAGCCTATTAATTTTAACACGTTTTGTAAATGATATTTCAAAACCCTGTAGATGAAGTAAAATATTGATGATTTTGACTCTGAAGAAAGAGTGGAAATATTAGTATAGTTTGCTTTTTCCCCCTTCGCTCTGAGTCTCTATCAGAGCTGAAGAATGTACCCAGGCTATAGCCAAAGCTACTCAATTTATAATTTTTCAAATGTCTTAATTCCGTCGGAATATATACAACAACCTACATACAAGTCTATTATCATAATTACCATAATTGACACTTCTGCTCACCAAGAGATAAATTATGTTCCCATAGTGTCTTAGACAGAACTCATGTGTAAACTCCCAATGTAATTTTGTCGTGAACAATGTATGACCTAGAAAGCAGGGTTTCTTCAATTTGGTTACAGTAAATGGATCCAAGCAAATTGGAATATTCAGAGCATGAATGCAATCAATTTGAGCCCAGCTATTCTGCTTTAGGAAAGTCAGCTCAATTATTTCCAGTCATTTAGAGATTTTTTAACAAGAGAGCATTTGGTTTTTTAAACGGCGTCACAATAAATGAGGATATTATGTTACCTGGAAAATATATTTCTCATATCTGATTCTATACACAAATGTATGACACAAGACATGCAATCCAAGCAAATGTAATTTTCCATGCACAAAACTAGCACATCAGCTGAAAGGCTAAAGTTATTTTACTCTTGCGTGTTATATACACATGTCCCCAATGGAGACATTCTTTAACAGCTACGGTTTTCAACAGTTCTGCCAATTAGTGTCAAATGAAAAAGGGAGGACCTTTCTAGTAGGAATTCAACAGTATTTTAGCCTATAAACTTCAGACTTACAAGTGAGTCTCAAGTTTTGGTGTTTCTACTAAGCTCAAGTTATTTTAACCATGAATTGACTCCCTAGTCACCAGAGGCCTTTTGTTATTTACAAGATTCAAAATAAGTAAATCAATGGATCAACAATAAATAGATTAGTAGAGTATCATCACTTTTCCTTATAAAAATAATACATTTAACTACAGAGCCTGCTCTTTAATTTGCCAAGTTTGATGTGTATTCATATTAAAATGATTTATCTTTCTACCAGTGTTAAAGAGAACATTCTTCAAGAGACCCTAAGAATCAGGAAAGGATATTTTAATCATTACTCTGATACTGATTTCTAGTTGACCTACTAAAAGAACTATAATTTTTCTTAGAAACTGATTCTGACGATCTTGAGGAGGGTCTCCTTTACCACTTTGTTTTTATACTATTTCCTGGCTCAAAGCACCTGGGGTCAGTGCCGAAGGGCTGTTAATCTGTCTCATGTTTCCCTATATTTATACACGCGCACACACACACACACACACACACACACACACACACACACAGTATAGAAACACAAGTGAATATACATATGAATAGTTCACAGGTACATGTGTATGTATAGGAATTAAAAAAGGATGCTCACTGCTGCGTTAGCTGACACCTACTTGTGGTAAATTAGCTAATCAAAATCTCTTTCAATTCTTTTTTAAAGTATTTTCTTCATGCTTATTTACTTATTTTGAAAGAGAGAGAGGGAGAATGAATGAATGAATGAGTGGGAGCAGAGAAAGAGGGAGAGAGAGAGAATCCGAAGCAGGTTCCACACAGTCAGCACAGAGGCTGACGTGGGGCTGGAACTCACAAACCATGAGATCATGACCTGAGCTGAAAAAAAGAGTCAGATGCTCAACCGACTGAGCAACCGAGGTGCCCCAAAATCTCTTTCAATTCTTAAAAGTCCCCATTGTTTTACAACTTATTCTAATATCATCTTGTATCAGTGCATTAACTCCTTTCCAGTATGAACACAGGAAACACCAATGACGGAGAGGCATTTCATCAAATATGTGAAGGACGGAGATGCTGAAAGTGAAGCAGTGATCCTGAACCCAGCACCTGAATCCTTCATTTTGGAAGTCACATAACTGGAAGATTTTGGACTAATTGGGATAGTCTTGTGAAGGTCAGGAAAGGAAACTGAGGGTCAAAGAGAGAGCCTCTGTGGCTAGGGCATGTTTGCCAGGAGAGCTAGTTTTCTCAGGCGTAGCATGGGCTAAAGCCCGCTGGACCCTGCCTACTTCAGCACAAAGGCTGGACTTTGGAATGTTGGCTGAGCATGAACATGTAAACCAGAAAGGCTACAAACTAAGAAACCAAGACTGTGGTGTGTTGTGCTAGTATCTCAGTAAACCACACCATTTCTATTATCAATGCACAAGCATCCACAGAGTGTGGGGTCAATTGTCAACTGAGACATCAAATGGCAGTGACAGATAGCAGTGACGGGCCCACTGAGGCCTCCAGTCAATGTCCACCCCAGTGCCATGCCCCCAACTCCCTTCTCTGGCATCCCCACCCACACGGTAAAGATTGCACAGTCCATCAACACAACCACTTCCTCACAGCTACCTCTGACTCTCCCCTCCTACCTCCACCATAGTCACAGGGAATGGCTTCAAGCACCCAATACCTCAGTTTTGCTTACAGTGTCAGCTACAATCTGGATCGCATGCTCGAAAGAACACTCAACACTTCTTGATCCTCCTACCATTCCTTTGGTGGGTTTACTTCCTCCATTTTGGGAGGCAACTATTTACACCTGCATTTCCTATGTTGATCCACCAGCATGGTCTTCTGTTTCACATTTGTCTGATGATGATCTCATCTCACCCTTCACTGGTCTAACAGACACCAACAGAACAAAACCCTCCCTCACCATTCATCACCATGACCTGCGTGTCTAGGATGAAGGAAGGAGCCCTGCCCCCACCAAGGTCCACTCTTCTTCTGCTCTTGACCTCACCACCTTCTGTTGCTTTCCGGGCTCAGCTCCTTTCTTTCTGCATTTGCACAACTCCCCATCTACTCAATATTTTATGATAATGAATAGACACATGCGAACATCATCCATCTTTTACAAGTTGCTCATAACCTCAGATCGCCTCTCAAATACTGCCCAATTTCTCTGTCTCTAGTTAAAGAAAAACATACTGGGTACTCACGATCTCTCCTTCCACAGCTCCGGATCTCACCACTCCACTGAGATATCTGATCAAGGTTGCCAGT
This sequence comes from Hyaena hyaena, assembly GCF_003009895.1. NCBI lineage: Eukaryota > Metazoa > Chordata > Mammalia > Carnivora > Hyaenidae > Hyaena > Hyaena hyaena. Next base: position 298,511 of record NW_024081118.1, read on the forward strand.
GGTCACCGGTGGTGCTTTATCCTCTGTTCACATCCCTAGTCTCACCTTTATTAAGCCTGCAATAGAATTTGAGACAAATGAATACTTTCTTCTTCTTGAAATATTCTCATGTCTTGGCTATTGTGAAACTGTGGCATTCCAAGGTTTTCTTTCTGTCTTTATCACCTCAGTGCATTTACTGGCTCCATGTGGTAAAAATCAGCCTTACACAGAGAGGTCCAGCCTTTTCTCTATGCTACTGGAGGTGGTATCTAGACTCTTGGAATGTCCTGCCTCATGAAAGTGTCTTTGTTCACCAGGGGACCTTGGCCACTTGGCAGGATAACCATGAGACTGATGATGGGGGCTTTGGGGCCTCCAGTATCTGCTCTAGTTCTGGAAAGCCTGGAGACTAAAAGTCACTCAGGTGTGCAGTCAACCATGGACCCAATAACAGTTTTGGACACCAAAGCCTGAGTGAGCTGACCTGGTTGGCAATGCTCCATGAATATCGTTACTCACAGACTGCAAAAAATAACATCTTCCAATGAGTTCTGCGAGTCATTCTAGAGAATTATCAAAGCTTAGCCTGTTTCTGGGATCTACCTAGACTTGTGAGGGAGGTCATGGGGAATCCATGGGCTCCTTCCCTTCTCCCTGTTGAGTACTGGAGGGCTCAGGGCTTCACCCTGGTCCCTGTGCACTTGGTATGCAGGCTGACTTGAGGATTTCACAGAGTCTTAGACTTTCAAATAGCATCCAAAATCTGCCCCAAGTTTCCCTAGAATTTCAGGATAAATGATGAGCTTCATGTGGAACATGCATTCTTTTATGAATAGTAGTTGTTCTGATTCACATGTCCACAGAAAATTGTTACCTCTCCCCACTCTGTTTCTCATTAATCAACATGATAATCAGTTAACTGCATCCACTCATTTGCTCAGACTAGTACCTAGGGGTTATTCTTTTTTTTAAAGTTTATTTGTTTTTGAGAGAGAGACAGAATGTGAGCAGAGGAGAGGCAGAGAGAGAGGGAGATGCAGAATTTGAAGCAGCCTCCAGACTCTAAGCTGTCAGCACAGTCTGACGCGGGGCTCAGACCCACAAGCTGTGAGATCGTGACCTGAGGTGAAGTCAGATGCTTAACCGACTGAGCTACCCAGGCGCCTCTCCTAGGGATTATTGTTGATTCATTCCTTCCCTTTGCTCACTCTTCAGAACCCATCAACAAGTGCTAACATCCAGCTCAAATGCAATGGGATGATCACCCTGCTTGTGAAAACACTGTACCACGTCTGGATTGGTCAATAAAGACCCACTGCTCTAAGCAAGACCCTTTTTTGCCCTCTACAACCTGAGCCAGCCTCCTGGTCTCATATATTATTACCTCCCCAACTTCCCACAACCCAGCAACTAAAGTGCTATTGACTGCAGGGGGTGGGGTCGGCGGGGGGCGGGGGGGGGGGGAGGCTGGCTACAGGACCTGGCTTTGTTCTAGCTCTGTGACCAGCTAAGGTTATGCTTGCTGGGTGCTTGCGGCAGCTGTGTTTCAGAATGGTTTTATCTCGAGCAGTTCCCTTGGCATCTTTGGGGACTGCTCACAGCTAACTACGCCACTCTCGCACCTGCCAACCTGCTGCATCTCCCACCAAATCATCCCGCTTCCCTGGGAAGGCCCTCTTTTCCAACACATCCTTGGCCTCAGTGGCCAAGTCAGGAGACAGGAGTTCTGGAGTCGACTGCCTGAAAGCTACACGGTACCTCCACCTCTACACGCCTAATGGCCATCGGCACCCTGGCATTGTGATCACGTGCTTTGGGCCATTGGTCTTGGAACCATTCTTGTGAGCATGGCTTATTAGGTGAATTGAAGCTTTCTTGGAACATTTTTTTTTTCCTCTCTATCACGTTCCTAGGAGAAACCTGGCTAGTAGGCAGGCCAATCCTGATTGGGCTCATCAAAGGCAGTGCGTAGCAGGGCACTGTGGGCTCAGGCGGCCACCAGTTCTCCACACAGAGTCGGGGGGTGGAGAAACGGATGGAGCTCCTAAGTCTGTATGAAGCCGGGGGTGTAGGGAACACAAATGTCCCTTTTCACGCTTCCCATTAAATTCCCTTTTTTGTTTACAGTGATGAGATTAAAATGCCCCACATTTACCTTTTTAATGTGTACAACTTCACACACACTATCTTCACAAGATGGTGAAACCACCACCACTCTGTTTCCAGGACATCTTCATCATCCCCCAAAGAAACCCCATAACCATTGACATTCTCACCTCTTCTCCCCCCAAATCTGGCAACCATTAGCCTACCCTGGGTCTCTGTGGATTGGCCTTTTGCTGGACCATTTATATCATGGGAATCATAGGGCATATGCCCTTCTGTGTCTGGCTCCTTTCACTTGTATTTTCAAGGTTCGTTAGTGATTTAGCACATATCACAGCTTCGCTTCTTTTTGTGACCGAATAATATTCTATTGTAGGAAGTAGTCCATTTAAAACAATCTTTTAAGCAGTTGGTGGATATTTGGGTTGTTTTAACTTTTTGGCTTATCTGCAAAGAGCTTCTCTGACATTTGTGTACACATTTTTGCTGGAATTCTGTTTTAAATTCTCTTCATTTTGTAGATTCTCTTAGACTTGCAGGCAGGTTTGAAATCAAGAAGTGTATAAAGCCCATAACTCTGTTCTTTTTCAAAAATGTTTTGACTGTCCTAGATCCTTTGTTTTCTCTTGTGAATTTTACTGTCAGCTTACTGTTCTGTAAAAAAAAAAAAAAAAAAAAAAAAAAAAAGGGGAGTCTCATAGGGATGATGTTTAAGCTATAAATGAATTTGAATATCACTATTTTAAAAAATATTTAGACTTCTAATCCATGAATACATGATGTCTTTCATTTGCCTAGGTTTTTTGTTTGTTTGTTTCTCTTATTTCTTTCAAAAGTTGCTGTCGTTTTTCAGTGTACAGGTTTTTCATTCCTTCTGTTAAATTCATCCTGTACTATTTTTATACTATTGTAAGTCAAATGGTTTTCTTCATTTTTTTTTAGATTATTAATTGCTAAGGTGTAGAAAAATAACTGTTTTTTTGCAGGTCAGTCATCTTTCTGCAACCAAACTGAACTCACACATTAGGTCTATCAAGGGCTGTGTGTGTGTGTATGTGTGTGTGTGTGTGAATGCTTTAAGGTTTTTGAAATTCAAAACATGGTCATTTGGAAACAATTATAGTTTTATTTCTTCTTTTCAACATAGAAAAGAAGAAATTTTCTTGCGTAAGTACCTCAGTAACACCCTCCAGTGCACTTTGGATAGAAATAGTGTCTTGTTGGGGCGCCTGGGTGGCTTAGTCGGTTAAGCGTCCGACTTTCCGACTTTCGCTTAGGTCATGATCTCGCGGTTTGTGGGTTCGAGCCCCGCGTCGGGCTCTGTGCTGACTGCCAGCTCGGAGCCTGGAGCCTGTTTCAGTCTGTGACTCCCTCTCTCTCTGACCCTCCCCTGTTCACGCTGTCTCTCTCTCCTAGAAATAAAAAAAAAAAAATAAAAAAAAAAACATTTAAAAAAAGAAATAGTGTCTTGTCTTCTGGTTGCTCTCAGAAAGAAGAACTCTTTTGTCTTTTGCTGGGTTTTGTCAATAAACTTTTCTGTGCTGAAAAAGATGATCACGTGGGCTTTGTATTTTATTTTGTTAATAATGGATATTGATTGATTTTCATATACTGAACCAGTCTTGCGATACAGTTTTAGTTTTCTTTTCATCGGATATCTTTGCTTGGTTTGGGTATTAAAATAATACTAATGTCCTAGAACCTAGAAAGTGATCCAATTTCCTCTGGTTTTGAAAGAGCTGGTGAACACATGTCCTTCATTCTTTGAACATTTGGCTGAATTCATCAGTGAAGCCACCTGGAGTGGGATTTTCTTTGTGGGAGCTGCAATTCTGTGATTGCTAATCTGGCCTCTTTACTTGTTGTAAATCCATGCACATTTTCTCTTTCATCTCGAGTCTGATTCATTAGCATCTGTCTTTCTAGGAATTTATTTCATTTAGGTTATCCAACTTGTTGGCAATAAACCCTTCACAGTATTTTCTTACAATCCCTTTTTAGGGAAGAGCTGCAGTTTGCTTCCTCTTTCATTTTACTCATTTGTCTTTATTTTATCACCACTTGTCTTGTTAAAAGTTGGCCAATTTTGCCCATATTTTGATAGAACAAACTTTTGCTTTTGTTCATTTTGCCTATTTTTCTACTGTCTGTTTCATTTATTTCTGGTCTAATCTTTATTATTTCTTTCTTCTGCTTGGTATGGGTTTAATTTGCTGTTCTTTTTCTAGCTCTTAAGGCCAAATGTTCTTTACTGACTTGCGTTTTTTTTTCTTTTTTAATACAAGCATTCACAGCTATGCATTCTCTCCCAAGCACTGCTCTCTCACTGCAGTCCATCAATTTTGTTATGCTGTGTTTTTGTTTTCACTCACATCAGTGGGCTTTCTCTTTCTTGGTTCAAGTTTTTATTTAAATTCCAGTAAGTTAACATATAGCGTAATATTAGTTTCCCCAGGAGTAGAATTTAGTGATTCATCACTTACACACAACACCCAGTTCTCATCCCGAATGCCCTCCTTAGTTCCCATCAGGCATCTAGTCTCTCTCCCCACCCATCCCCCTCCAGCAACCCCAGCTTGTTCTCTATAATTAAGAGTGTTCTACAGCTTGCCTCTCTCTCTGTCTGTCCCTCCTTCTCTCTCTCATATCACAGTCCTTTCTAATTTTTCCTTCTTTCCTTTGTGGCTCATTGGCCATTTAAGAGTGTGTTGTTAATTTCCACATATTTTGGACTTAGCCAAATTACCTTTTGTTACTGATTTCTAATTTCATCTTATTCTGGATGGAGAACATACTTCCCATGATTTCAATATTTTCACATTTGTTGAGACCTGTTTTGTAGCCTGACACATGATCAACCTTGGAGGAGGTCTCTGTGTCCTTATGAAGAACGTGCATTCTGCTCTTGGAGGATCCTGCAGTGGCTGGAACAAAAGCTCTAGAATAACAAACCAAACACTACTCTGTGGTCTATGACGTTCTACATGGTTGGCATTCCGCTTACATCTCTGCCATATTATATAAATTCTTTTCCTTTCCTGCTAGTGTCCAATGAGTTTAGCCTCATTTCTGCTTCTTAAATACCCCCAAATTCCCATCTCCACCTCTTTACACATGCTGCTCCCTCTGGCTAGAACATTAAAACATAAACTAATGAACAATATTCCATGTGCTATGCCTTTTGACAATAGTTTCACATATTTTGTCTAAACAATGTTTTATAATCCTGATTTTACATATGAGAAAACTGAGGTCCAAAGAGGCTAGTGTACTCATCTAAAGTACATAGATAAAACATTCTGGAAAACACTGAAAAATTTACTATTTTTGTTGTAAACTCCCTAATGTCTCTTATCTACTCTATCATGCAGCCAGGATTCAAGCCACACGTGTCTCATTCCAGAGTCCAGACATTTTGCCTCTGTCCTATTCTGCAACATGAGAATGGGTGTCAAAGGAAATGGTACATGCAATGCCTTCTTGTACAATTTAAACCTTTGATATTCTAAACTGTATGTTGCTATAATAGGCAGTGCGATGGAGGAGAGGGTAGGTTGTTGGAGAGTGAGAGAGATTCTTCTACATCTCAACTTCTATGTTAAACATCATTTGTCCCTTAGATTTTATGCTGAAGCCAAATATATATGCATATATTATACATATATACATATGTATACATATATAGTACTTATAATACATATATAGCATTTATATATAAGTATATAACATATACGCATATATTCACACACATAAAATCTGCTTTTCTCTGCTACACACTTTGCACACTATTCTCACTGCCGCAAATGCCATTGTCAAAATGGAGCAAGTCTGTGCTCATTCTGTTTTTTTACAATTATATTGTATTGTGGTAAGAACACCTAATAGGAGATCTACCTCTTCAAGAAAGTTTTAAGTGTACGCTACTGTTAATGATAGCGGACATGCTGTACAACAGATATCTAGAAATGATTCATCTTGCATAATTGAGACTTTATGCCCATTGATTAGCAACTCTCCATTTCCCCTTTCCATAGCCCCTGGCAGCAAACATTTTACTCTGATTCTATTAGATTATTTTAGATGCTTCATGCAAGTGGGATCATGCAGTATATGTCCTTCTGTTATTTCCTTATTTTACTTAGCACCATGTCATCAAGGCTCATCCATGATTTTACATATTGCAGAATTCCCTTCTTTCTCTTTTCTTCTTTTTAAGAAAACTCCTGCGGAGCTCAGGCCCCCCAAATTATCTTATTTTATTTTTATTCTTTCTCTGTTTTATTAAGACATAATTGACACTTAGCACTTTTTAGTCTGAAGCTGTACAGCACGATGACTTGCAATTTATATTGTGAAATGATTACCGCAGCGTTTGGGTAACCACCATCATCTCCTATAGATGAAAAGCAAAAATAAAATAATGTGTTCTTCCTTGTGATGAGAACTTTTAGGACCTATTCACTTGACACCTTTCAAACACAGCATATGGCGGCATTAACCATGACCATGATTTCACGCACTGTATGCCCAGTACTTACCGATCTTATAACTAGAAGGTTGAACCGTGGACCCATTTCCCTGCTACCCTGTTCTCCACCGGCAGTAACCACAAATCTGGTCTCTTCTTCTGAGTTTGATTTTTTTTTTAGGTGCCACATGGAAGGGAAATCTGAAAATAGGGGTCTTTGTCTAACGTATTTCAATGAGCATAATGTCCTCAAGGTCCATCCACGTTGCTGCAGTTCTTGCTGCAAGACTCTACACGTTAGCGCTCTTTGATCGGTGTTTATTACAGACACACGTATGTATTTATACACTTCCAGTATTACGAAAACTTACATGTAAATATCCTTGCTAGTCTATGTACTTTAGTTATTTCTCAAAAGCAAGAAAATAATTTCTTTTTAACTTAAAAACCCTAGATCTTCTTTCGTTGCATGCACACAATAAAAACAAAGTGTTAAAATATAAAAACTGAATTACTGCTCTGTCACCAGTTATGCGTGATCTGGCAAATGATAGATGTTGTACTTGCGAAAAAAAGACCGTTTAGAAGTGGTTTCAAATCTTTTTGTACTTCAAGTGTCTGGTATAAGCTGCGGATAGGTCTGAAACACCTTCCATGAAAAATGCACATTTATTTATCAATGTGTATATATACCATATATATGTATATTCATATATTACACATAAAGATGTATATTATGTGTATATACATGTAATATACACATATGATACAACATGCACATGTATGCATATACACATACAATATATGTGTATCGTACATATATTAATATCTGTATATATAGCTCATAATCTCCTCTCACAAACACCTCTACACTACTTCATGGGACTCCTGAGTCCCTTTTGGCCGTATGTGAAGAAATCTGACCTGGCCACCATCTCTGCTTGTCTATGAAACGTTGCGTTCTGGCAACTGGACCGAGGCCTGTGAACTGCATTTTCCAAAACGCCCTTCGCGGTGCGCTTGCGAGCGACGATGAAGGGAGAAACGTGGGGCGCTGCCGCTGGGGCCGTGATGGCAGGTGCGGCGGGGCCCCTGTGTCTCTGCCTGCAGCTGGCCTTCCCGAAAACCGCCCTGCTGACCAGCGGTTGCGACGCCCCGTACAGGACCCTCGACCCGAGACGCGGCCCGTGCGACCGGAGGGCTCACCTGCTGGGCTTTCTCACACGCACCTGCGCAGGAGTGAGCTGGTGACTTTCTCTCTGACCCTCGGACTCTCTTTCAGTTGTTCCTTTCCCTGCATAAACCACTGATCCCCACGATGTTTTGCTTCTCCGAGTAAATCCTGACAGATACATCCCCCCTATTTTGACGCTTTCCTGATTTATTTATAATGGGCTTCGTGTGGTGAAGCCTTGAAGATATTAGATGCAAAAAGATGCTTATGTTTCCCTTAGAGAAAGAGATTCCAGTAAGCTGGAAATGGGACCCAGAAGGCGGGGTAGGAAGAAAGAAAACAGGCATTTTCCCCCTCCCCAAATAAACTTTTCTGACAGCCTTTAAGTGAGAAGTTTCCGGAGTATCATTTTCTTCTCTTCCTGGTGACCGTGGCACCTACTCCGAGGGCTATTTCCCACTGCTACTGTTTGGAACGTTTTCAGTTTGCAAAAATAGTCACATCTCAGGGATGAGTACTGAGTTCCTCTTGACCTCATTGTAGTCACTGCATTATTTAATCGTAAGTAAAAAACAAAGAGCCTAGAATCCAGTACAGCTATATTTAGTGGCAAAACTGCAACGAACATGACTGTCGTAGCAAACACACTGTATTTAAAAATCGGCCTCATGAAAATGCCTCATGTTTCAGTAGCTGGAGATGGTGAGTCTGTTCCTTAAAATGAGGAGATTTTTTCTAAATGAACCATTTAATTGCATTAGCAAGGACTAAAATTGCTATTTTCTACATGAAATCAGGTCCATTTTTACTCTTTTTAATTTGTCTGTTAATGAACTTTGAAAGCATTTTCCTTTTTGCAATTTGCTTCTAAACCCTGTTCTCTCTTGACTTTAGCGCTCTGTTGACCTACCTCTGATCTTAGTTTTTCCAATACTTATCACTGCTTGCTACAAAGAGGCTCTCATCACAGCCTTTGAACATAAGCTCATAACAATGGGAGTATGATTTACAAGTAGTATATTAAAAGCTTATTGAAAACAGAACTTGTATTTTTACTTGTAGTATGAAAAAAGTAGGTCATGAATGTTAACGATGCAAGTGTATTATTTATAATGTAATTAAAAATAGCACTTTGTTGAAAATAGTACAATGCCCAAAGAAAGCGTTTCTAATAAAATCTAGAATATAATGACAGTAAAATGGAATTGTAAACATGAAGCTTTTCAAACAGTCATTTTCAAATAATTCCTTAAAAAATGAATTCTCATTTCATACACATGATTTTCCTTGAGCTGTTTTAACTTTTTCCTACAAATTATATAACTGAAAATTACATTAAAAGTTTTTTTAGTGGTTATTTATTTTTTGAGACAGAGAGACAGAGTGTGAGTGGGCGAGGGGCAAAGAGAGAGGGAGACAGAATCTGAAGCAGCTCCAGGCTCTGAGCTGTCAGCACAGAGCCCGTTGTGGGGCTCAAACCCAATAACCGCGAGATTATGACCTGAGCCGAAGTCAGACACCCAACCGACTAAGCCACTCAGCCATCCCTAAACTCTACATTTTTTATATTTATAGACTATTTTAAGGGAAAAATCATTTTCTTATTATTCAGATAATCTGTACTCTATTTTGATTACTTCATATAAGGCATGACCAGAGTATGTTTCGAAAATAAAATGACCCAAGAGAATGTGTTATGTTTTCCCTAGTTATCGCATAAAATATTGCTTTTTGGGTTTATAAGTCTTAAAATTTTAATAATTAATTCTTGGTCCTAGAATTTAAAAAAGGGTTATAAACATATATATATCTATGCAGTTAACCTCAGAATTGATTTAATAACTTGCTAAGTTTTAGAAGATATTCAATTCCTCAGAAGATTTATATAAATTTATTTTCTGTGTATATTTGGAGGGTGGTAATGCATGGCATTTTGGTTTATCTTCATAATTTACAATCAATGCTTTATGAGCAGAAAATGTGGATTGTGGCAAACAAAGAAGAGAAGATAAAGTTGCTCGAACTCCGAAAACAAACTAAACCAAGCATGAACCCAAACCAATACATGTGCAATCTTAAACTTTAATGAACTTCCACTACTTCTATTAGAAATAAGGACCCAAAACAGTAAAAAATAAATAAATGGCACCTGTATGGATTTGCTGGGGCTTCTGTGACAAAATTCAGGCTGGATGGCTTAAACAACATAAATTTACTTTCTCACAGCTTTGGAAGCTCCAAGTCCAAACTCCAGGTGTTACCAGGTTTGGTTTCTCCTGCAGCCTCTCTTCCTTGGCTCACTGCCTTCTGTGTCCCCACATGGTCTTCTCTTTGTGCACTGCATCCATGGTGTCTCTCTGTGACCACATTTCCTCTTCTTACAAGGACACCATCATACTGATCTAGGACCAAGATCAGATGACCCAGCTGAAACTTCATTACCTCTTTAGAGGTCTGATCTCCAGATGCAGTCACGTTCTGAGGCACTAGTGGTTATGGCTTCAATGTGCATGTTTTGGCCAAGCAAAATGTAGCCTATACAAACATGCACATCCCCACCCCTATTCAGACCTATTGTATTAGAATCTTTGCCGTTGGGATGTGGCTACCTGCTGGCACACGGTCAGCCAGGACAGGACAGTATTATTGTTTTTAGTAGTAGTAGCAGCAGCAGCAAGCTTCATGGTAATAGTAGTATCTGTGTTAGTGAGGATGGCAGGCGTAACTTTGGAAGTTTGATTTGATCACTATCGGACAGACTTTAGGGGGGTTACATATGTCAGGGGGCATTGCCAAGTAGCCACAGGGAGAATCTATGGTCCCTTGTTACTATAACACGTTTCCACAGACTTAGCAGCTTAAAACCATGCTTATCAATGTCTTCCAGTTCTGGAGATCACAAGGTCAGGGAGACTTGGCTGCATCCTCTGTGAATGTCCTCACAAGGCCAGAGTCATGAGGCAGTCCGGCGGGGTTCTCCTCTGGGAAGCTGAGGAAATCATCTGTTTCCAAATGCATTTAAGTCCTTGGCATAATCCATTTCCTTGTGGGTGTACATCTGAGGTCCTTGTCTTTTGGGGGCCACATCCTGCCCCTAGAGGCCACCCCACTCACTCCTTCTCCTGTGTACCCCTCCAAGTTTAAACCAGTGACAATGCATTAGGTTCTTCTGGGTTTTCTGTCTCTTCCAGATGCCTGCCCCTTCCTCTGCCAGCTGGGGAAACTTCCTGCTTGCACAGCCTCCTGTGAGTAGGTTAGGCCCATCTGGACACTCTCCCCATATGAAGGTGGACCCTACAACTCACAGAATCATAGGCACCTGCTCTCTGGATTACGGGGTAACATTTTTAGGAGGCACCTTTAGAACCTCTGTCTTCTGCACTGACTTAAGACAAACTCTTTTGGTCCAACTTTCAAACTCTTACAGAATCACTAGTTTTATGACACTGAACTCTTTGATTGTTTTTTAGTCTATGAAATTTCATATGTAATAATATTTACCTCACATTCCTGGAATCAGTGATAAAATGAATGCAAAATCTTTGAGATCCGGGAAGTAGTGCGCGCTAATAAATGGCGACAATTGCTGCTATGGTTGCCACTGGTACAGTTCTTACTGTCACATACAATCTTCTGGCCGTGTTATTCATCGTACTACAGGCGAAGTGAGACAGTAACTCAGGCTTAAATAGGCAGATTGCCAAAAAATTGTTTTGCAATTTTTAATAGAAACTTTAATAAAAAGAAAATACAGCGAATATAATAAATATCATTTATCCACTATCTGGAATTTGCAAATGTTGATATATTGTTATGTTTTCTTTAAATAATTCTTTTCTTTTCTTTTTTTTTTTTATTTATTTCTAGGAGAGAGAGAGAGAGAGACAGCGTGAGCAGGGGAGGGTCAGAGAGAGGGAGATACAGACTCTGAAATAGGCCCCACGCTCTGAGCTGGCTGTCAGCACAGAGCCCGACGTGGGGCTCGAACCCACGAACCGTGAAATCATGACCTAAGTGAAAGTCGGACGCTTAACCGACTAAGCCACCCAGGCGCCCCATCTTTAAATAATTCTTATGAAAGAAATTAAACCATGTGGCATTTCTCCTTGTGCCTGGCGTCATTCTGTTGATTCAGAACCAACCACAATCATGGTTTTGATATGTACCTTCATGGCTACATTTTAATATTTTGCTGATTTGGGGTGGTACATATCTAAAGACCTTTTAACATTTCTTGGGGCGCCTGGGTGGCTTAGTCGGTTAAGCGTCCGACTTTCGCTTAGGTCATGATCTCGCGGTTCGTGGGTTCGAGCCCCGCGTCGGGCTCTGTGCTGACTGCCAGCTCAGAGCCTGGAGCCTGTTTCAGTCTGTGATTCCCTCTCTCTCTGACCCTCCCTTGCTCACGCTGTCTATCTCTCCTAGAAATAAATAAAAACCTTAAAAAAAAAAAAATCTTAAAGACCTTTTAACATTTCTAAAAATGTTACTGACAACTTTTCGTTTTGATTAATTGGACACTAAGTTTCATTATCTATCCAAATTGAAAAAGTAAAAGTCTAGTAGAAAGCATTATTTTTGTGAAATGAATATAAGGAAGTGTTTTTAAACATGAGCTTAAAAGCACAAATTACAAAATAAAATACTGATAAACTAGGCTAAATCTAAATCAAATATCTTATACAATAAAGTTCAAAAGCAAGGGTCAGACTAGAAGATATTTGAAACACCTGTAGCAGCCAATGGTTTAGTATACAGAAGAGCTTCACAGATCAATAAAAAGAAGTCAACAAATATTGCAAAAGAAAAAAATGGAAATATATGAGCAGTCGATTCTGTTAGGTTTGGTGATGATGAATTAAGTGCTCAATTTGGAGTTACTGGCACTGTGATGAGCTCTCCACTGAGACCTCCAGCTGTCATTCCCTCTCTGGGAGCCGGTCCTCTGGGATGGGGCTCCGACTCTCACAGGGAGGTGGGTCTCCAAAGACATTGCCAGAGCTTAGTAAGCTTTCCTGGGAGCCATCATTACTAAAAATGTGTCATTATATAAATTAGTTGAGAGCAACATTCTCAGAAGTTAGGGTCCGGAAAGTCAAGGCTTTCTTTGTTTGTGATTTGTTTTTTTGTTTTCCTACATGGAAAATGAAATCAGGGATCTCTCGCTTTTCAGAGGTTGTAGCTACAATCAATGTCCTAGAGTATATTGGTCATGGAGTCTTTTGGATGGTTGGTAATGGACAGCAGAAAAAAAAAGTACGCTTATAAAAAAAAATACGGAGATGCTACAGAGAGGCTCTTAGGATTCAGCTTATGGCAGGATTTCTGTAGAGAAATCATTGACTTGCTATTCCTTGCCTCTACTTTGAATTAACTATGGTTCTCACTGTAAAACCATTCTAGCCACCATGGTGGGCTGGCAAGTGGTATGGGTAGCATCACTTAGCTTTTTAAAAGTCTAATTTGGGGGCAGAAAGCATTCTATAGCTAAACTGTGTTTTAAAGAATTAATGGGAGCACATGGCATTCATCTTTGTATACTTCGCTGTACTTAATAGTGAGTCTTATATAAGTGATGTGCTTGATAAAAGTCAATTGAATAAAGGACTTAAGGAATTAGTGAATGAGTGATAAAAGAATGAGTTGATAAAAAATATTTAATGGGAGTAGTGAATGGCTTCTCAGTAATCTCAATTACTAGATTTAATCAGAAAGGGCAGGAAGTGGCCATCTGTTTCCTGTTTCTCGGTTTAAAAAGGATACAGGTGATTGCAGGAGGCCTCAGTCTCAGCCTCTGCACCCGTCCCCGTGTCCACGTAATCAGGAAAGTCATTCCTTACATTCAGTTTGTCTCTGTCAGGCCAAAATAATTTGGTTCTTTTTGAAAGTTGGGGAAGGAGTGGTTAGTATATTATCTTTTTAGGAATTACTTTGTGTTCTTTTATAGTAGTAGCAGTAATAGTAGTTAGTAGTAATTAGTAGTAGTAGCAGTAGTAGTTAGTAGAATTGTAGTAATGGTTAGTAGTAGTTAGCAGTAATAGTAGTAGTAGTGCAAGCTAAGGTTTTGCTGCTGCTGGTGTTATTTTATTAAGGAAATACATAGATTGTCAAAGAGCCTCCAAGCTTAGTATAGCCAGTGTATGGGCCTGGGCAATGAAGCCATGTCTGAGGCCCCAGTGAGGCCCCAGGGTGGCCTCTGCTCCCCAGTGCTATCAGGATATCCTCAATATTTTGGTGGCATTTCTTGTTATCAGATAGTACAAATAACAACACCACATCTCTGGCTGAAGAGGCTGAGGCTAAAAACCTCAGAACTCACCCATGGAAAACAAAGAAAAATGCTAGAAGCCTTTAACTACAAGTAATTTATTAATGTCATGTCTGCCCTATCATGTGGTGTTAGTTCTTAGATCAGATTTTTAAAGCATTCTTAAAAACCAATGTCACACACACAAAAAAAACCTGGTAGGATTTTGAATATAGTGCTGATTTTTAAAAACCAGTATTAATCAATTTATGGCAAAGTTGATTTTAAAAGGTTAGCTACAAGAGATAATTACTTTATTACAATATTCTCAGGAAAGCAAATACCTTATCAACATCAAATCATTTTTCTGGTCTTCAGGTAGCAGGGAAAAGCCCTCTATCTAATGATGTTAGAATGGTGGAGAAAATAGTCTTCTGCTAAAAGGTGATGCATTACTTTAGCTCAGTTTCCACTGGAAACAACATTTTGTAAAATACTCAGTATCTCAGTGGTTCTTTCTTTGGAGAAAGAGTCAAGGGAAGTAGAATTCTGTAGGCAATGGCATACAAGCCACCAAGACTACTCAAGCTCTCAGTTTCTGAATTCCTAGAGGCAAGAAAACTAGTATAAGTCATATACACATGTTCCAAATAACTGGCTCATGTGTCCTCTGTGTTATAGAAGTGGAGGGTGATGAGAGGGTCCTCACATGATAAAGGAAAATGCAATCTCTATCTAAATACCAAGAGCAATTTTCAGAGAACGAGAACAAATACTACTAAAATGTGTATGGAACCCGCAAAAGACCCCAGGTAGCCAAAGCCATCTTGAGAAAGAATATAGCTGGAGGCATCACAATTCCAGATTTCATGATATACTACAAAGCTATAGTAATCAGAACAGAATGGAAGTGGCCCCAAAACAGACACACAGATCTGTAGAAGAGAATACGGAGCCCATGCTTATAACCCATGCTTATACGGTTAATTAATCTACAACAAAGGAGGCAAGTACATTCAGTGGGGAAAAGACAGTCTCTTCAACAAATGGTGCTGAGAAAACTGGTCAGCCACATGCAAAAGAATGAAACCAGACCACTTTCTTATGTCATACATAAAAATAAACTCAAAATGGATTAAAGACCTGAATATAAGCCCAAAACTATAAAACTCCTAGGAGAAAACACAGGCTGCAATTTGACATTAGCTATAAAAACATTTTTCTAGCTATGTCTCCTAAGGCAAGGAAAACAAAGCAAAATTAAGCCATTAGGACTACACCAAAATAAAAACCTTTGGCACAGTGAAGGAAATGCTTAAAAAAAAGACAACTTACTGAATGGAAGCAGTTATTTTCTTAAACAAAATTTATTTTCTTAAAAAAATTTAATGTTTATTTTTGAGAGACAGAGACAGAGCATGAGCAGGAGACGGGGGTGTGTGCGCGCACCCGCGCGCGCACACACACACACACACACACACAATCTGAAGCAGGCTCCAGGCTCTGAGCTGTCAGCACAAAGCTGGACATGGGGCTTGAACTCACAGATGATGAAATCATGACCTGAGCCGAAGTCAGACGGTTAACCTACTAAGCCACCCAGGTGCCCCAGAAGTTATTTTCAAGTGATATATCCAATAAGGGGTTAGGACCAAAATCTGTACAACACCAAAGAAACCCCACAAATAATCCGCTTAAAAATAGGCATTTTTCCCCCCCAACAAGGACATAAAAATGATTGACAGATACATGAAAAGATGCCCAATATCACGTATTATCAGGGAAATGCTAACCACATTGACACATATCACCTCACACTTGTCAGAATGGCCCGAATGAAAAAGACTATGAAATTTCAAATGTTGGCCGGGATGTGGAAGGAAGGAGCCCTCATGTACCCTTGGTGGGAAGGCAAACAGGCTCAGCAGCTGTGTAAAGTGGCATAGAGATTCCTCAGAAAACTTAAAAACAGAACTACCCTATAATCCAATAATTCCCCTACTGGGCATCTACCCAGAGGAAACAAAAACACAAATCTGAAAAGACAGATGCACCCTGTGTTTGCTGCAGCATAACTCACAATAGTCAAGGCAGGACAACAACCCAACTGTCCGCTGACAGATGAATGAATAAGAAAACTGCAATTGTCTACATCATCTATACCTATACTATGTCTATATCTATCTGTATCTAGGTATCTAGATATTATGGAATACTACTTAGCCATAAAAAGGATGCGATCTTGCCATTTGTGGCAACATGGATGGGGCTAGAGAGCATTATGCTAAGTGAAATAAATCAGGGAAATACAAATACCATACGATTTCACTCATTTGTGGAATTTAAGAAACAAAACAAAAAGGAAGAGACAAAGAACTAGACTCTTCCATACAGAGAATACACTGATGGTTACCAGAGGGGAAGTGAGGGCGGGAATAGGTGAAGTAGCTGATTGCGTTAAGAGCACACTTACCATGATGAGCACCGAGTAACGTACAGAATTGTTGAATCACTAAATTGTACACCCCAAATGGATATAACACCATGGGGGAAAAAAACTTGTAAGAATCTATATTTGCATATATTTATAAAAACACATGATATGTACTGAAAACACACACACACACACACACACACACACACACAATGTTATGTGTGGCAGTCTTACTTTACCCTGGGGCTGGTAAGGAGGCAACAGCTGCATAGAGATGGGAGCTCCCAGGCTGTGGGAGAAATGGATGGGTGCTGAGTGAGGTCAGTTTATATTCAGGATTATTGAACACAGATATGAAGTAGCTCTGACTGATCATCTGGGAAACATGCACAGTCAAGGGCTGAATTAATATGCTTTCATCTACTCTTGCAGGAAAACACATGAAGATACCCATCACACTGTTTCCCCCCTTCTTAAATAAAAGTCACCTGGGAAAAAGGAATAAACCAGGTCTTTGAGTGATTTACACAATATGACCTTTTTATCATACTTGGCTCAACCCTTTCAGAACATTTTAACCACAGATCTATGAAAGGGATTCTTGGAGCGATAAGCAAAGCTAGGAGACTGAGCAGGCTTCAAACCAGGAATTGATCAAGGGGAGAGGAGACTGTAAACTCCTCTGGGTTTTCACCACCGTATTCTGAAAGTTGAGTTACAAGTGGCATCACCAATCACTGGACCTTTAACTGGTGCGGAGGCTTGGCACAGTTTATGTGGGTCATTGTCTTGTGGAAAATAACCCAATACTTCCTTCATGACAGCTCAAGCACCTGCTATTTTCCTTTTCTCTCCTACTTTTGGTGCAAATTGTCATCATTTAGTTTCCGATTTGCATTGACAACCTTCACACTAGCCCCTTTCGCCTTCAGTCCTGTCCTTAGAGGCCTTCCTAATAGAGATTCGTCTTCTGACTTCACCAAATTGTACCCACCACTCTGCAGAATCTTGATTTGCGCCTCCCTCACGACATATGACATAAAGGTCAGAAACTTCAGCGGGACATACACAGGTCCCAACTATGACCTGCAGCTAGTTCTTAAAATTCACCTCCATCACTCTTCCAAGAGAAATACCCTATCTGAGCAAAAATAGTTCATGCATTGCTTCTGCACATACATAAGGAATGGAGCAAAGGTCCACATCCTCCATATCCGTTGTATCCACAGGCTTCTTCTGAGCTGTGTCCTCCTGTGA
This sequence comes from Hyaena hyaena, assembly GCF_003009895.1. NCBI lineage: Eukaryota > Metazoa > Chordata > Mammalia > Carnivora > Hyaenidae > Hyaena > Hyaena hyaena. The sequence goes on from NW_024081118.1 coordinate 316,176, forward strand.
ACAGTATCCAAAAATCACTGGCTCATTGGTTTACCATGTTCGCATCATCTGGGAGGCAGTATATCACAGTCTAAGAGCAAAGGAACGAATAGCGGGTTCAAACACTTCCTCTTTCCCTGCCGAGCAATGGGAGCTTGACTAATTTTTGTTGTCACTGACTGTAAGTCCGGAGTTCTTGCTTGTCCAGCAAGAGAGCGTGGACACAAAAGTGAATACAGGAGAGACTAACGTCCGGGAGGAGACAGGAGCCCTGGGCAGGGCTTTCGTCTCTGTACTTATTGAGTTCATGAGATATTACCTACGTGGTGAACATGAAGAAAACAAGATCTTACACACGTGGTGAATGTGAAGAAAATAATCAGACAGTAATCATTAACTTGTGTGTGTAAGAAGCAAAGGGTCTGGGGGGCAAGTGGAGTTTGTGATCAAGGTACATTGGCGCCAGATGGAAAGTAATTTCCTGCAGGTGACAGAACAGGTTACTCAAGATCCCAGTACAATATCTTGCTAGCTCTCTCGGGCGCTTCTGCCCCACGGTGGCAGCTTTGCACCCTAAGCTTTTTTCTAACCACTTATGTAAGTAGAACCTATTTGCCCACATTTTGCAAGTGCTTTGACTACTTTATTCAACTGGAACATGATGGTTATCATGGTATCTACTGCATTGTGCGGTGAGGCTTACATGGTTTGTTATATGTTAAGACCTGGACACAGTATGTGAACCATATATGTCAGCTATTATTATTATCATTACCATCCGTGTTGTTGTTGTTATAGCTATTATTGCATAAATGAAAACAACTCTGAAGTCTTGCCTGCCTCTCAATGCACCAGAGATCTGATGCAATTTCTGCATAAGATAAAATAGATTCCAGTTTAACAAAAACTCCAGAAAGTTTAAGATACTGTTAAACGTACTACAGTTCATGTACTTGGGGACTTTTCCCACTCTCTGTGTCTAGGAGCTCATTCTGTATGTTTCTCTATATCTTTATAAAGAAACATGTTTGTACATTAGAACACCACAGACGGTCTTAGAACTTCAAACATGCACACGACTATGTTTTACAGACAGAAATATGATGCCAAAATACCAATTTAGTCAGTTTGTTTAAGGCTTCCATTGTTTACAAATCTGTGAGAAAATAATTGGCTGACTGGGAGAAGTTTCAGTAGAATCACATTTCACTTTTATGCAATCCCATCCTCTAGAAAAGGAGAGCTTGTTCCCTTTTTCCCTGTGCCCTGCCCCCTCATTTCATTTATAGGGTGGGGCCCAGAGCAGAGGAGTTCACAGCATCGACCAGAGTTCTCTCTGCCACTGATGGAGGTCAAAGTTATAGATGTGGTCACAGTTTCTAGAAGCAGAGCCTTCCCAGGAAGAATGTACATAAGGTTGGGTTGAAACATAAAAGCTGTAGCACTAGCGATTCCTTCTTCAACCCACCAGTGGATCCTGACAATCCTCCCTTCACTATGAGAAGGGAGGCTTTAGGGAAGCATGGCCTTTCAATGTACTTTTAAAAAAATGTTTAATTATTATTTGAGAGAACACACGTGCACATGAGTGGGGGAGGGGCAGAGAGAGGAGATGTGGAGAGGGAGCCTCAAGCAGGCTCTGCGCTGTCAGCACAGAGCCCCACAAAGGGCTCAGTCCCATAAACTGTGAGATCATGAACTGAGCCAAAATCAAGAGTGGGAGGCTTAAGCAACTGTGCCCCCCAGGCGCCCCCAATGCACTTTTACAACAGGCTCTCACATTTCCGATTTAGGTAAAGGGAGCCCTCCACATGGTTCAGCCCAGCTCTTGTTAGACTCCGTGTGCCCGCAGAACCGACAGGCGAGCAGGACACCCTAAGCTCCAACGGCTCTGGCTGGTCTCTGCCCTGGTTTGGCATCTCTCTCTTCCACCACTGACTGTGTCTACAGGATAGATGCAGAACTCCGTTTCCTGTCAGCTACTACATTCCTAACCTCATTCCATCCACGGCAGTTTACTTAGCATTTATGTGAGTTAATTCCAGATTCACAAGTCAAATGAGTCTGTTTTTAAAGGAAAGCTTTTGAAGGTTATCTGTCAGTCTCCGTAGTAAAGAGTTAGCCTCTTGAATCACATGAACTGAAGTGCACAATTGACCCTTCACTGTTTTTAGAACTGTCACTTAGACAGAAGACCTCATTGACGAGTCATTCTAAGTGACTTTTCCTTCACCTTTCTTTGAGGCTCTTACCACATAGACACTGGTGCTATCAGCTGGGCTATTATGGGGATAACACATTGAAGCTGTAATAATTTCTAGTTTCCACTTTCCAAAGAAATACCCTCAGTCAAGTATGTGTTAGCCTTTTTCCGTTCACATTTAACTTCTGAGTTAAAAACTCCTAGTTTATCCTAGTAATCTCCCTCCAGCCCCTGTATATCCCTGGGCACAATATCTCACAATAGCTATAAATGGAGGGAAACTGTATCTCTATATGATATATTTAAAACACAGACTGCATTTGTGAGGTGTACACGCAGAGGCAGAGGCCATCAGTCTAACAGAAATTGAGCTGGGCTGGGCTTTGCTAATTTAGGAGGCTCCACTGCCTCGAAATATTTTGGGCTATTAGAGACAAAAGCCTGTTTTCCAAGTGTTGCAATTACTGGTTGTCTGTGAACAGTGAACGCGTTCATGATGCAGGGCAGAGTGAGGTGAGACAAGGGAGAAAAAGGCAGAAAAAGCGCACACTTTGGACTCATCATATTCTTATCGTTCTCCTTCAAGTGTTGCGAGACTTTGCATCTCACATTCCCTCCCTCACACCATTGTATTCCTGATGCCTGAATCTTCCCGAGATCCTGCCCCCACTACTACTTTTAATTCAGCAAACCTCACCTCATGCATAGCACATTACACCTGCTTTGTGCCACAGAAAACATAAATTATGAACCTGCTCTTGAAATATGCATGGCCTTACAAAGGAGGTAAGATTTAACCAAATGAACCAATTAGAAAAGTCCTGAATAGGGGCGCCTGGGTGGCTCAGTCAGTTAAGCGTCCGACTTTGGCTCAGGTCATGATCTTGTGGTTCATGAGTTCGAGCCCCACATCAGGCTCTGTGCTGATGGCTCAGAGCCTGGGGCTGTTTCAGATTCTGTGCCGCCTCCTCGTTCTCTGTCCCTCCCCCACTTATGCTCTGCCTCTCTCTCTCAAAAATAAATAATAATTTTTTTTAAAAAAAAGGCCTGAATATAATAGAATCAGAGGCAAGATTCACAGAGTATCAATAAAATGATTAATGAAGCATCAAGTTGATGTTGTTGTTGGCTGGTAATCTTCCAAAGGTTTCTCAAAATTACTGAACACAGCAATACAAAGACTAGGGAGCCTGTCTGAGATTATTGTGTGTCAACAACTTCAAGTCTCATCCTCTATGAAGGTCCATCTTACATCAAAATCTGTGTATATACTTGAATCAGGATGAAGGAAGAGCCTGGCAAAGATACTGACATGATGATGAATTCATGTACAAAAGGAGGTGCACTTGACAGCCTTGGTCTCTGTAGGGAACAACAAATCATATCAGACTGATTTACACACAAGTGCTTTGGGTAGGCCACTAGTCTTGAAACATGTCAGATGGCATAGCCCTCTTAAAAATTCACTTGCACTGAGGCCTTGAGTAAGTTAAGCCATTAACTTTTGTTCAACCCATCATTTCCCCAAATAACCATATAGGCCATAACCTTCATTATATAAACAGTTACCTCTAGGACACAGGGTAAAAAGTGATAAACTGTATACACCGAGGAGAAGATAAGAAATCTAGAATGCCAGTATAGAGTTTAAATTTTTTCATTCAACAGGCAAAATTACTAAGCAGGAGATTTTCAGTGCCGGTTCAGATATTAAGAAAGCTCGTGTGAGATGAACTGGAGGAAACAAACTTAAAAAAACATAGAGTTGGCAACATCTGCAGGATCTTTGAAGCTCTGGAACAAGACACTAATTACTTCCTGAAGCAGTTTGGAGAATGTGCCTGGCTGAACTCCAACGGCAGGGGGCGCCAGTGAGCAATGGCCCTTCGGGTGTTTGGAGATTCCTGCAGTCTAACAGGCTTCCATCCACCCTTTCCCCTCGTCCTTCAAGCAGGTGCACTTGCCTCCCAGTCTGTTGCCCGTTCCGCCCCCTGCCCCCCACTCTCCACCTGGATTCCTCCTGCCTGTTTTCCGCACAAGGTTGTGCAGGCGTTTTCCTATGAAGAGTCCGAGCACATTTAACTTCTCCTTGGTGTCTGCTTCTCAGAAGACCTGAGCCACCACCGTTCCTTTCAGTGTGGATGTGCTCTAAGGAACACGGTTTCCCTATTTGTTAATGACACCTGGTTATTTGCTTTCATAACACAAACAGTTGGATTTCTTTAGGCTTACTGATGTGGAATATGCAGTATGATTTTCTAGTAATAATAACAACACTGTGTTGAATGCATGTGATGGGCCAGCCAGTGTGCTAAGCACTTCACATCTATTGGTATAATCAGGGGTGTGTAAACAGCCAGAAACAAAAACCAAAACCAAAAAACCTCCAGCTTTTTAAATAGTATTGCCCATCTTGTGGTATAAGTACATCCACCATGGCCAACTTCAAGCTATTAACAGGATTAACAACAAAGGGGCATAATATTTGAATATTTAACACTTGGCTCTTGAAAGTCGGCTGGAGCCCTCCTGAGCACACAAGATTAGGCTGCAATCCTCTTTATAATTTTAAGGTAGGTTTCAAATCGCAGTTTTACTGTGGGAGACACTCAAGAAATTAAAGAAGTCAGACAACTTGCCCAAATCACAGGTTCGGGATTTGTACCAGGTTTGAAAGGCCATTAATCTAGCCACTGCCTAGGTTTACCTAGGGCTTTTTGTGTTTGTTTGCTTTTTTAATTGCAAGTCATAGCTAATTGAAGCCAAACGAAAGAGGAGGGGGCGGGCGTAGTGAAAAAACTCAGACATGCCTCACTGAGCAAGCTCAGTTTGGCGAGGCTGTACAAGTTATTCGCACTGGCGGCCTCGGGAGCTAACGTCCTCACTGCTTCTGTGGTTCACACGTTTTCTTTCTATGCTAGGGTCAGACTCCCTAGGATGCGACTCTGCCTGGCCCAGCTTAGGTCCTGAGTCTGCCCACCGTGGTCCAAGGACTGCATCCTAGTTTTGCATAACGGGAGAAGTAAAACTAGATAGGTGGCCTGCTGGATCTTCACATGGCGAAGAAAAGCTATTATGACATTATAATACAGTGATGTGTATTCATATGTTCATTTAAACACTACAACATGGTGTTTTTAAGGAAATACAAACACCTAGGCAATATGATCTCCCTGGGTTTGTGTTTAATTTATCAGTCTTAGATTACTCCTGATTTTTTTGAGTCTTGACAAAAGCAAAGTCACTATGATTCCTTTATTCTTGGGTAAGTCCGAGAATAGGTGGGGAGTATGCAGGCTTTAACCCTCTGAGGCCTACCACAGATCTCAAATCCCCGGATGTGTGCATGTATATTACACATGTGTTTACTTCAGGGCTTCCATCTGTATCGACCTTCATTCTCATGGTAGAAACTAGATACTTGCAACTTACCAAATAAAACCTCAGTTGCTTTTCATTATTCTGCTCAGGAGTAGGAGTGGGGAGAGAGTTTTTGTTTTGACCACAAAACAAAAAATGGGATGTTCTAAACTGGGTCGTTTCTCACTATGTCTCTCTATATACCTTGTATCTTCAGCCAGCCCACATATATTTAATCCTATAGAGGAAAAATTGTGTCTTTTCTATGGAAGAGAGGGAATAATAATTAAATAGAGAGTAACAAAACTGTAAAACAAAGATATAATCTCTCTACAAGGATACACATGAATAAAAATCTAAAAGAAACAACTTAAGTGTTACTGTAACAAACACCAGCATTTAATGAAATGTATCAGGATTTTTAAGGCTCTGAGGAAGTTGGTTATTGAAATTCAAATGCAAGAAGCAATCTTGTAAATCTTGTTTAAAAATCTTCTTCAGAATTTTTCTGACTAAAGATGAGGAACTAATTCAACCAGATATTTAAATAAGTTATAAAGCTACAGTAATGAAATCAGCATGCTACCGGCTGGGAATAGATGATCTCATCAATGGAACTGAATGAACTATCCATAAATAGATACAGAATCATAGAGGGATTAAGCATGTGATAAAACTGGTACTTAAAAGTGAAGGGAGGGGCGCCTGGGTGGCTTAGTCGGTTAAGCGTCCGACTTTCGCTTAGGTCATGATCTCGCGGTTCGTGGGTTCGAGCCCCGCGTCGGGCTCTGTGCTGACTGCCAGCTCAGAGCCTGGAGCCTGTTTCAGAGTCTGTGTCTCCCTCTCTCTCTGACCTTCCCCTGCTCACGCTGTCTCTCTCTCTCTCTTTCCTAGAAATAAATAAAAATATTTTTTAAAAAAAGGGAGGGGAAAAGATAAGAGTATTGAATAAATTATTTTGTGACAATTAGCTATCCAAAAGCAACAATACTGCTAAATCTCGACTCTGTCCTGAGATCAAAATAAACCCCAGATGAAAAAAAAAATACTTAAATGAAAAAATGAGGCCAAGAAGTACTAGATAAAAATAAGGGTAATTTACATTTTTAAAAATAATTTTGTAAGGGGCAAAATGCCTCTTTAAAACAGGAAACAAACTTTAGAATACATAAAGTTTAGAAATATGGTTTCCTTTTTAAAATTTTTAAATAAATCTCCATCCAATGAGAAATCAACAACATAATTAAAGAGACAGGGAGAGACAGTGTGTTCGGTCTGAATTGTTTCCCTTGATTCCTACTCTGAAAGGCAGATGGCCCCACATGGGATCCAGCAGTTTGAGCAACTAAGCGAGCACGTTGGGTTTTGGGTGTTCTTGGCATCGCACAGTGAGGCCAGCTGTGGCATTCTTCTCTTGGGGTTGACCTGACCAAGGGGAGGGGGTGTCAAACGAATTAACTGAGCCAGGAATCTGGGATTCCTCACCTGGAATAGGGGTGGTCTTACTGTTGTTTGGATTTGTAGGGTTTCCCATTAGCCCTTTGTCCTCAGGAGTCCTCAAGTCGTTGTATTGTTGTTATAAACTTGATTTTTTTTAAGCTTATTTATTTTTGAGAGAGAGAGAGAGAGAGAGAGAGAGAGGAGCACAGAAGCAGGGGAAAGGCAGAGAGGGAGGGAGAGAATCCCAAGCAGGCTCCACGCTGTTGGCAGAGAACCGGATGCAGGGCTCAGTCCCCTGAACCCTGAGATCAGGACCCGAGCAGAAATCAGGAATGGGATGCTTAACCCACCGAGCCACCCAGGCGCCCCATAAACTTGCTATTCTTCAGGTTCTAGAATGCACTCATAGGCCTCCCTGTATCCTTCACAACCTGGCTTCAATCGTTCATTTATTCCTCTTCTGCCCGTGCCTTAGCAGTACATACGAATGAGCGCTCACAAAATGCTAAAACACACACTTGCACGTTGTCATTCTCACGGTCAGTAGGGCCACCTTCGTGCGTATAAATGATATACTCACAGACATTTTAAATTGGAGTAGGAATCCTAACAATTTATAGCAAGTAGACGGGGAGGTGAGGGGATCCAGTGGGGTAGGTGCCCAAGCGTGTATCATACAAAAGGCAGACTGGAGCGATCTCTCTTACCTGCAGTCTTTCTTGTATAAATGGGTATAAAAAGAGCATCTTAAAACTTAATCAGGGGGCGCCTGGGTGGCTTAGTCGGTTAAGCGTCCGACTTTCGCTTAGGTCATGATCTCGCGGTTCGTGGGTTGGAGCCCCGCGTCGGGCTCTGTGCTGACTGCCAGCTCAGAGCCTGGAGCCTGTTTCAGTCTGTGACTCCCTCTCTCTCTGACCCTCCCCTGCTCACGCTCTCTCTCTTTCCTAGAAATAAGTAAAAAAAAAACATTAAAAAAATTAAAAAAAACTTAATCAGTTGATGAGTATTAAATAATATAATCATGTTAGACACTTAGCACATTGTTTAGCATGTAAGAGGCTCTCAGTAAGTGCTAAATACTGGTTTGTTTGTTTTCATTAGCAGCATATTTCAAGCAAAAATAATCAACTACAAAAATATATTAGTGTAAATTACTTTCATCTGTGAAGGACTGATTAGAAAAATACTTTTCAAATTCTCTACCTACTATACAGTTGGGTGATGATGGTCTTTTCTTTACTTCTCAAGGAGAGCTTTGATTTAACCATCGATGTTTTAGGGCTGGCTAAAATAGCCTTTTCCTGAAAGGATCTGAAAACAACAGCATTTCTAAACTGACAATTAAAGTCTCAATATATGACACTCATTTGAAATTTGTCTTAAAAATGCACTAATGCCTTTGTGTCTTGACATAATTAATTTTGTTTAATTAAAAACGACTTGATTTATAATCCTCAGGGTTGAATAATCATTAACTTGCTATGACTGCTGACTGATTTCTGACTGTGTGACACCCATCTCCACTTCGGCACTGTGGGAATCCAAGTGTGGCTTGGCTCAGGGAAACGGGTTAGAAGCTGAGCAACAACACACGCAGTTTTACTTCATCTCCCGGGTCCCCACTTGTCTCTGGTCCTCACTTTTCACGTCTGTCATTTGTCCTGACTTCCGCACTTCTGTTTACCATCAAAAATCAGTGTGACATTCAGGAAATTCTTGTGTGTGAGTGTGTGTGTGTGTGTGTCTATGAGTATTAACAGAGATGACATAGAAAAATCTGGGACAATATGACCACATTCCTTATGCTTCCTCCCAAAGGAATCACTGGAACATTGACAAATCTTTCTCAAGTGAATATCGAACTTTCACTGACATCCAACAGTGGGGTTTAATTCTCGGCTAGTCTGGAGGATCCCCAGCAAAACAG
>NW_024081118.1:325481-399202 GCF_003009895.1 Hyaena hyaena
GTTCGAGCCCCGCGTCGGGCTCTGTGCTGACTGCCAGCTCAGAGCCTGGAGCCTGTTTCAGTCTGTGACTCCCTCTCTCTCTGACCCTCCCCTGCTCACGCTCTCTCTCTCTCCTAGAAATGAATAAAACATTTAAAAAAAAAAAACATAAAACTTTCAGGGCTTCTGGGTGGCTCAGTCGGTTAAGCGTCCGACTTCAGCTCAGGTCAGGATCTCACTGTTCATGAGTTCGAGTCCTGCCTTGGGCTCTGTGCTGACAGCTTGGAGCCTGGAGCCTGCTTTGGATTCCGTGTCTCCCTCTCTCTCTGCTCCTCCCCTGCTCATGCTCTGTCTTTCTCTGTCTCTCAAAAATAAATAAACATTAAAAAACTTTTAAAATCCATAAAACGTTCTCTTTTCTTTAACAGTCCATCTGGATTTGACATAGCTGTTTTTTTTTAATTTGTTTTCTTTTAATTTGCTATTTAATGTCCTAACCAAAGAAAAATAAAATCACTGTTTTATTCTTTATATTGTTCAATCCTAATTTTAAATATAAACACACAAGTTTTGAAAAGCCAGTTCGAAAACATTTAATTCACATGCAGATCACTGGAATTGCACCATTTGTATTCAGTAGCTTGTACACGTCTGTGTTACACTCCTGAAAGAAGAGCGGAAAGACTACACACAACTATGTCATCTGAGATTTCCCTCCCCCAACTTTACTGAGACGCAACTGGCATACATCACCATATAGTTACTGCCGGGAGCCGCACCGGCCTCGCTGGATGACAGTCACAGCAAGGAAATGGCAGTGTTTGCACAGCTCCTGCCATGAGAAAGGAAAACTGGTATCTCCTGCTACTACTGGCTCATGTTGGAAGTGAGCCTGCGGGTATTGACCAGGCCTCACAATATTCCAGATCAGACCCATATTCCCCACACAGATTGTTCATAAAGAAAGGCATGTCCCTGCCTTTTCCAAAGAGATTTCAGACGAAAGCTCTGTGGATGATTGTTAAAAGGCTCTTCCTAAGGGCCTAGCAGATCCAAGACTTACATAATAAAGGGGGCTTGAGTCTGGCCCTGAGACAAAGAGCCTAATTTAGAATTAAAGGAAAATATCAAAACCCACACATATGTTTCTGCATGGAGCATTTTCTGGCCTTGAATATGCTGATTACTCCATGTGAAGGAAACTATTGAGGAACTTCTTCTTTTGTGATTATGGGAGCAGAGGTGTTTCCTGAAAGACCTGTTTGACCCCTGGTCACAGAGAAGTAACTTCACCCTCTTATACTAAAAACATTTTCTGGTGTGCTAAAGATGCCATCCTTCCCCATAAGATAAGCACCTAAATCCCCTACCTCAATCACTATTGATAAGGTTATCCAGGAGTCTTCTACTAACCTATGTTCTAGGAAATTCTTACATATCAAAGAAATTTGTCATCAGAAATCATTGTCTAAGGCAAATGCCACTTCTGTGCCGTCCCCCAAACACCTAATTATAAAATAAAGTTGAGCCCCAGTCAGAGCAGAGATGCCTGCCTGGTGACCAGAAAGACTCTCGGGCCTCTCTCACCCCTCTCTCGCCGACACCGTCCATCCTTCAGGGACCCTGGGATCCCGGCCAGAGCTGGTCTCGACAGTTAACGTCCCACAGCATAACAACTGACATATATCATGAAATGAATACAAGTTTAGTTAACATCTACCACCTCATGTTCTTCTCTGTGATAAGAACTTTTAGGGTTCACTCTCTAAGGAATTTTCAAATATGCCATACAGCAGTGTTGACTATAGTCATTATGCTGTACGTTACAATACATGCCCAGTAGTATTTATCTTACAATTGGAAGTTCGCAACTTTTGACGCCCTTCATCCAATTACTCCTCCTTACGTCCCTATATCTGGTAATCAAAAATCTTCTCTCTTTTTCTATGAGTTTGATTGTTGTTTTTGTTTTGTTTGGACGGGTGTTTCTTTAATTCCACATATAAGTGAAGTCATACACTCTTTGTCTTTCTCCATCTGACTTATTTCACATAGCATCCATCCATGTTGTCACAAATGGCAGGATTTCCTTTTTTAATGGATGAGTAATATTCCAGTGTGTGTGTGTGTGTGTGTGTGTATAAATACACCACAACTTCTTTCTTTATCCATTCATCTATCGATGGACTCAGGTTGTTTCCACGTCTTGGCTATTGTAAATAATGTTGCGGTGAATGTGGGGGTGCAGATATCTCTTCACCATAGAGATTTTATTTCCTTCAGGAACGGAGCTGCTGGGTCGTAGGGCAGTTCCATTTTTCACGTTTTGAAGAACCTCCATATTATTTCTCGAGTGGCTGCAGCCGTTTCCATTCCCATCAGCTGTGCACAAAGCTTCCTCCCTCTCCACAACCTCCCCAACACTTACTCTTCCTTGTGGTTTTGATACTAGCCACCTTGAAATGTGTGAAGTGAAATCATACTGTGGTTCTGATTTGCGTTTCCCTAATGGTTACTGACATTGGACACCTTTCCTCATAGCAGATGGCCAACTGTGTATCTTCTTTGGAGAAACGTCTACTTCATTCCTTCGTTCATTTTTCAATTAGACTATTCATTTTGTTTTCCAACTTCGTACTATGAGTTCTCTATGGATTTTGGATATTAACCCCCTTATCAGACACAAGGTTTGCAATGTTTTTCTTGTTTTGTAGGTCATCTTTTTGTTTTGTTGGCTATTTCCCTGGCTCTGTCAGCTGCTTTTACCTCATACCCATTCTACTGACACTATAGTTTCTGCCAACTCATGAGTAAGGACAAACAAAAGGAAACTATCAGTTGCCCTATTTTTCCCTGTGCTTCTTTCTTTTCATTTTCAGCACAAGAGATTAGCTAATCCATGAAAGTAACATGATTAAGAAAGGATATGATGGGGTGTCTTACCTTCTTTCCACATGAGAAGCAAGTCCTGCCTCCAATGGAAAATCCTGCCCGTGATTCTGAACACGACGTCCTGTGTGACTGCACAGGCTACTCGCCCATGAGGGAGAGCTTGTCCCTTATTCTCTTGCATGACTTAGCTCAAATGTTACGACCCTGGGATCCCCCAGAATTACTGTTTCCTTCATTCCTGTATGAGCACATGCATACGACTACAAGAGCACGTAACTCCTTGGCTTCTAGCTGGTATTTTACTTACTTGCTACATTACCCCTAACTTAGGATCTTATTGCTTCGTTTTGTCTCCTGGTATGGACATTATAAATATTATTGAACACATTGTAGACCATAAAAATAAAAGAATGAAGTTAAAAATTTTTTTTAACCTTTATTTATTTTTCTGAGAGAGAGAGAGCATGAGTGGGAGAGAGAGGGAGACAGAATCCGAAGCAGGCTCCAGGTTCTGAGCTGTCAGAGCAGAGTCTTACGTGGGGCCTGAACTCACAAACCACGAGATCATGACCTGAGCCAAAGTAGGACGCTTAACCGACTGAGCTTAACCAGGCATACCTAATGATGTTTTAAAGTAAATAAAACATGATCTTATTAGAGTGTATTATTTCTAATTCTAAAATAAAAATTTTTGAAGCGGCTTTACCTAATACCATAATGGTATCAAATATATTTATATGCTGATGGAGTACTATGGATTTAGGTACTAGCATGCTGAAAATAGTGTATGAAAGTGGTGTCTTACAAAAAAAACCCTCTCTAGAGAGGAGCATCTCCATAAAGAGCAGCAACATTTACCATTTACTTGTCGTGCACCATGGACCCAGGGTCTTTTCTGGGCATTTAAAAGCATTATCTTGACAAATTTCCATAACAGTCCTTTAGATACATGCAATAACCCCATTTTGCAGATGAACCTAAAGGATATATTGAGACTAAAATTGATTCCAGTCCCAACAGGTATGTCCCAAACCCCAGTGGATTCAGGATACCTCATTATTATCCAAATACATTTTTCAGGAAAAAAAAAAAAAAGAAAAACAAACCAAGAAACTTAACTCATATAATGTACTCTCCTCTTTGATTTTAATTTTTCCCCTCTTTCATTTCTTTCTAAAATTAGGGATGTGAATCCTTTTCATTACAGAACTCACTGTGGACATTGACCCAACGGACAAAGGCAGTCCTGGGGTTGTCCTGGCTTGTCTGGGGGGCCTTCTCTTCACCTTTTCCCTACGCGGCTTTCCTCCCTCACGGCTCTGCAGGACTTTCTCTCCATAAAGCTTTTCATAAACATTATCCTACTGACATTTTTTCTCACTCATGTTGTAGTTTAGCCTGCAATCCAGTAGTACGTGGTCCTGAAGCAACGTATTAACCACTATATACTTTTTGAGTAACTATGATGTACTTGATACTTTTCCTTGTGCTTGGAGAAGATCAGTGGACAAACAAATTTAAAAACTCTCAGCCCTTGAGGAGCAGTTAAGATGGTGGAGTAGTGAGCAGGCAGACTTGTGCCTCGAACTCAGCGAGATCCACGTCCAGCTGTTTGGAGCGCCTTGAAAGGGGTCTGAGGACTCACAGAACGTCTGCATAGCTGCAGGGGAGATGGCGGAGGGGCACGGGTGGAGAGCGGGACTGGGGAGGGGAGGGGCTGGGGAGGGGAGGGGCCGTGTCGCGCAGGGCAGAGGTGATAGGAGAGCGGGGCTGGGGAGGGGAGGGGCTGGGAGGGGAGGGGCCGTGTCGCGCAGGGGAGAGGCACCTCCCCGGAGGGAGAGCAGCTGGAGAGAAGGTGGAGACGGACCTGGGGGCTGGACGAGAACGTGCCCCCAGAACCGCTGACGGGGCGCTGGGTGTGAGGTCTCAGAGGTCAGAGCCCCGAGGTGCCGGCGACAAAGCAGGGCGGAGTCCCGGGAGCAGCCACCGCGCCTGAGGGTCCCCTGGTCCCTCGTGGAGAAGCGGTTTCCGGCCTGGAGGGCGTCTGGTGGAGGTGAGCCCACCGTCAGGCCGCCGCGGTCACCACCCCCCCATGAGGACAGCGACCCCGGCGCCGGCTGCTCTGATCCACCCTCAGCCCCGAGCCGAGGCCGCTGCGCAGGGGCACCCCCGCTTCCGGGCCGCGTGGCCGCTGCGCGGGGACACCCTCCCCCCCCCCCCCCCTGGCCGCCGCCCGTGCACGGCCCCCCCCCCCCCCGGCAGGGGCACCGCCGCTTCCGGGCCGCGTGGCCGCTGCGCGGAGACACTCCCCCCCCCGCCCCCCCGGGCCGTGCAGCTTCCAACCCGCGGGTGTCTCAAGTATGGGGTTCGGAGACTCCCGGGGCCCGAGGCCGAGCTCGAGAGGGGGCGCTGCCGGGCAGGTGGGCGGTTTGGACGCCCGCAGGGGGCAGGCTGGGAGCTGACGGGCGGCACGCGGGGGGGATGGTCACGTCTGAGGGCAGGAACGCCCCCTGGAGACCAGACGGCGGAGAGAAGCCGTTGCCACCGTTTGCCGCGCACTGCGGGACCCGGTGAGTCAAACAGCGCCGCCGCGCGGCGGACGGAGCCCCCGCACCGGGTCCGCCCCCTGCGCCGGCCCGGCCGCGTGTGCACGTGGGCAGGTCGGCCTGCGCCCCCGAGCGGCGGCCCCTCCCCCGCCCCCGCCCCGCCCCTTCCCGAGCCCGCCTTCCGCAGGCTGCCGCGGACTTCCGGCTCCAGGGGAGATGGGATCCAGCTTCACGGGGGTGCTTTTGTCCGTTCTTTTGCTCGTTTTGTTATTTTGTTTTTGTTTTGTTGTTTTTCTTTTGTTTCTTGGATACAGAAAGAGCGAAATTTTTTTACTATTTACTTTTTTCTCTTCTTTTCTCTATTCTCCTTTTTCTATTAAGCTTATAATACCAAGCAGATCAAAACACACATGATCTAGCTTCCTGTATTTTAAAATTCTTAATTTTTATATCATTCTATTATTATTATTATTGTTGTTTTTCTCTTCCTCCATAATGATAAGATGGAGGAATTCACCTCAAAATAAAGAGGAAGAAATGGTGGCCAGGGATGTAATCAATGCAAATAGAAGTAAGAGGTCTGAACTGGAATTTAAAAGAATTATAAGGATACTAGCAGGGCTTGAAAAAAATCACAGAAGACATCAAATAATCCCTTTCTGCAGAGATCAGAGAACTAAAGCTCAGTCAGGACGAAATTAAAAACGCTATAACCGAGATGCAGGCCCAAATGGAGGACATTAAAATGAGAATGGATGAGACAGAGGAGCAAATTAGCAATAGAGAAGATAAAATTATGGAAAATAATGAAGCTGAAAAGAAGCAGGAAACAAAGGTCAGGATACACAAAGGCAGACTTAGGGAACTCAGAGATTTATAAAAATGTAATAACATTTCATATCAAAGGATTAAAGATGACGAAGGAGTAAAAGGAGCAGAAGGTTTATATGAGCAAATTATAGCTGAAAACTTCCCTAATCTGGGAAAGGACACAGAAATAAATTCCAAGAGGCACAGAGAACTCCTATTAAATTCACCAAAAGACAGCCACCACCAAGACATACCACAATCAACATTCACAAAATACACAAAGAATTGCAAAAGCAGCAAAGTAAAAAAAAAAAAAAAAAGTCCTTAACCTACAAGGGTAGACAGAGCAGGTTCAGAGCAGACCTAGTGATGGGAGTGATAGGTTAGACTCAACGTGCTTAATGGAAAAAATATGCAGCCAAAAATACTTTATCCAGCAAGGTTGTCATTCAAAATGGAAGGAGAGATAAAGGGTTTCCCAGACAAAAACTAAAGGTTTGCGACCACTAAATGAGCCCTGCAAGAAATTTTAAAGGGGAGTCTTTGAGTGGAGGGAAAAAAAAGACCAAAAGCATCAAAAACTAGAAAGGACAAGAGAACATCACCAGAAACACCAACTCTACAGGTAACGCAATGGCATTAAACTCATTATCTTTCAGTATTCACTCTAAATGTCAATGGAATAAATGCTCCAATCAAGAAACACAGGGTATCAGAATGGATTAAAAAAAGAAAAACAAGATTCATATATATGCTGCCTACCAGGAGACTCATTTTAGACCTAAAGACGTGTGCAGATTGAAAGTGAGGAGATGGAAAACCATCGATCATGCTAATGGATGTCAAAAGAAAACCAGAGTAGCCATACTTGTATTTAACAAACTCGATTTTATTTATTTCTTTCTTTAAATGTTATTTATTTTTTTTTAATGTTTGTTTATTTTTGAGAGAGATAGAAAGCAAGAGAGACAGAAAGAGAGAGAATGCATGAACGGGTCAATGACAGAAAGAGAGGGAGAGAGAAGATCTGAAGTGGGCTTTGCATGGACAGCAGAGAGGCCAAAGTGGGACTCAAACTCATGAACCACAAGATCATGACTTGAGCCAAAGTTGGATATTTGACTGACTGAGCCACCCAGGCACCTCCCAGACAAACTAGATTTTACAACAAAGGCTGTAACAAGAAATGAAGAAGGGCATTGCATCATAAGTAAGGGCTCCATCTAGCAAGAAGATCTAACAATTATAAATATTTATGCCCCCAACTTGGAGCGCCCAAATATATAAATCAATTAATAACAGATATAAAGAACTCATTGATAGGAATATAATAAGAGTTGAGGACTTTAACACCCCACTCCCAGCAATGGACAGATCATCTAAACAGAAAATCAACAAGGAGACAATGGGTTTGCATGACACACTGGACAGGGTGGACTTAACAGATACATTCAGATACACATTCTTTTCGAGGGCACATGGAACATTCTCCAGAACAGATCACACACTGGTTCACAAATCAGCCCTCAACAAGGACAAAAAGATGGAGATCATACCAGGCATATTTTCAGATCACAACGCTATGAAAATGGAAATCAACCACAAGAAAAAATTTGGAAAGCCTTCAAATACATGGCGGTTAAAGAATATCGTACTAAAGAAAAATGGGTTAACCAAGAAATTAAAGAAGAAATTAAAAATACATGGAAGCAAATAAAATTAAAAACACGAGAGTCCAAACCCTTTGGGACATAGCAAAGACAGTCCTTAGAGGAAAATATATTAGAGTCCAGGCCCGTCTCAAGAAGCAAGAAAAGTCCCAAATAAACAACCTAACCTTACGTCTAAAGGTGCTAGAAAAGGAACAGTAAATAAAGCAGAAAGCCAGCAGAAAAAAGGGAAATAATAAAGATTAGAGAAGAAATAAATGATAAAGAAACAAACAAACAAAAAAGAACAGACCAGCAAAACTAAGAACGGGTTCTTTGAAAGAATTAACAAAACTGATAACCCGCTAGACAGACTTCTCAAAAAGAAAAGAGAAAGGATCAAAAAAAAAAAAAATCAAGAATGAAAGAGGAGAGACCATAACCAACACCACAGAAATACAATTATAAGAGAATACTGTGAAAAATTATATATCAACAAATCGGGCAATCTGGAAGAAATGGACAAATTCCTAGAAACTCATAAACTACCAAAAGTGAAACAGAAGAAAAAGAAAATTTGAATAGACCCATGACCAGCAAAGAAATTTAATCCAAAATCAAATATCTCCCAACAAATAAGAGTCCAGGGCCGGATGGCTTCCCAGGGGAATTCTACGAGACATTTAAAGCAGAGATAATACCTAGTCTGTTCAAACTCGCCCCCAAAAAATAGAAATGGAAGGAAAACTTCCAAACTCATTCTATGAAGCCAGCATTGCCTTGATTCCAAAACCAGACAAAGACCCCACCAAAGTGGAAAATTAGAGACCCGATCTCAACCCTGATGAAGATATATTCCAAACCATGTGATGAGCTTTTATATTTATTTTTCCCTTGCTCTCTACTTGTTCTATGTGGTGTCTGACACAAGGAGCTTTACTCTAGATCTCAAGTTCCCTCAACCAGTGAAAATACTATTTTTATGATAAAATGTTTTGAATTTGAACACAGTGCTGACCATTTGGTAAATATTTGGCTGAATAACTGAGCTTTTCTTAACAGGAAGTTACCCAGCTATTGATGGAGAAGGCTAATTTACATATTGCAATTATTCCCATAATAATCATGAGCAATAACTGTTTTTTTATGTAAAACACACCACATGTTTAAGAGTTAGAGTTTACATACTGGATCGGTTTATATTTAATCCTCAGAACAGTCCAGTGAAACGAATAAAAATCCCCACTTTACCTACCTAGCAAGCTTTTGGGGCTGATTTACTTGTCTTGGGTTACATTTTTTAATGGCAGAGCTGGGATGAAAACCCAGAAGTCATGCTGTTTCTCCCTCTCTCTCTGACCCTCCCCTGTTCACGCTGTCTGTCTCTCTCTCTCCTAGAAATGAATAAAAAAAAAAAAAAAAAAGGGGTGCCTGGGTGGCTTAGTCGGTTAAGCGTCCGACTTTCGCTTAGGTCATGATCTCACGGTTCGTGGGTTCGAGCCCCGCGTCGGGCTCTGTGCTGACTGCCAGCTCGGAGCCTGGAGCCTGTTTCAGTCTGTGACTCCCTCTCTCTCTGACCCTCCCCTGTTCACGCTGTCTGTCTCTCTCTCTCCTAGAAATGAATAAAAAAAAAAAAAAAAAAAAAGAAGTCATGCTGTTTACCAAAAATAGTATAATTACTGCCCAACGAGGAAGTAATCAGCTCAGGTAGAACAGTAACCAAAGCTGGTTGTAAACATCTCACAGATTAATTCATCACCTAGCTGGGGATCATGAAGTGGCTCATTTGAATTGGTAACTTCGTGGAAGATACGAGAGATTTAATGCCCCTCATTCTGAATGCTAGACGAATACTAAATTAACTAGAGAGATAGATACACATACACATATAACCATAAAAACATTCACGGAAAAGGCTCCTTATATAAACCTTTGTGTGTCTATTTAAAATGCAGTCAATGGCCTAAAGCTCCAGGCTCCCAGAAAGGCACCTTAAATCCCACAGCTGTGGCATTAATAGTGTTGCAATACGCAAGGAGTATAGCATTCAACAATGATCACAGCCATCCATTCCCGTGTACTGTCACTCTTCACAACGTTGCCACATGCTGGAAATTTAAAAGATTAGAGTCCTCGGCTGGAAGGAAAACACTTTCTTCCTCTCCTGTAGAGAGAGAAGCAGTGTGCTGTTTTGGAAACATGGAAGTTCAGAGCCAGTCAGACATACCTCTGTTCAAATATAATCTCAGCCACTTTTAGAGGCATGGCTTTGGCCACGTGGCATGCCCTCTGACTCACAAAACTGTTCAGTGAAACGGAAAGAACAAACATGATCTTAATAAGATCAACGCTCGTTTGTGAAAAGTCCTTGCCTGGCACATCGTGGATGTTCAACAAATTGCAGGCACTATTCTATGTCCCCAGTTACTCTTTCTTTCTGGAAACCCACCTGCTTTCCTGACTGTAAATCTTGTTTTCAACCTTCACAACCCAACAGCCATGTCTACTCCTCTTTGAATCCCAGACCTGGTCACTTGGAGAGAATCAGAGACTTTGTTGGCCGGTCTCCCTTTTCACCTGCTTTGTAACAGCATGTGTGCACTCTTGTTCATGTGTGCTGACCTTCCCGTCTTGCTCACTACACTGGCAGAGCTTTTGGGGCAAACTCTGCTGACTTACATTTCTATCTACAACTCAGGAGGCCCTAGTAAGATTTCTCTGGAAGACATGAATGAGTAAGAAACCCTGATACCAAAAGGCAGAAAATAAATTCAGGAGTTACTCACAGGGAGCAGTAGAAAATCCACCTCTTGTCTTTCCAACTTCTGCTATACTCATTGTCGGGACACATCACCTCTGGAAAACAGCCAAAAAACAAATTATGGTTAGGAAAGAAAATGAAAACAGACAAAACACTGGGCTCCATTTTCATGGTGATTATTCGATGCCTGCCTCTTAATTACAAATTTTTGCAGGGTATGAAATATGTTAAGGCAGCTGGTGACCAATGCCAGGTTGTTGCTTCAAGATTGCCACTAGATGCCTGGAGTTCTTATTCCGTCAATAAGTGCCATGTGCCATGTGCCGATGCCACAGTGTGACAGTGACGTCCTATCTCAAACATGCCAACACCCTGAAGTCTGCAAGAGTCTGGTGACACTGGCTTATATGGTACAAGAGTTTACTCTAAGTAGAGTAGAGTCAGTTTGTCCACAGACTGAGTCACCAAGTAACATATTTGAGTTACGACTGGGATTTCAGTGATAAATCAAGCTGGAATAAGGCTTTAAAATGAATTTCTGTTAAGAATAACTACCATTTGATTTTTTTGAAGGGAGATATAATGATACATGAATATTCTTTTTTTAAAAATCTTTTTAAATTTATTTCTGAGAGAGAGAGAGACAGCATGAGCAGGGGAGGGTCAGAGAGAGAAGGAGACATAGAATTGGAAACAGGCTCCAGGCTCTAAGCTGGACAGAGCCCGGCACAGGGCTTGAACCCATGAACCGTGAGATCATGACCTGAGCCGAAGTTCAGATGCTTAACTGACTGAGCCACCCAGGCGCCCCTGAATATTCTTAAACAATTAGATAAGAGAGAGGTAAAAATGCCTTCAAAAAGGAAGGTGTCATTTTCAGTGCAAGCCGTCTGACATAAAATCGTATACCAGAAAGCTACAATGATAAATTGATTCTGGTTCAAAGGGATGCGGAGAGAAAACAAGGCTGCAGGCATTCCATGTTTAAGAAATAAATTTATGACTATTTATGCCATTAATAATTACCTGTTCCCTGTGGCTTCATGACTTTTGCCAAGTGCCACTAATGACATTAACTCCCAGTGCCCGAGTTTGCAAGGAGACTAGATTCAGTATGAAAGAAAGCCTTTGGGTGAGAAGTAATAGTGATGAGCATTTGGCTGAAAGACAAGTGCACTTGCTAAAGAATTGATTTCAACCCCTGGTGTCTACCTTACATTTATCTTGTTTCTGTTCAATTATAGATGGTCACAAGGCATGTTGTAAAAGATTCCAATAGCCCCTAATACCATTTTCCCGAGACCCTTTAGACTATGCCTGCAGAGGAAATGTGGCCTTTTCCTAGAGTGTATTCAAAAACATAAATGATCTTTCTGCTCTGCTCAGGCCCCTGGACGATCATCTCCCTGACTGCTGTAGAGGTTCACGTTTCTAGTCTAGACCACGGTTTTGTAGATGCCTTTGACATGCAGACATTTATAAATTACATATAAATAATATATGTGTGTCCTAGCGTATGATTATTTTATGCAAATTTTAAAATGTACAAATATGGGATTTAATAAGGTGAGTTACAAAGCAAATACAAACAGAAATATGGGATTAAATGCCAAGAAAAATAACTAAGAAGAACACAGATGGCTTATTTTGGCAACAGAGATGAATGATGGACAGGAGGTAAAGATCACTGACATTTTCATTAAAACTTTTTGAACTGTTTGACTTTTAAAACACTACCCTTTTTTTACACAAAAATCATATCTAAAACCCTGATATATTTTCTCTGTGCCATAAGTGGACACCTTGAACACCTCCCGAGAGACAAGCAATTCACTCTGGAGATCACCGGTCTACACTACTTTGCTATTTCTCCTTTTACTCTCAGTATATTAAATTATATTTTGTGGTGAATATAGCATTTGCAAAATTAAAAAAATAACCTAAACAACTGATTAAGGGTTTGAGATTTATTTCATTTTTATGTATTCTTTATTCATTAATATATACTTTATCGAACACCTATTTTCCAGGCATTGAACAAAGCGCTGTAGACTCAGAAATCAACCACAAGTGGGGCTGAAAACAGAAAGACCTGATTCTTGATCCTGACCACGTTATTAAAATACCTAGTGCCATTAGAAAAATTGCTTAATCTTAAGTTTCTATTTGCAAATATGTAGGAAGAAAAGGCACGATTAAGCTGTCATATCTGCAGAATTTCTTTGCAGATCATACAGGTGTTGTTTCGGTTTTGGGGGCAGCTTTGGGGTGAAGTGTTCCAGACTTGTCCGTGTATGTGAGAAAAAGGGACATCACGGAGAATGCATGCGGATGAACAGACGGGGCAGGGAAAGCTAAAACACAACATGTACAGTGAAAGTACTAACAGAAGAATAAAAGAAGAAGAATCCATGAAATGAAAAACTGGTAAGGAAAAATGAACCATGAAGCTGAACGCAAGAGGTGAAGTTCTATGGTATAACCAGCCAGGTCAGAGGCAAACAGTCATGGACAAGTATGACTCAGGGACAGCAAGTTACCCCATTTTCACATTGCCTCGTATCTTATAATTATTTGACAATCGACAATTTTGCATGCAAAACTGAGTATTCTTATAGTGTTTTCATCAACCAACCAGCAGTTAGTACCGAGCTGATACTATAGATTCTCATCTTTGGATGACAGTCACATGCCTGCCATGGGGCTCGGTTTCCACAGAAGATAACCAAGTCAGACACCAGTCCTTCTGCATGCTTACATCTTAAGGAAATACCTTCGCTACCCGGAAAGCAGGTCGGTTTAAGATTGGAGGACCATTGAGTGTAAGACGAGCAGGCTATTAAATGATAAAAATCGAGGATCCAATTTCCCAACATTCTCTGAAAAAAGGATTTTAAGCTTATATATTAAAAACTGTACTATCAGTATTGGGCTTGGGGTCATGAAGGTAACAGATAGTAATAACTTCAAAACATAACTGGGTAGGACCCCCTCCTCCACTCCAAATCTTTTCGTCTGTGTCACTAAACATTCCACATCACTATGTTTATCCAATTGCACAACCAATCAATAGCACATCAACTTTCCACCCACTTTAATATTTCTTACATTGGCTTTTATTGAACAGTGGTAGAGAGAGAACCAAAAGTTAACCCAAAGTCTGAGAAGGAAAAATATAATTTAGGATTATTAATGCAACTCAATTCAACAGGTAATTCAGAATACCTGTTCTGCACTTAACATTTTCACAGTTGCTTGAAGGAGTACAAACATAGGAATGTTCAACTGAATATAATTTAGCAAATGTTTACTTAATGAGTACCTCCTTTGTACCAGGTACTCTTTTAGATATATGGGATGCAGAGGTGAGTAAGAAATTATCTTTGTGTTCAAAAACCTCAGAGCTTAATTCCAATGCATGTATGTATCTGGAGGTTGTTATGATATAGTTGAAAAATACCCACAGTCAGATTAAATATGTTAAGTGGCATTAAAGAAGAAAAAACAAATATTTAGCATTTTTAAAGAAGGGCAGTTAAGTGCAGTGAGGCAATTACTACATTGAACAGATCATGAAGACAAAGATTGAGGGGGTACAGATATTTCACATCAAATGTATAGATCGCTGGAGAGTAACAAAGATTAAGGAAAGAAATTAGAGACAAGTACTACGATTTTTCCTTCTGAAGCAGAGGCTATCAGTACCCTGTTGATACCGCCCTGGCAGTTACCCCTATAAGCCTTTCTGAAAGTCAATACCTGTGACTCTACACCTGAGGGATTTTATTCTGACCAGCAAAGACACCATCTTTGTAGGCACAACCATCCAGAAGCACCAGAGAGTTGGAATCCTAGAAGCAGCTCTTGGCCAGTGGGGGACAGTGACATGTCTACCAGTGGCTGGCACAGCTTTGAGCAATACACCCGATCTTCAATGGTGGAAGAGATGAATGGCCTGGATCAAGATACTCTACAGACAAACTCCTATCCACTGGCTTCACTAGTTATTTAGGGTCTAAGAGTGAGATTGGAAGACTGAAGACAAAAGTCACCTGGGAAAGAAGCCTATGATTGGATCTAGAAGAGTGGGGACAAGTGTGTTAATCTTTATTTCTCATGTAATGCCTACCAAAAAACATCCAGAGCAAAGGAGGTGTTGAACAACTACTTGATAAGACGATAAGATGACTGGTCTGGTGGGGTTTGGCCAGTCTCTGCCTTTGGCCCCATTATTTCCACTACTGAGCTATGGTGACACGGATAGAGGCAGGGCACAGTCCAGCATCACAGCTCCCTCCAACCAAGTCTGAAGTAGCTGGTGTCACAACATCCAAACTCTAAGTGACACAAACTGACACTAAACTCCAGATATTGCGCTATTTTCCAAGACATTCACCCTTGGCGAGTTGGTTATCAGAATTATTGTTATGAGACCTCACATAACATGTTCCAGCAATGGAAGTGTGACAGTATTTAAATAATCATGAAATCCACTAGTTACATCATATATCCCGCTACCCAGAAAGTTCCAACCCGATACGATATCAGAATGCCCTTAAAGGCACAGTTTCAGTGGCATCTTGGTGAACATGCCCTGTGGAATGGAGGAGGCGAACAATGGTGCATTCTACCTCATAGTTAGCATTCCTGAGTGAAGAAACCAAGGGAAGGAACTCAGTGTGCCATTTCTTGTCATCTTTCTTAGTGACTCACCCTGAAATTTGTGCTTCTTATCCAAATAATTTTAGGTTCCCGTGGATTAGAACAGTCTAAGGGGACAGACAAAATCAGAGTTCCTTTTAAATCTAAAGCCATGACTACCACCTGTTTATTGTAGATTCTTCAAACTAATAGGCAAGGAAACCAGTTAATAAACCAGTAGGGTTAACTGATCCTGTGTGATGGTTAATTTCATTTGCCAAATTGACTGAACCACAAGTTGCCCAGATATCTGGTCAAACATTAACCTATAAGGGCATTTTTGGATGGACTTTATATTTTACTCCATAGACTGAGTAAAGGAGAATGCCCTTTCTACTGTGGGTGAGTCCCATCTAATCAGTTGAAGACATGAATATAACAAAAATGCTGACCTTTCTATGAATAAAAAGGCTTGATTCTTACAGCTGATTTTTTCCAGCTCTATGACTTGCCTTTGGACTTGAACTGAAGGATTGGGTCTTATAAGGCCTTGAGCCTCCTGGCTTTTGGATAGGAACTCACACATGAGCTCTCCTGGTCCTCAGAGCTTCAGACGTGAACCGAGACCACAGCATGGGCTCTCCTGGACTCCAGCTTGCTCTCAGCAGATCTCCTATCTTTTTTTTCTAGAGAACCTTGACTCATACACTGATTATCACAATGCACATGACAAAAGGTGACTGGGTCTCAAGGATTTACAGCAGCCTATCTTGCTACTGCCATGGCCGGTGTTAAACCTGACAGGAAGCAAGTTAATGCGAACTAAGTTCTGACTCAGGGTATGGGTAATACTCTGTTATTTGAAGGCTTTTGCTTTAATTTTATTTTGAAATTATAACTGGCCAGTCTCTGAAAAAAAAATTGGTTACAGGGCAGAGCGGAAATAATTGCAGCATGAGTGAGTCAATGAATGAGTCTAGCAAATGCTCTTCTTGCCCTGCCCAGATCCCTTCACCACTTACCTATACCTGCCTAATGCTGTTTACTGCGACGTACTTCTCCTGGCTGAGAAAGTACACTTCACACCTCCTTGTATTTTTGGTAAGGCAGTCCATCCTGGTACACCTTGGTGAGCTTCCGAACCACATGTCCTACTGATGGCAAGCACTGGTAGCTTGAAACTGATAATAACAGATATAACCTAACTCAATTTATTTTGTTTCTGGCAGCTATAACTGGAAAATGAAGAATCCTGGTTAATACAGAAAGTGAGACATGGTAGATCAATGATGGAGAGTGGTCGGCATTCAGGGCCAGAGGGAGGAGCCTATGCCTTAACTGATTTTAATAGACAGAGCAAAAAAGTACAAGAGGTTCAAGTGCCTTAAAGTTTTGTTTTTATTTTTCCTTATCTTCTGTCTCAACATTCTCAATTGCTATTGTGATATACGTGGTTAGTGTTGTATCATATGCTACGCCTCATCTCACATGGGCCTCATTCTTTCCAAGCCTTTCTTTGTTTTACGCTATGATTCATTTCCCTGCATCTTTGCTTGCTCTCCCTACCGCAGGCATCATCTTCATGTAATAATATGTGTCTTTATACAAACAAAATAACTTATTCTGAAGTATGTTTGAGACTATTCTTCTATCTCGACATCTTCTATTTAAAATACTTTACAAGCGGTATTTTGTGCTATAAACTCTCAGTCTGCTTTCTTTTTCAGAATCTACCCAATATTTGAAATTCATATCTATATTGCCTAAGTCTCCTTCAACTTTTCTCAACATTAAAGCATATGTCATTATCCAGTCTCCTATCAATGCTTCCCATAGCTTAGCATCGAACAAATACCAGAAAGCATCACCTTGCATATGCTATGATATGAATCTGAGAGAAAGCATCTTTAGAATATAACCTGAACTATAATGGCTGAATTATAAATTATACACATGTTTATTTCACTTGACTACTATATGATTGACCTATAAAGTGGTTAGAACTCTACATTCCTACCAGCTGTACATGAAGATTCCTAGGACTCTGTATCTTGGTCAACATTTGATACTGATTTTATAAATTTTCTATTCTAGAGAATATCAGTGCTACATATTCGTTGCATTTTGTGTTTTTCTATGACGAAATTGAAACTCTCATCATGTACTATCTGGTCATTTCCCAATCTCTTTTTGTGAATTTCTTTTTAATTTTTAAAATGTTTTTATTTATTTCTGAGAGAGAGACAGTGTGCGCAGGGGAGGGTTAGAGAGAGAAGGAGACAAAGAATCTGAAGCAGGGTCCAGGCTCTGAGCTAGCTGTCAGCACAGATCCCGAAGTGGGGCTTGAACCCACGAACCGTGAGATCATGACCTGAGCCGAAGTCAGACGCTCAACCAACTGAGCCACCCATGTGCCCCTCTTTTTGTGAATTTCTTAAACATGACTTTGTTTCTTTCTCTGTTGGGTCCTTTAACTCATTGGAGTAGAGCAGTTTTACTCTAGATAGTACAATTTTAGGGAAGTTTAAATGTTGCAAATACTTTTATGGTATGAAAGCTGAAGAGAATTTCTTAACTTTAATAAAGAAAATAATGTAATTTCTTAACTTTAATAAAGAAAAATTTATCAATTTTAATGTTTTTTTCTACTTTTAAGGTCTTAAGTTGTAATTTTCTACCAAGGTCAAGAGAATATCATCCTAGATTTCCTTCATTAACTTAACAGCTTTATATATCCCAATTAGGGCTTTAATCCATCTAGAGTTTATTATTGTATATAGTGTGAATTGGATCCTGCTTAGTGTCCATGACATCATCTAGTAAATATTCTTTCTCAGTTATCAGTAGTTGTGATACAACTACTATCATTAAAATTGTTCCAAGTATTTATAAAATGTTGCCCTCATGTTCAAAGTTCAAGATCACTTTTTAAAGTTTCCTCATAAAACCCCACTGGAATTTTGTTAGCCATTGTATTGAATTCATCTTTATTTCTTTGCAAAAATTGAAGAAAAGTTAGGAAACTAGTGTTTACAAAGTACATACTATATGTTGTAGGTAATAATTTTACTGGAACAAAATAGAAATGGGCTATTAAAAATGAAAACAAGATCAAGGAGGTCAGGACCGTGGCAAAGGAGAAGGATCCTGACCTCACCTGGTTCCCCCCCCCCCCACATCAAGATAATAGCTACATCTGTACAACAAACTCTGAAAGCAATGTGTACCCTGAGGACATATTTTCCACAGTTAATCACCGAGAGGAGGCCACAGCAGTATGGGTAACAGGGGTGGAGACATGATTGGAAGCCAAATATCGAGCCGGAAAAATCACAAACAGGAGGGACGCCACAGGGAGGGGCAAGAAGATTAGACCGCACACCAGGGATGCCAGGCAGGGTCATCTGGACGGGTAAGACGATTCCCCATAACATCTGGCTTTGAAAATCAATGAGGTAGAACTTTGCAAATTTTTACAACCAGCAAGGCTTAAATCTGGGTACTTTAAAAATCAGCAGACTTAGCTCTGGGAGAGTCAAAAGACAATGGGAAACTGAACCCCCCTGCTTAAAGACAGAACATAATAAACAACCCATAGAGACACAATATAGACATAGTAGTTTGAAAAGCACCTGGGGTATATGGGAAAGAGATTTCCTCACAAATACCTGAGGGGAGTGGTGGGCAGGGATCTTTAGGAGAATCCTCCAAAACAAACTGCTGGTAGTCGCCATTTCTGTGTCCCCACTCTAGCATAGATAGCCAGACACATGTGGGAACCAGTGTGAACACCCTCCACCTGTATTCTAGCACTGTGTGCTTCACCCCTGAGTTCCTCTGTGGATCTGCCCCACCCAACCTGCTCCACACAGCAGGCATTGCTCCAAAGGAATTTCTTCCCTGAGACATGCTACGAGCAACCCCAGCAGGGACTGGCACCACTCCAAAGAGACTCCTGCCCTGGGGAGAGGGAAAGATAAACACACATGTCACTGTGCCGGCAGTCCTAGAGCTGAACCTTATAGCTGGCTACACACGGGGGAGCACCCTGCAAATCAGTGCAGCTGCAGCCCGAGCTGTTGGACTGAGGACAGGCATCTGGTCCGACCGCTGATGCTGTCCAAAAACAAGCTCCTGATGACCATAGGCAGGCCCCTTAACAGTGCAGGGACAAAGCCCTGCCTGTTGTACCCACAAGAGGCAAAGTGGGCCAGTGCAGCCACCTGGGCTGAAGGCACCACAGCTCCGCCACAGTAGGGCACATGCAATGCACACAGAAGACAAAGCTGCAGCACCTGCTCCCGGTGAATAAGGGACACTGCACTGCAGGGCACCACCTCTTCTTCATGAAGCCACTGCTTTCCAGAGCAGGAGGCACAGTTGACTTTCTGCAGAGAGTTAGACAAAATGTGGAGACAGAGGCATATGTTCCAAATGAAAGAAAAAGACAAAATCACAGCTAAATGAAATGAATATGCTCTGATGAAGAATTCAAAGTAATGATCAAAAAGATACTCACTAGACTGGAGAAAAGAGGAGAGGATCTCAGTGAGACATCCAACAAAGATAGAAAATATAAAACCAAACCAGTTAGAGATGAAAAAGTCCATAACTGAAATAGAAATACACTAGAGAGAATCAATAGCAGATTAGAAGACACAGAATGAATCGGGTCTGGAAGACGGAAAGCAACCAAGCCAAATGGCAAAAAAGAAAAAAATATAGTAAGAAATGAGAATCGGTTAAGGGAAGTTAGTGACATCATCAATTGTAATAATACTGACATTATAGGGGTCCCAGAAGGGAAAGAGAGAGAGAAGGGGGAGAAAATTTATTTGACAAAGTAATATATTACACCTTCACTAATCTGGAGAAGAAAATAGTCTTCCAGAACCAGGAGGCACAGAGATCCCCAACAAAATCAGCGTAAGGGGGTCCACATCACATAGTTTTAAAATGGCAAGAAAGTAATGAGAAAGAATTTTTAAAGCAGCAAGAGAAAAGCAAGCAGTTACATTTAAGGGAAACCCCATAAGGCTATCAGGTGAGTTTTTCAGCAGAAATTTTGTAGCCCCCAAGGCAGTGGCATAATACATTCAAAGTGCTGAAAGGAAAAATCCTGTAACCAAGAAGATTCAAGGTTTTCATTCAGAATAGAAGTGAAATAAAGTATTTCACAGAGAAATAAAAGTTAAAGAATTTCATCACTACTAATCCAGACTTATAATAAATGCTAATGGGAATTCCTTGAATGGGAAAAAATAAAAGCCATGACTAGGAATAAGAAAATTAGCAAAGGAAAAATAATCACAGGTAAATGCAAACATAGAAGAGAGACAGTAGATTAATCACTTATAGATTGTATACAGTTTAAAGCCCAAAAGCAGTAAAATCAATTATATCTACACAACTGAACCAAGAGATTTAAAAATGAAAAACTGAAAATTATGACATCAGGTCCATGAAAAAAACGAATGGAGTAAAAATTTAAAGCTTTTAGAATGTGTTCAAGCTTAAGTGGCCATCAACTTAATATAAACGTCTATATGATAAGATGTTATATATAAACTCAAGAGTAACTACAAATCAAAAACCTATAATAGATACACATACACAAAAAAACAATAAAGGAATCCAAGTTTAATAAATAAAAAACGATAATAAAATATAATAAAAACAAAATAAAAATAACAATAATAAAAAGAAATAATTCACAGGGAAGCGAAGAAAGGAACACAGAAGAACTACAAGGACAACCATAGAGAAGTAACAAAACGGCAATAAGTACATGCCTTCCAATAATTGATTTAAATGTAAATGTACTAAATGCTCTAATAAAAATACCTGTGGTGCCTAAATGGATAAAGAAGTAAGACCTGTCTATATGCTGCCTACAAGAGACTCACTTCAGATCCCAAACACCTACAGATTTAAAGTTAAGGGATGGAATCACTTCTCGGCCTTTTGGCTAAGATCAAATGAAAGTTAAGGGATGGAAAATATTTGACATGCAGATAAAAGACAAAGCAAACAAAGAAACAAAACAAAAAGGAAGCTGTGGTAGTAATACTTATATCAGACAAAATAGAATTTAAAACAGAGTGTTGCAAGAGGCAAAAATGGACTCTATATAATGATAATGAGCAAAATCCAAGAAGAGAATATAATAATTGTAAATATCTACGTACCCAACAAGAAAGAACTTGAATACATAAAGCAACTATTAAGCATAATAAGGGAGAAATTAACAGAGATACAATAATGGTAGGAGACTTTAATACCCCATGTACATCAATGAACAAATAATCCAGACAAAAAATTTACAAGAAAACCATGGCTTAGGATGACATATTGGGCCAGATGGACCTAACATATATTCAGAAAAATCCAAACAAAAATAGCAGAATACACATTATTTTCAAGTGCATACAGAACATTCTCCAGGATAGGTACATGTTAGGCCTCAAAACAAGTTGCAATAAATTTAAAAATACTGAAACCATATATTCATCTTTTCTGACCACAACAATCTGAAACTAGAAACTGATCACAAGAAAAAAATTGGAAAAGAATGCAAACACATGGAGGCTAAATAACATGCTACTTAACAATAAGTAGGTCAATCAAGAAATCAAAGAGGAAATTAACAAATGGACATGGAGACAAATGGAATTAAAAACATAGTCCAAAGTCTTTGGGATGCAGTGAAAGCTATTCTAAGAGAGGAGTCTATAACAATACAGGCCTACCTTAAGACACAAAGAAGCAAAAATCTCAAATAAAGAACCTAACTTTACACCTAAAGGAGATAGAAAAAGGAGAACAAAGAAAGTCGAAAGCCAGTACAAGGAAGGAAATAATAAAGATTAGAGCAAAAATAAATGAAATATAGACACAATAGATGAATGAAATCAAGGGCTGATTCATTGAAAAGATGAACAAAATTGGTAAACTTTTACCTAGGTTCATTAAGAAAAAAAGAGAGAGAACTTAAATAAGTAAAATCAGAATTCAAGGAAGAGAAATGACAACTGATAGCAGAGAAATACAAAGGATTAGAAGAGAATTTTTGAAAAATTATATGCCACCAAATTATATACCCTAAAAGAAATGAATAAATTCATAGAAACATATAATGTTCTAAAATTGAATCAGGAAGGAATAAAAAATTTGAACAGACCAATTATTTGCAATGAAACTGAATCAGTAATTAAAAACTCCTAATATAAAACTTCAGGACCAGATGGCTTCACACAGGAATTCAAAACATTTAAAGAAGAGTTAAGACCCATTCTTCTCAAACTAGTCCAAACAATAGAAGAGGGAAAAAAGCTTCCAAATTCATTTTGTGAGGCCAGAATTAACCTGAAGTCCAAACCAAAAAAAAAAAAAAAAAAAAGATACTACAAAAAGAAAACTACCAATATCTCTGATGAACATAGATGTAAAAATCCTCAAGAAAATATTAACAAACCCAAATCAGTAATACATTAAAAAAATTCACTATGCAAAGTGAGATTTATTCCACAGATGCAAGATGGCTCAATACTCACAAATCAATCTACCTGATACATCACGTTAACAAGAGTAAAAATAAAAAACATCTGATCATCTCATTGGATACAGAAAAAGTATTTGGTGAAGTCCAATATCATTTCATGATAAAAACTCTCAGAGAAGTAAGCTTAGAGGGAACATAACCTACCTCAACATAATAAAAGTCATATATGAAATACCCACGGTGACCATCATACTCAATGGTGAAAAATTGAGAGCTTTTTCTCTAAGATCAGAAGCAAGACAAGGATGTCTCTTCTTACCACTTTTATTCAACATTATACTAGAAGTCCTAGCTGCAGCAATCAGACAAGAAAAAGAAATAAAAGGCATCCAAATTGGTAAGGAAGAAGCAAAACTGCCATTATCTGCAAATGACATGATACTATATAGAGAAGACCCTAAAGTCTCCACCAAAGAACAATTAGAACTCATAAGCGAATTCAGTAAGGTTGCAGGATACAATATTAATACACAGCAATCTTCTGCATCCTATATGCTAAAAATGAAGTAGCAGAAAGAGAAACTAAGAAAGCAATCCTATTTACAATTGCACCAAAAATAACAAAATAAAGATGACACAAAAAAATGGAAAGATATTCCATGCTCATGAACTGGAAAAACCAATATTGTTAAATCGTTTATATTACCCAAAGCAATGCACAGATTTCATGCAATCCCTAACAAAAAACACTAGCAGCATATTTCACACTTAGAACAAATAACACTAAACTTTGTATACAACTACAAAAGACCCTGAAGAGCCAAAGCAATCCCGAGAAAGAAAAGAACAAGTCTGAAGGTATCACAATTTCAGATTTTAAGACATACTACAAAGGTATAGTAGTCCCAACAATATGGAACTGGCAAAAAATAGACACATAAATCAATGCAACAGAGTAGATAGTCCAGAAATTAAAAGGTCAATTCAATTTATGACAAATAATGCAAGAAAACACAAAGGGTAAAAAGAGTATCTCTTCAATAAATGGTGCTGGGAAAACTGCACAACAACATGAAAAATGAAACTGGACCACTATCTTATACCACACACAAAAATAAAATGATTTAAAGACATAAACATGAGACCTGAAAGCACAAAAATCTTAGAAGAGAACAAAGACAGTGATTTCTCTGACATTAGCTACAGGAACATTTTTCTAGATATGTCTCCTCAGGCAAAGGAAACCAAAGCAAAAATAAACTACAGGGACTCCATCAAAGTAATAAGCTTCTGCAACACAAAGGAAACAAAACAAGGCAGCCTAGTGAGTGGGAAAAGTTATTTACTAATGGTATATCCAATAAGGGGTTAATATCCAAAATATATAGAGAATTTATACACCTCAACACACACACACACACACACACATCCAATTACAAATGGGCAGTGGGGATGAATGGACATTTTTCCAAAGAAGACATCCAGATGGCTAACAGACACATGAGAAGATGCTCAACATCACTCATGATCAGGGAAATACAAATAAAACCAAGAGAGATGTCACCTTACACCTGTCAGAATGGCCACAATCAAAAAGACGAGAAATGACGAGTGGTGGCAAAGATGTGGAGAAACAGGAGCCTTTGTGTACTGTTGGTGGGAATGCAAGTTTATGGGTAGAGTCACTGAGGAAAACAGTATGGAGGTTCCTCAGAAACTTAAAACTAGAAACACCATATAATACAGTAATTCCCCTACTGGGCATCTACCCAAAGAAAACAAAAGCAATAATTTGAGAAGACATATGCGCCCCTGGGTTTACTGCAGCATAATTTATAACAGCTAAGATATGGAAGGAGCCCAAGTTCTCAGTGATATATCAACGGATAAAGAAGAATTGGTGTATAGATATATAGATACACACACACACACACACACACACACACACACACACTATATGATCTCAGTCATATGTGGAATTTAAGAAACAAACCAAATGAAGAACCAAAGAAAAACGAGACAAACATGAAAAACGGACCCTTAGATACAGAGAACAAACCAGGGGCGGCCAGAAGGGACGCGGAGGGCATGGGTGAAATAAAGAGGATTCAGAGGTGCAGACTTCCAGTTACAAAATAAAGAAGTCATGGGAATAAAAAGTCCATCAGAGAAAATACAGTGAACACGATGGTAATAATGTTAGTGACAGACGGTGTCACTTACTATGATGAGCACTCAGTAATGTGAACTGTTGAGTCGCTATATTACACACATAACACAAATATACCATTGTATGTTAGTTATACTTCAAAAAATAAAAGAAAAAGGAAAAAAGAATGTCCAACCTTACCAGAAACACGGGATGTACAGATGAAAGTTATACAAATCATTTCCACTTTTTTTTTAAGTGTTTTATTTATTTCTGAGAGAGAGACAGCATGAGCAGGGGAGGGTCAGAGAGAGGGAGACACAGAATCTGAAACAGGCTCCAGGCTCTGAACTGGCTGTCAGCACAGAGCCCGACGCGGGGCTCGAACCCACAAACTGTGAGATCATGACCTGAGCCGAAGTCGGACGCCTAACTGACTGAGCCACCCAGGTGCCCCTCATTTCTAGCTTTTAAACTGAAAGTGATAACACTAATAGTTAGTGTACAAGAGAGCTTGATAAAACAAACTTTTACATACTGGTGGGAGGGTCATTTTGCAGCCTTACAAGAGAATTCTTTGTCAATACCTCTAAAATCTTAAAGAAGAACAGAGCTTTAGACAGGTATCTCCTTCCAGAAATTTATCCTAAGGAAATAATCATACAAGGGGACAAAGACTTACGTATTAATGTATGCAAGGAAGAGTTGTTTGTAATTGTAAAAACACAGTAAATACTGTTAACACTGTTACAGAACATTTTTGATTATACTGTGGTTCATCCACATAAGGGATTACAGTCCGTCAGTAAAATTTGTTACAGATGCAATGCAATTGCCTGACATTAAGCTTTCGGTTGTGGAGACATCCATTTCACAGCCACCCACCCGGGGGCACGTGGTGGCTCACGGAGTGTGGACTTTGGTTCAGGGCATGATCTCACAATTCATGAGTTTGAGCCCCACATCGGGCTTGCTGCTGTCAGCCCGTCAGCACACAGCCCCGTCTGGATCTTCTGCTCCCCCCCCAGTCCCTCCCCTGCTTGTGCACGTTCTCTCTCAAAAAATAAACATAAAAAAAAAAAAAAAAAGACAACCATCTGGAACGAACACACTGCCTGCTCTACGACAGGCTACCAGCTAAACAACTAGATGAGAAGGCAGGCCACTCCCACCGGTAAGTTCTCCCTTTATTTTATTTTTATTTTTATTTTTAAGTTCTCCCTTTAGAAAACGTAAGGGAGCCTAGAGAGCTGACCATGGTGACATCGGTTTTCCCCTCCCGCACCTTAAGGCCCATTCTTATGTTTTTGATTAGCCAATAAGGAGTGAACCCTTGGAACCCTAAACATCCCCCTCCAGACCCTGTAAAGGCAGAGCCCCAGGGGCGCTCGGTCTCTCTCCCTCCACCTGCAGCAGCCTTGTGCTGTGGCCCTTGGGCGTGGCGCACCCCCCAACACACGGGAGCAAGAAATCTTGATTTTCCAAAGCAACGCGACGCTTGTGATTGAGGTGCATCCTACGGTCCTAAGTACCACAGGGCAGGTCCAGCCACATCACCGGGTCTGGTGAGGCTCCACGCAAGTAGTGTGAGCTCTGGCAAGTACCTCAGGCGCCTCTTTCTCTTTTCCGTTTTGTTTTCTTTTTAGCCTGGGGAAAAAGTTCTCTTCCTCCCCTGTAACCTCAGGCATTTGTAACCAGTGGTACCGCTATCGGCAGAATGAGACCAATATAACACAGGTGTATATTCTTTCTGTGGACAATATGATAAAGTAAAAAGCAATTTACAGATAAATATGTATGGTAGAATCCCATGCTTTTTAAAACCAGAGAGATGGGGGACTTGGGCGGCTTAGTCGGTTAAGCGTCCGACTCCTGATTTCAACTCAGGTCATGATCTCACAGTTCATGAGTTTAAGCTCTGTGTCGGGCTCTCCACGGACAGGGTAGAGCCTGCTTGGGATTCAGTCTCTCTGTCTCTCTCTTCCTGTCTCTCTGCCCCTCCGCTGCTCTATCTCTCCCTCTCTCTCAAAATAAATAACTTAAAAAAATAAAACCACGGAGAAAGTCCATGGATATACGTGTACATATGATCTGTGTGTGTGCGTGTATGTGCACAATTATCACAATAGCATCTGTGGTTGTCTACAGATGAAAAAGCTACAAGTGACTTCTTTGCTTATCAGTATTTATTTTTTTCCAACGTGGGCATGAATGCCCACTCTACTTCAAGTTGTTAAAAAGAAATAGATCAATTAGACATGCCTCCTTCAAGTAATAAATTATAAATACCAGGGGAAAACCTTATTTCTTGACTATCACTGATGTTGTCACAAAGGAATATTAGAAATATCCACTAGATCACCCCAATTTAACTATAAAATGAATAAACAGATATTCTGATGTATGCATCAGCCTCTTGTAAAGTTGGGGTCAGTGGCCTCCCAGGGTCTGGCGGCCCTGTTTATAAACTCACGTTTGTGCACTGGCAAACATGAGGAGAGGTCCCAAGTACTACCAAGATAATACCATCCTTTTTAGGCTTAGTCTGATTATTAACATTCTTTATAATGCTTTCTTTAATGTTATGTTTAAAAGGTTATAATTTTAAAAAGTGTAGATCTTTCTCATTATTGAACTTGGGCTGTAGAGGTAGCACATTTGAACAGTGGTCAGGACATGCATCTTCCATGTATAAAAAAGCAGAAAGACATCCTGTGAACATTAGAAAAATGATTATGACTTACCTATACATTTTTGAGTACAATAGTGGAATTGGAAACAGAAATAGACTCAAAGGAAAATTCACCATCACGACTATTGCAATGCAGCCTTGCGTTATGGCTAGAAAAACTTATCTCACCTAAACAGTATGCCAGAAAAAATATATAAATGGTTCAGGAAATAAGAATTTCTTTAAAAAACATATTTTATTAAAAATGTGTGTGGCAAGTATATCCTGTACTTTTTACTGCAAAAATATTGTACTCAAACTAAATCTAGAAGGGATTTTTTCCCCCAGTGACTAGGCAAGAAACTCCAATAAAGTGATGTTAAACTCATGCAAGCACTATTAAGGTTTTTTTGTTTTTACCATTTTATCATTTTATTTAAGAAAAACACCACTGGTATTAGCTTATTGCATTAATTTAGTGGCATTCCAAAATTTATAATAGGTTTATATATGTTTCTTTAAATATCTAGTATATTGTGTTCAGTCTCCCATCTAGACATATCCAAATAGGCACTCTAGAAAGGAAGTCAGGGCCATTTTTGATGCATGGTCCCATTTTCCCAAGGTATTGCTAATGCAGTCATCATAAGCACAGCACATCTGATGCTCTACAGTAGGTAAGTCTCAGATACGGGCTATATTAAAAACATATATTTTTCTCTCTCACCAATTCTGCACAAAACGGTTCTCTGTGGTGGCAAAATTTTACCAGCTTTGCTTCTCAGCTTGAAAAATAATATTAAACAATGGACAGAACATTGAATTCTAAACTATTAAATATATTTTTTTCAGATTTAACAAAGGCATACCAGGCAATGAACATTCAAGAGACTGGTGAAATTGATTATAAACTCCTAAGACTTAGAATATATGATGAATAACATAGCAAACATTTTTAAAACTATGCTGTAAAAGAGGTTAAATTATTTGCCACTGAATTCAGGAATACCAATTATAACTAATACTTCTCAGAATTTGCATTTATACCCTTATTCATTGGTCCTTATATTACCCAATCCCCACCACACTCTTTATATAAATTTATAATGATAAACTTCCATTTAAAGGAGAAGTTTACAAGCAGCCTGAAGGCATGCCAGAAATTGTGGGCAGATACTATCGGTTATGTATGTTTCAGACCACAGTGTAAGGCTAAAACATAATGCTACTCAATGGAGTTTTGATTTCCACTTAGCCTTTTTCAATCACTACTATGTAATCAGGATCTATCATGCTAATCTACAGTCAGTTCTTCTCACCCTCCAGCTGTGGAAGAATGACAATTCCTCATCCCCTTGCTAGTAGACAGAGACATGTGATGAACTGGACCAGTGGGCTGTGAGCGGGAGGCACAGGTCCCTATGGTCCTTATGGCCGGAAGCAGTCAAAGGCTGGAATACAATCCTCCAACTCTCTCTTCTTCTGACATGGTAATGATGAAAGCGTGTGTTACAGTGGAGGTAGCAGGTGCACAGCCTAATGGACGGCGGGGCTGCTGCATGGAGGGCAGATCCCTTAGTCTCTTGTACCCGTGGTGACCGTAGTCTGAGCAGTAAAAACGTCCATTGTGCTAAACTACTGAAATTCTTGTGTTCGCTACTTTGACATAGCTTCAAAACCCCAGTTGATGCAAAATTTTGCCTTTTCTTTTTAACAGCGGGAAAACACTGAGAACTGAGATAATTATTTAGTAAGGAAGAGGAGACCCCAAATATACAAAAGCTCACTTAGAAAGTGGACAGAGAATTTGTGTAGTTGAAGAAGGTTATTATGTACAGTTCTTTTGAGTGGGGGGAGGAGCCTCGCTTTTCCACATTTGTTCTTTATTGACACTTACAATGCCCTCAGCATCCTGGAATCATTCATAAAGGGGATAAAAGTGGTTTGTGTTATTCATGACGACTAAGAACTGAAGGGGTTTTTTGCAGTCAGTGTCAACCCTGCTGTGAGCTGTCACTTGTGTATGTAGTTGGAGCAAATATACGATTGATTTTTCCTCTTCATATATGAGATTTTGCTTTCATGAAACGAACAGTTTCAGAATGTGTGCACGCATGGAGAACAGACGGGTTCGATACAGGACATGGGTTAGAAGTCTTCCTTTTATCATAGTTGGGACTCTCACTGCATTGATTTTATTTGGAATAAAGTAGATTGGAAGAGTGGGCACAGTTGAGAATGATCTAGAATAAAAGAAATAGAAAGTTTCCTCGCGTCGACCTCAGCAAGATCAAAGAATGGCTTTCATGGTTCACTGAAGCCCAAGTTCAAATAAAACCACAGCAGCCAAAAGCACCTGCAAAGCCCACAGCAGCTTGTGAGACACATGTCTTTCTGAGAGGAGGGACACGATTGAGTCTAAGGGAGGGAGATTATCCAACAGCACGTGCCAGCAAGGAGCGACTCTGAAAGAGACCAGAACAAGGTCAGGGTTTAAATGCATGCATAGGTCATAAAACAACCACAGCTGAGGTTCCCTAAGTCCTAGCTCGGCGGTGATCTTGGCCAAATCAAGATGTTAGACAGCACTGGAAGGAAGAATTGGCCTTTACAGTCTCTTCTGCGGCAAATACTCCACTTCACTGTCTAACTGTAGCAGTCGCTAGCACCAGCTTCTGTTCTGTTAGGTAATTCATGCACTTCAAAATGCACTGAGGGAAAGCATCGGTCTGACCCAAAGCTGAGAGACACAATCACTGCCCTGAAGCAGCTCGCATGTCCAGAGCTCAACAGGCAGCCACTGTCACGGTGAGAAATTTACAGGTGATGTTGCATTTGTGGACTGAAATATACTCAGTGATGGGAAAAAATGTGGGTGGCACCCTTTTCTAGGGTGCGAGTTTTCTTCTAGTTGTTTGAGCTCTAAAGAATGGATGGACTCTTAACTGATTTAATGTTCACGCAGCCATTAAATTGCAGATAATAAGAAACTGCAATGAATTAAGCACATGACCCTCACAAAACTCTTGGACCTCTGAGCTTGCTCAGGGGGAGGAACAGAATGGAAATAGTGCAATAACTTAATGGAGGGGGGGGGCAGAAATCCTTGTATCTAAATTCTAGTTATTGATAATAATTCAGCCTAAGGACTAGCTATGTGACCTGGGGCAACTCAAGTCCCTGGGACCTTGGGTTCTCATCAAGTGCAGAACAAAATGATGTGGTCATTCAGCAAGACAACCATTAAAGTCCTGCCCATTTACAGATTTCATGGTTTCTGAAGTGGCTTTACACACCAACCAAGAAATTACATGGCGGCGCGCCTGGGTGGGTCAGTCAGTTAAGCATCAGACTCAGGTCGTGATCACACAGTCCTCAGAGCAAGCCCTCCATTGGGCTCCACACCTACAGCACAGAGCCTGCTTGGGATTCTTTCTCTCTCTGCCCTTCACCTGCCCATGGACTCTTCTCTCTTTATCCCTCTCTCATTGTCTATTTCTCAAAAGAAATAAACATTAAAAACAAAGAATAACATGGCAACTTATGAAAAGGAAAGTGAGGAAAAGAATTTTCATGTTTAACTATAAGTGCCTACCCGAATGTATCAGGTGAAATCTTTCAAGAAAAATGCAAAATAGGGATGAGTCAAACTTTTCTTAAGCAATGTGTAGAGAGCAAAGAAATGAGGAAAGGAGTGATGGACACTCATGGGAACATAAATTTATCATGATGATAAAATTGTATTTAATGCCAGTTATGATGAGGTCCAATGGAGGCTTGATATCCACACAACCCCTCAGGCCCCCTTCAAGTTGTATTTAGCAAGGCCCATGTCTCAGACAAATCACAGTAGATTCTATTCTTCCTAAAACGTTTTTACTCTCTCACAAAATGAATACAAGAAAGCATTTTCTT
Organism: Hyaena hyaena; assembly: GCF_003009895.1. NCBI lineage: Eukaryota > Metazoa > Chordata > Mammalia > Carnivora > Hyaenidae > Hyaena > Hyaena hyaena. Next base: position 356,996 of record NW_024081118.1, read on the forward strand.
CTTTAGGGGCAAGCGTTTATAAATAGAATTAACTTTTCCACTTTTGTGGAAGATGGGCACATAAATGAGAAACACAAATCTTTCCTATTAGGTATAAGACCACAGGCAGAGGCACACACAGAGGCCTTCCTTTACAGGTGAATTCCTCACTGCGTCATTCATTCGCAGACATCAAACAACTTAACTTTTTTCTTAGAAATTCATCTCCCACATCTCTGGGCTCATTTTCAAATGACTAAAAAGTAAGTAAATATAATAACTTCAGAAAACAAAGGCAACACGGACATCAAAACATTATATGGACACGCTTTAGAAAAAGATACGCCTCCCAAATCACACAGGGTGATACGAGAGATGCAAGTCACCTGCTCTGCTCTCTGCCCTCCTCCCCGAAGGTAACTACCGTAAACTGGGAGCTATAGCAATACACCTGAAGATGAAAGTCACTTCCTTTTCAATAAAATACTTAAACAATCTAAAGATGACATAAAATGCCTTCTGTTTAAGCTTGGAGAGAGACCACTGGTCCTTCTGCTCTAACGAAGATGTGATATTACTGATAAGCATCTCGCATATTGCTTGAATATATCATATAACCAGGAATAACGGCATTGCAAATGGCTACAGAGGCCGATAAGAGCATGGCCAGCTTCCAGAGTTTCTCCTCCTCCTTTGTTCTCTGAAATGAGCCCCATTACTGGGAATTGTCTCTCCCCACCTCTACTCACCGTAAAGGTTATAACAAGAGTCATCTGCACAGAGGGCTGATCTTCCGGAGAGCCATGATTAGCTTATTTTGCAGATTTTACTGGATAGACTCCGCTTTGGGGTTTGGGATTATGAGAATCACTGTGGCCATATTCAAAGGGAATGTTGAGACCCTTTAAAACAAGATGTACTCAAATAAATCAGAGGTCCTCTTTATCCTCTGGGAGAGTCAGTGACACACACCACCCGTCTTTTTCACTGGGGAGAAAACTGTCATGCCCTTGGCACTCTGGACAGGTGCGTGTACCAGATCCTGAGGAGTTTACTCCCCAAACCATTGTCAGCATGTCAGCCTCTCAAGGTTTTCAATGATGCTTTCCCCAAAGACTCAGAAGAGAAGGGATGACATCACCTCTGAAAGATACAGTGAGAGAGCAGGACTTAGTGGATCAAAGCGGATAGATGCAAAATAATTTCAAAGGGTTTAAAGACCTTCAGTGAGTTATTTGTAATTGAACTTATTATTGCATAACAGATACTTTTTATTAAAAACTGTGCTCCAGAGCAATGAACATGAAAACGCATAAAGTGTGTGTGTGTGTGTGTAGATAGGTAGATGACAGATAGATAGATAGATAGATAGATAGATAGATAGATAGATAGACAGATATATAGATTTCTCTTATTGCTGGGCAGGAATTTGGGGTTCAAAGAGCTAAGGTCCTTTATAGAAGACCCCACAGAGAAATCAGGTCTTAAACTCAAGTCAAATTCTACCCACTGTGCTATTTATCGAACTCAAGGACATGGCAACAAGAAGGAAAATGTGTTGATCACTGAAGCATACATGTTACACAGCTTATGGCAACAGACCAAATCTGAGCCCAGCCACACTGTTTACAGTATCATACGCGGGGAGATGGTGTACAAAGCACTTCGTGCACTGACATTTATGAGTAAAAAGGGATAGTAAAATAGTCAAGCTCCTCCAAACACTCACAAGGGGCAAAGAAACAAACAAAAAGCATCACCTTATGAAATGTGATCATCCTCACCACACACACACACATACACACACACACACACACACACACACACACAAGCACACATACTGGCAAGACTAGCAGCTCTGATTTTCGCTTATCCCTAAACAACCTTCTAAATTTGACTGACCACCTTCCTTTATAAGTCTACCAGCAGGGAAAGATTATGATGTTCACACTTCTATGAGTATACAGGCCCATGTGAAAGTTAAAGTGAGGTTCTCAGCTTGACCATGGCCATGGGTGCCACCCAGTTGGGTCCATTTAAGAAGAAGCCCACACAGGGGTGCCTGGGCACCTCAGTCGGTTAAGCTCAGGTCATGATCTCACAGTTCATGGGTCCGAGCCCTGCGTCGGGCTCTGCTGACAGCTCAGAGCCTGGAGCCTGCTTCAGATTCTGTGTCTCCCTCTCTCTCTGACCTCCCTGCTCATGCTGTCTCTCTCTCTCAGAAATAAAAAAAAAAAAAAAAAAAAAAAGCCCACACATCCCCTCTGCAGCATCCCCCTCGCCTTCTTGTACCAGGCACGGCGGGGACCGCGGTGTGGCAAAGGGCCATGTGCCCCCTCAGCCCTGGCCCTCTCATGGGCCAGTCCCACTCCCCAGTGGCTGTCCACCTCCTCTTCAGCTCTGTACTTCTTACTCAGCTGTGGAACACATCCCAGCAATTTCCTCCTCCAGCAAAGTATCTTTGACCTCCGATGGGCTTAACGCTTCTCTCATGTGTTTTCCGTCACTCAGAACCACAGCATTATTAGACACAACTGTATGTTGTCCTTTAGTGGGAAAATGAAACATTTTTGTCGAATATACTATTAATTTGGAACCCTTGGATCCTGGCATAAGATTATAAACACTATCCTGCTCACAGCAGAATCTCCAGAGCCTAATGATTTATTGAATTCTTAATAAATATCTATTATATAAATAATCAGGGAAGCCTTATTCATGGTTGTATCAAAAGAAAATATTGAACGACTTGTTATTTATAAGCTTTTGGTCAGCATGGTCAGCATTCCTGGTGCCCAGTTACTATTAGAAGAAAACACTATTTAAATTTTTACTTCTTATAGTCATTCCCCAGAGGAAAACAGCATATTTTTTCCTGAAACAATGAAACATATGCAAGTTTGTTCAGAGTTATAATGAAATCAACATCGTTGCATGGTAGGAGTGGAAAGCCAGAACTGAATACAGAGACAGAAGATTGAATATAAGTATGGCAAGTGCCCAGGAAAATCTCAATTTACAGCAGCAGAAATGGACTGATGATTAGATTCCTGAGTCACACCTTTGAGTTGGTCTGTTTTTCTTTCTCAAGAGTATGTTGGTGACATGTGAGAGCAGGTGTAAACAGGTTGGTGTGCACTCTCTAGAATGAGACTGTTCAATTATGTAGGCGGTCTGTCACGAGGTAATTGTTTATAAATGCAGACAACACGAACAAGTGCCTTGTATGCATATGTCAGTGCAAATGTAGAAAAAAGGCGTTGCTAATGTCTACAGAAGGGAAAATGATTAGCAAATTCATAAGGGTCACTCGTAATTCTACTGTTAACTCTCATCCTTTATTCATTTGGAGATATTCCCCTAATGCATTTACCATGTGTTTTCAGTGGTAAGTGATGCTGTACTTAAATTTATAAAAAGACACCTGGGTGGCTCAGTTGGTAAAGCGTCTGACTTAATCTCAGGTCATGATCTCATGGCTTGTGAGTTCGAGCCCCACGTCGGGCTCTGTGCTGACAGCTCAGAGCCTGGAACCTGCTTTGGATTCTGTGTCTCCCTCTCTCTCTGGCCCTCCCTGGCTCATGTTCTGTCTCTTTCTCTCTCGAAAGTAAATAAACAATAAAAATGAAAAATGAAAACAAATTATAAAGTAGGAAAGGAAAGAAGAGGAAGGCCATTCATAGCAGTGGCTGGTGTCTGGTGGCGCCCTTTGCTGCTCACACACAGCTGGCTGGTGCCTTGCTACCCATGTCCTGGAACCACGGCCGTCAGGTCTGTTCCCAAACTTCACCCACATTTTCTAGAGGCCAGTGCTCTGAAGCTTTAGTTTATAGGCTGATTCAAGCTGGGCTCTTCATCCTATGTCAGAAACTCCTCTTGACACGCACCCCCCATTCCCACCCCGGGCTCCTCCACTGGGCGATGCACCTGTGACTGAGTCACGGCCTCAGGCCCTGAACCCACACCCTTGATAGGAAAGCGACCTGACCCTGAACTGTAGTCCTCACATTGTATTTTTACTGCCTCTCCCCTGCCTATATCCATTGGCCCTGAAGAGGCTTTTTCTTCTTACAATTAACCCTTGAGAAGATGACAGAACCTGTTAACATGTCATGTAAGAGTTTCTGGGATTTTGCGAGGCTCAGCAACTCGGACACTAATGCTCATGGGCTTTAGCGACATACTTCTGAAAGTATTAGCCGCACTGCCGATCTTTCTAACCCAGGGCACCTACGTGTCCACCGCGTGCACCACCACTTCTAACACTGCTAACAGTGGCCAGCTGTCCGCCATATTGCAGGCCCTGTGCTAACCTATTTACACGAATTACCTCTTGTAATCTAGATGACCAAGCCTGTGGTAATTACTAGTATTATCCCCATTTTACACATCTGAGAATAGGCTTACAGAGGTTAGGACAGTAGTAAGAGCTAACTGGTATTGCCGAGGTGTGAAGCCTCAAGCCTACTTGAGATAAGACCCCAGTGTCTAAACCACCATGGTGCTAGATTTCTCCTATTTAGTCCAGTCACCACGATGAATCCTTTCGTATGATGTCTATCTGTTCCAGGATTTGCACAACTGGGAGCCAGGTTCAATCACTAATGTAACTTCCCCATAACTAATATTGGTGATTTCTTAAAAACAAATAAAAAATATATGATCAGTCTTATATATTAAAATAAAAATGTGACTCTTTTCATTTTATGCTGTGATTAGGAACCACTTTACACAAATACATGTACATACATACACACACACAAAGAATATGAGTTGTTTTTTAGGGGGGAAAACCTTAGTTTTAAATCATCATTGACTTAAGTCTACATCTTTATGCTACATATTGTTTGTAAGTATAGAAGTAGTTCATCGACATGAAAGACCAGCCTATGTTCTCCGTGAATGCTGCAGCCTTGTTAACACTCTCTTTCATACTGAAAAATGACTACCCCCAGGACACTGAAAAGAACATATTAAGGAAGGTATACCACTGGAGAATCTGACTATATTTAATCTTATTTGAACTAAGTATTAAAAATACTAGTTTTATGGGATTATTTGGGGAGATATTTATCAGAATGGGGCTTATATATGAGCAGCAGAAAATAATAAAATAAAATAAAATAAGAAATAACATTGGCTTAAATAAGATAGAAGTTTTTCTTTCACATAAAAGAAGTCTGTGACCACGTTACTCTAACTTGTATTGGCATTTGGCTTCTCCAAAGTAAATCAAGATGGCTACTTGAGCTCTATCCATTGTACCTGAATTAGTACAAACAAAGCCAATCAAATTAAAATTCAAATTAAGAAGTAGGCCTTAAAATTGTGATGTGAAGCCTATCTATTCATCTATCTATCCATCCATCCATCCATCCATCCATCCATCCATCCATCCATCCATCCATCTACTTATCTATCTAAATGGTTTCACAAGCCTCACATTAGTTTACTTGGGGTGGTGTACAAGTTCTTTTAAATAACATTAGTAGTTTCCTAGACTTCTTCAGGGCAGTTTCCCCATAAAGTAATCCTCCAAACAGCTGCCCACAGAGCAGGAGCAGGGGGCCAGGACTGTGGGAGGCAGGCAGTGTTAAGGCAGGAGAGCCAGCACGCAGTGCACCAGCAATCACCCTACCCCAGGGCTCCTGAGGCTGCCTCGTATTTGACGTCAGGTGGTCAAAGTGTCTCCAGTCAGAGTCTCTGTGACTTAACACATGCAGAGAATCACCCATTTCCTACTGCAGGGCTCAGGGAAGGACAGCTGTCTATTTGACGGGGCTGAGGGGAAACATCTGGGAAGCTGCCTACTAGTAAAGACAAACTTTTAACAAATGTTTCACTTTCAGCACCTCACCTTCAGAGGTTACTGGCACCTCCAATTCTTGAAACTTTTCATGGTTCTTCAGCACAAAAACGAGCATTTTTAAAAACTGGGATCTTTCAGCTGTCATGTTCTGGCTTTTTCACACATAGTAAGTTGCTATTTCTGTATGTACTTTCCATACTTGAAAGTTAACAGGGTAGCATACTATCTTCTCTTGCTTTTCCTTTGCCTTTTTGGTCTTATATTTAAAAAAAATTACTTAATGCCTTTTTCACTTGGGTTTCCAGGACCAGAAAGGTGTGGTATTTACCAACCATTTATAAATGAAAAGTCCTCACTTATCTTCCATCAATATGTTTTCTGTCTGTTTTACTGCATTGGAAGTTCTCTTCAGAAGTCAACAGTAAGTGTCTTTTCTCAGATCCAGTGAGTTCTACACGGTGACCCTGTCTTGATGACACACACCACTTTGCAGAAATGCGCCTCCATTGATTTTGTGAGCCTTCTCTCTCTGTAAACACACCTCATCCTCCAACTCTTTCTTACTCTCAGTGTTTTTCTCTGTCTCCTGCCTGTATCCTGGTCTCTCTGTCTTTGGTGTTCATTGAAATTCTGACTGTATTCAGTCCTACTCTCATTCCACCTCGTAGTCATCCCATTTCTCTAATTATTTTTACCGCCACTTGCACACTAGTGACCACTAAGTCTGAATCTCCATCCCTGACTGAATTCCTAACCTTTGGATGCATATCCCTCACCCTGTGATAGACACTTCAGTCCTGCCAACCATCTCAACATGGACATCCCATGAGCAGCTCAAATGCAATATGTCTAATAATGAGCTCACCATCTCCTATGTCATGCAAGTCCCCTCTCATGGGTACTGGAGTTCAGCTGAAGGCAGTACTCAGCATTCAAGTTGGAAAAAAAAAAAAAAAAAGAGGACAATAACATTTTTCACAAAAGTAGAACCAGGGTTCTACTAAAATTAGTATGGAACCACACACACACACACACACACACACACACACACACACACGAAAAACAGGCAAAACCATTTTGAGAAAGAGCAAGGTTGGAGGTATCACAATCCCAGATTTCAAGATATACTACAAATCTGCCGTAATCAGAACAGTATGGTCCTGGCACAGAAGGAGACACATAGGCCAATGGAAGAAAATAAAGAGCCCAGAAATAAACCTACACTTATTTAATTAATTATGACAAAGGAGGCAAGGATATTCAGTGGGGGAAGAGACAGTCTCTTCAGCAAATAGTGTTGGGAAAACTGGACAGAGACACCCAGAAGAATGAAACTGGAGCACTTTCTTACACCACACACAAAAATAAACTTAAAAAGGATTGAAGAACGAAATGTGAGACTTGAAATCCTAAAAATCCTAGAAGAAAACATAGATACTCATCTCTTGAAGGTCTCCCTTAGCATCATGTTTCTGAAAATGTCTCCTCAGGCATGAGAAACAAAAGCACAAATCAACTATTGGGACTTCATCAAAATAAAAAGATTTACAGAGTGAGTGATGCCATCTACAAAGTGAAAAGGCAACCCACTGAATGGGAGAAAATACTTGCAAATGATAGATCTGATCAAGAGCTGATATCTAAAATATATAAAAAATTCATACTATGGAACACCAAAAACTCCCAAATAACCTGATTAAAATAGAGAGAGAAACTGAATAGACATTTCTCCAAAGAAGACATCCAGATGGCCAAGGCTCCGATGAAAAGATGTTCAACATCACTCCTCATCAGGGAAATACAAATCCAAATCACAATGAAATACCACCTCATACCTGTCAGAATGGCTAAAAACACAAGAAATAACAAGTGTTGGTGATAATGGGGAGAAGGAGGATCTCTTTTGCACTTGCTGGTGGGAATGCAAACTGGTGCAGCCACTGTGGAAAACAATATAGAGATTCCTCCAAAAGTTAAAAAAAGAAATACCATATGATCCAATAATTCTACTACTGGGTATTTACTCAAAAGAAAATGAAAACACTAATTGCAAAGGATACATGCACCCCTATGTGTACTGCAGCGTTATTTACAACGGCCAAGGAATGAGCATCTTAAGTGTCTATCAAGAGATAAAGAAGAGGTAGTAAACACACACACACCCACACACACACACGTCCACATACAAAGTGGAATATTACTCAGCCATAAAAATGAATGGGATCTTGTCATTTGTGACAACATGGATGGAGCTAGAGGGAATTGTGCTACGTGAGGTAAGTCAGAAAAAGAAAGACAAATATCACACAATTTCACTTATAAATAACTAAGCAAACAAAAAGCAGAAACAGACCCATAAATACAGAAAACAAACTCAGAGCTGCGGGAGGAGGAGGAGGGGAGGAGAATGGACAAGATGGAGATCAAGGGCGGTGGAGACGAAGGCTTCCACTTACAGAACACATGAGCCACGAGAATAAAAGGCCCGGCATGAGGAACACAGTCGATGACACTGTAGCAGAGCCACGTGGTGACAGGTGGCGGCTGCTCCTATGGTGACGCAGGCTGTAGAGGCCTGTTGAATCACCATATTGTACACCTGCAACTGATGTAACCCTATGTGTCAACGATACTTCAGTAAACAAAACAAAAGAAAAAGCAAACTATGGAATACGTTTTGTTTCCCTGAATAAGAATATTTGGATTAGGATCAGAAAAAGGCAGTTAATCAAGATCTTCCCCTTGCTTACTTAAAAAAATTTTTTTTAATGTTTATTAATTTTGAAGGGGAGAGAGACAGAGTGTGAGCAGGGGAGGGTCAGAGAGTGAGGGAAACACAGAATTCGAAGCAGGCTCCAGTCAGCACAGAGCCTGACGCGGGGCTGGAACTCATGAACCACTAGATTATGAGCTGAAGTTGGATGCTCAACCGACTGACCCACCCAGGCTGCGCCCCCCCCTTCTCTTTTACTATCATGTCCACTAAATCGTTTGTAACTCAATATTTGACTTATTTCTGAAATTTTTTTTCTCCTTGATTTACTGACACTCTCTCTTTTCCTTTGAGTTCATTTTGATTACTACTATTAGAATGAACTATTAAAAACATTAGGGGCGCCTGGGTGGCTTAGTCGGTTAAGCGTCCGACTTTCGCTTAGGTCATGATCTCGCGGTTCGTGGGTTCGGGCCCCGCGTCGGGCTCTGTGCTGACTGCCAGCTCAGAGCCTGGAGCCTGTTTCAGTCTGTGACTCCCTCTCTCTCTGACCCTCCCCTGCTCACGCTGTCTCTCTCTCTCTCCTAGAAATAAATAAAACATTAAAAAAAATTAAAAAAAAAAAAAAACATTAAACTGACACTTTCACTACCTTACTCTAAATTTTCAGTGCTATCCATCACACACACTCCAAAGGCCACACTTCCCAGAACAGCATGCTGAACCAGGCTTACTGGCTACTATCGCTGTAAGGGAATCTTCCATAATTCTCCCCTGATTTAACTTCAGTGGATACAAACTTACTTGTGGTTTTATGCAAACTTGATCCTGTTTCACACTTCAGTGGGTTTGTTTTTTGTATCTTTGCCAAGAACGTCCCCCAAGTTTCCGTTCGCTACCTCCTATTCATCTGGACTCGATATGGCTTCCAAACTCTACACTGCCTTCCTGAGTTCACTCATAATGTCTTCTATCTGCCTTCTTAGAAAATAGTTTGCTCATCAGTATACATTGTATTACTCGCTGTTTTATGTTTCTGAAAGACAGAAACAGTCTCATTTGGAGAGCCTCAGAATCTGATGTGATACCAGGAAAATAGTTGGCAAAAAAAATAAAAGGTCTGTTGATTTGCCAAGACATTTTTCTGCAACTTTGTATTCTTTTGCTTGTTGACTTTTGCTCTTTGTTCAAATATTTTGCTCTCACATACATTTCACATGGAGAGTTTCCTTTAGCAAATTCACCTGTTTTCACAGCTGTGGAAAATTCTACTATATTCTAGCTCATGATGAAGTTATAGCTTAATGCTGACTTAAATAAGGTAGATTCTATATTGGAACTTGAATGTGAAGATATTAATTCAGCCCTCCAGCTCTCTCATTTCTTTATTGTTGGAGGAAGAAATTGTACTAGAAGAGCATCAAAGTTCTTCTGAAAAGTTCTAAGGATTTATTAGCTGCTATTTGGGGAAAAAAAAGTCTTCTAGAAACTTATAAGCGAATAGGCTGACCTGAATATCAGCAGCTCTTTTTCTGGAAGAGCTAAAATACAGGCATCCTGTCCCTGGAGACAGAGTGGGGGGCTGAGCTGAGCAAACAACTGATCTCCCATTTTCTAGGAAGGTGTCTGTAAACACAACTCCATGGTGAGAAGGCGTATGGGGGCCAATTTGCTTTCCTTTTATCTTCTGTTTTAAGTTATGACTGAAATCATATAAAATCATATAAACATATCATATTTCTACTGAAAGAAATGGTACCAAGAGCTTCACTTTAGTGGTATGTGGTTATAATATATACCATACCAGAATAATATGTAGTTCCTCGAGGGAACTCACAAGGTAAAATCTAGAACTAATGAGGCCTATTTCCCAGACTAAAGCAGTTTCAGTCAGTAATTTATGAGCCACCATGACACGTTTTCTCTTGTGACCAATTCATATTTTGCCTCTGCTGCAATCTACTAGAGATAGAAACAATTTCCTACAGTTTTAATTCTTCCTGCATATTTGAATTGCTTCCAGATGTAGCCAAGCTGATTCTGGATGAACCTTCGCATGGCACTAAAAGGAAGAATAAGAGCTCCAACTGTATCCAACTTAAAAATGTAACCTGGGTGCCATAATATATTTTATCGGGCTCACAGCAAACTTCGCAGCAACCCTCTCAACTATCTTGAAAGTAGCTCATGAGCGAGAGAAAATACAGGAACATAGTCTCCTTCCAACCTTTACTCTTTCACGTGTTATTTACCATCATGTAGTTTTGTATACTATTAATGATGCTCTAATTCCTTTCCAAGCAGAAATGTCCGAAGCGGCTTACTTTAGGGAACCGAGAATCTACGCTTTCCGATTTTACAGAGCACATGGTGTCTTCCCTGGGTAACCATTTTAAAGTGGTCCATAGCAAATGGGTCAGAGGCGACGTGACAGAGTTGTGTCCACATTTAAGATGACAGATGCGTTCTCAACCTCTTGCTGCAGGACTTCCTTTACTTCTGGTGCATGTATGTGTGTATGAGAGACACACAAACCGCACACAAATCTCCAGAAATAGGGAATCCCTTTGATGGGAATGTGGGCAGGAAGGAAAAAAAGAAGTCTTAGCACCAGCATATGGCAGCTTCCTTGTAACCTTGCTTTGGGCGAGGTCATCACTACGGAGGTGGTATGACCTGTTAGTTTCCTAGAACTGCTTTAACTGCCACTAACTGACAACTGAAGACAAGAGAAATGTATTCCACCACAGGCGTAAAACCGGCACGCTCCGGCGCAGGCGTGAAAAACAGAGTATCTATCACATTTCTGAAAACCAGAAGTAGAAAACCCAGGTGATGGCGGGCCGTGCTCCCTCTCGAGGCTCCAGGGAAGAATCTTCTTGCCTCTTCCACCTTCTGGTGGCTCCCATGTCCCTGAGCTGGTGACTGAAAAATTCCAGTCTCTGCTTCCATCTTCTCATGACCTTCTCCTCTGTCCCATATCTTCTCTCCTGTCTCTAAGCACATTTGCTAGTGGATTGAGGGTAATTACCCACCAGGGTAATCCAGGATACTTTCACCTTGAAATCACTAACTTATTTACAAAGACCCTTTGTTACAAATAGGGTCACACTTACAGTTTCTAGGGGCTGGGATGCAGAGGTTGTGTTTTTTGAGTAGGACCACCTTCCAGTCCACTGAGAAGTAGGCTGGGTCACCAAGGATACAGCTAACAGGAACGATTAGCTGTAATTCTTTGGATCTGGCAACCAGTTCCCTATGGGTGTCCTTATATGAGGGAGGACATGGAGAATGTCTTGATCGCTCAGGAAAATCTTAATTAAAAAAATGTGTAACTGGCTGCTGCTTATCTTCAAACTGTAGACTGAGGAGAAATGATGCGCAAAGGAAATATGCTGAGGCTGAATCATCTCGCGATTCTCTTGCACACGGTCCGAAGAATCCCATAAGGAACCAAGAAGGTCATAAATTAATGCATTTCAAACTTTAGTGTCAAGTTGATATATAGATCTTTTCCCATTTCTACAAAACTTTACTGAGTGCCTACTAGGTACTCTTTAGTGTAATCTGTTACAAACACAGAAAGGCCACTGTGTTGCGTTTTAGATAAGGATGTGGTAACTCACGTCTGCAAACTCCCAGCTTCCTGGTTACACAAAGAGAGAATATGGTATGTGGTGGGAAAGCCAAAATAAAAAGTGGAAAAAAAAAAAAAAACCTAGGCAGACGTAAAATTCTAAACAGATTCCTAAAGACCATGTTGTACTCAGTGGAAAGTACTGTATACTTGAATGGTTATGGATGTTTGAAAATTAAATGTCAGAGCTTTGTCTATTGTTTCTTTAGAACAGGTTTTGTTCACAGTGTGCTTTAAAGAAAGATTGGGTAATAGCATTAATACTGTTAGGGATCAACACATAGAACTTAACATTAGAATATAATATTGCTGTGTTTGCATACTGTGGTATAGAAAAAGAAAGAATGCTGTGATTCATATATACACTTTCTCCTGCCATAGCTATTAGAGAAGGATGATTTTCAGCATTTACGGAAGCTGTAACAATATAACGCACTTCTAACACGCTTCCAAACAGGACTCATTCACGTTCCAAAATTTCATGACAATGATATATAGCTTTAGGTGATTTTTTTTTTATATTTGAGCTTGAATGATATGTCCACAGAAGTTGACATTTTCTAAAGAGGAGGAAATGCTCAGAAAAAGGCTTGATATATACATTTTTTTCCATTGTTTTATTTCTGTGTTCCTTGCACTCTTTTTTCTGGTTTAAAGTCATGGCAGTCTCCCACCTTGCTGACATGTCAAAAAGAAGAACACAGGAATTTTCCAGGAAATGCATTAGCTTTCTCTTAAATTCTTTTTTCAACACTAGGTTCTTCCCTTCTGTGCGTTTAATCATGTTTGTAAGGCAATTAACTCTCCTAATCTCTGCAACCATAAGCGTAAGTGTTCTGACTTTAAATCATAGACTCTTTGTAAATGTACTTGCTGTTTCTTCATTTCCTGTGTACTAACGTCAGATTTGGTCTTTACCAAAAGCTGGTTTTATTTCAGAAGTAATTTCAAAGTCAACAAGCATCCTAACAACACAGCTCGGCTGCACTTCCCCTTCTGCTCAAGAGTCAAAAAACCACAACCGGTAACATTGGTCACTTACGTTTAAGTCAAGTGATTTTCAGGAAGCGGACTGAATACATTCCCATCACGCCGGGATGCGTTTGAGAGTTTATTTGTCAGGCTCGGTGTCTCTTGCTCAAGAGTTGCAGAAGGTGGTTTCTATGCTGTGTACTTCCCCAGTGACTTTATCGGGCAATCCTCAGATCATGTCCCTGCATGACTCTGCCTGGTTTTTCTACCGGAACATCCTTTTCCTTTTTCACAAGAAAAATTCCAATATTTCGATTCTGCGATGAGCCTTAGGCAGATCACCAAATAATGATAAGTGAATAAGCAGAAACATAATGTGTATTTTTGGAAACATGTTTATATCCTAAAATAAGCCAAAAATATTGCATAATTTTCTATTTCCATATGGCTCACTGGAATCTCACTATTTCCCATTGTCTGCTAGAGAATGAACTTCCTTAGTTCTTTTTAAGTTTCAAAGCTATTTCTGGATCTCAGTTATAAGGCACAGACTGAATCATTCACATTCTAAGACTTGGGTTGGCTCAAAGCCAAGGAATTTAGAGGAATTTCCATGAATCTTATTTTAGGCCTATCTTTCTAACAGGCCATGAATTATCTTCAGAGAATATCTGTAAGCAATAGTTAGATAAGATCATTGCTTTTACTTCAACAACTCATCCGATGGAAAATACACGTGTAAAAAAATCATCTTTGTGACTAGTTAAGATCTCACAGGCTCTGGGCTCGCTCAGTCCTGAGTTCAAATTCTAGTCTCACCAAACTGGTAGCTGTGGGAATTTAATAAACCTTTATCACTTTGCCCACAGCTTAGTTTTTTCATTTAACATTGAGATCTGGAAGTTCAAAATCTCAAAGGAGTACTTTAAGAATTAAGTGAGATAACATCTATGGAGCCGTTGAGTATAATACCTAATACAGTAAACACATAAATATTATCGTTAAAACCTACCCAAAAGAATAAATCACTTAAGAAAAATATTTGGAGAAAACATCTCTTCAGTCTTCACAAACAGGTAACCAATAGTAATAGACTAAGAAATGAAGGCGCAGCTGTCAACAAGCATAAACACAGAATTTCTGTTTGGCGAGAAGGATCCTGCCAGCAGCTTTTTAAAAGAACACTTTGGCTCAGCTATTATCTTATATTTTCACTATAAATATTTTCATTTGACTTTTAAAACAAGACACTGTCGAGACATTTGAGAACAAAACTAGCAGATCTCAGTGAGGTGAAACTGGCTTTAATAACTAATTGTTTTAAAAGCTACAAGGCAATACCTACCATTTTGCTAATATTTCTCTGAATGTGCTCCTGAAATACCTTTTCTGCCCACTGTCTTCTAACTAGGTTATTCTAGGCAGACAGTCAGCATATAATACATGTGTATGCTGAGTAATTCACTATTTGTGGGACTAACTGAACATAGACAAGAGGATTTTTAAAAAAATGTAATCATGGCTTCTGGAGTGTTTCATGGCCCTATACTTGAAATATTAATTAATACTTTAAAAAGCTACACTTTTTATTTTTACTCTTATATAAGTACAGAGGCCATACAACTCTGGGAGTATATAAAGTGCTTTTGAGAAATAGTTTCCCTTTGTTCATAAAGAGGTGCCTGTCACACTTTATGAAACTTGCCAGTAAATGCATTATCATCAATTTTATTAGCTTCCTTGCAGTGCATCATCATTCTAGAGGTGTGTAGGTAAGCGCCAGTTTCTCAAAGAATAAAAGGAAGGCATGTGACCCACTGGTCTAGAATTAATTATGTGTATGTCAGTAAGCAGGGTTTAAGTGTTTAGCATTTATAAAATTGACTAGGAGATTTTTAGATCATCAGAATAATTATGAAAGTCATAAAGAAATCCCCAAAAGTTTCATATTCCTACCTTAAAATGGGTCATGCCATGTAATGTGCAATATATTTACATAACTTCCAGGTTTTGGGGCTTGATCTCAGCAGAAAGATCCTGAGATGTACTTGCATCAACACACAGTTGGATCGAGGGAACTGTGTCTGATGCAAAAAAAAGTACATTCTTATAAATGCTTATAAACCTATGCATCTAGGTAGAAAGCTCTGTGGCCAAGAACTTGTATGTTTTATACAGATAAATAGATTGACAGAGAAAATAATGAACAGATCACCAGGTTATACTAGAAAATATTGCTCATATTCAGAAGTAATTTTCTGATATAAATTAATAAGTCTTGGAATGTATGGAAATACATAAATAGTAATTGATCAATCAGCCAGTCAATTAATCAATTAATGTATTTATGCTTGAGCAGAGAGATCAGTAAAGTCACTTCCATTAAAATACATATCTCCAGTTTAGAAAGGGCTACAATGGTGGAGGCATTGAAAGGAATTCTCACTCTCATTTTTTTTTAAGTTTGCTTATTTTGAGAGAGAGAGAATCCAAGCAAGCTCTGCACTGTCAAGGCAGAGCCCTGTGTGGGGCTCATACTCACGAACAGTGAGAACACCACCTGAGCCAAAATCAGGAGTCAGACACTTAACCGAATGGGCCACCCAGGTTCCCTGCACTTTCTCTCATTTTGACGTTTGGTCTGTTTCCAGAATCCAAAATACATCTATGGCATCATCAGGCTGATTTCAAGACTTAACCAGTCCCTAAGAAGCTGATCCATTATTTCCCTTAATCCTTGAACCCAAAAGTAATTATGACAGTTTACTAGGTTATATATTATTTAATAGTAAGAGAGGATGAAGCAAATCACCCATCCATCGGGCCTTCATCGGCAATTCAGAGAGTTCTCCTGATGGCAGACGGCTGCGGTGTCCACGCTCAGCACACACTTTCCTTCTGCTCTTCACTCTAGACTCACTCACTTGTTTGCCAGTCTTCCAATGCATAAGGCCCCCCCTCCCCCCGGAGATACGCACTGCGCTTAGCCTGCTGAAATCCGACAATTTACAGGATGCTCAAAGGTACTTAAGACTGCACTAGCATGCTTTTTTTTCCAAAGGAAAATTTAAGATCAAATCCCCACAGAATAGTGATTCCTCTAATTGTATCAGGACATGCAGACTTGTTACCATACTTGCCGGGAGCCACACCGGCCTCACTGGATGACAGTCACAGCAAGGAAATGGCCGTGTTTGCACAGCTCCTGCCATGAGAAATGAAAACTGGTACCTCCTTCTGCCACTACTGGCTCATGTTGGAAATGAGGCTGCTGGTATTGACCAGGCCTCACAATATTCTAGATCAGACTGACATTCCCCATAGAGATTTGCTCATAAGGAAAGGCATGTCCCTGCCTTCTCCAAAGAGATTTCAGATAAAAACAATGTGGATGATCATTAAAAGGCTCTTCCTAAGGGTCTTGCAGATCCAAGACTTACATAATAAAGGGGGCTTGAGTCTGGCCCTGAGGCAAAGAGCCTAATTTAGAGTTAAGGGCAAATATCTATCCCCACCCATTTGTTTCTGCCTGGAGCATTTTCTGGCCTTGTATATGCTGATTGCTCCCTGTGAAGGAACCTACTGAGGAACATCTTCTTTTGTGATTATGAAAGCAAAGGTATCTCCTGAAAGACCTGTTTGACCCCTGCTCACAGAGAAGTAACTTCACCCTCTTATACTAAAAACATTTTCTGGTGTGCTAAAGATGCCATCCTTCCCCATAAGATAAGCACCTAAATCCCCTACCTCAATCACTATTGATAAAGGTTATGCATGAGTCTTCTACAAATCTATGTTCTGGGAAATTCTTACATATCAAAGAAGTTTGTTGTCAGAAATCATTGTCTAAGGCAAATGCCACCTCTGTGCCGTCTCCAAAACACTTAAAATAAAGTTGAGCCCCAGTCAGAGCAGAGATGCCTGCCTGGTGACCAGAAAGAATCTCTGGGGCTCTCTCACTCTCTCTCGCCGACACCGTCCATCCTTCAGGGACCCCTGGACATGCTGGAGCCGGCCTCCGACACATACTGTCTTCCTAGCAGTTTCCAGTTGTGACATTTCAGTCCAATTTATTCACATCATTGAGAGCAATTAGTGATAGAGCTTTATGGGACACGGCAAGAACACAGAAGTCACTAAGTCCTAAGGGAAATGTACATCCCTATTGAGGTTTTCGGCTTTAAGACTGAGTTTAGCAAAATATTTTTTGCACAAATGCAAACTACAATTCAGAGTCATCTGAAAGACAATATAGATGTGCCTCTCTGCCAGGAAAATATTCCTCAAGAGAGACCCAGGACGGGGGGAAGTTATACACTTGATCTCTATAAATATTTCCTCAAAAGCTACTTAATATGATAGGAAAGACTGGGCCAGGTGGCTCTGTTTGGCTGACGTGGTAACTCTTCCAATAACTACCAACGTTTGATGATGATTCATTAGTACCACAATTGGGAATCTTAGTTTTCCTAAAATGGAATCCTATTGAAAATCAAATTAAGCCCAATGAATGCTTAACTCTTTCAATCAAATCTAAGATCACTTTAGGGACTGGCAGGAAAGAAAATAAAGGTTTTGTAGCTACCTTTTCCTAGAAAGTCACCTTACGTAATAAGCTTTCCCCAACCCACCCCCTTACCTTTAATAGGCTTTATTTTTTCACGCAGTTCACAAACAGAGCAGAGGATACAGAAAGGTCCCTTACGCGTTACGCAGCCTCCCAACAAAGGTCCCTTGCACAGCCTCCCAAGCTGTCAACGTCCTCTGTGGAAACACTACTGAAGCTACACTGACACGTCATGGTCACCCAAGTCCACCGTCTGCACTAGGCCCTCCTCTTGGGGTGTACATTCTATGGGTTTTGGCAAAGGTATAATGGCACGTGTCTGCTAATGTACCATCATACAGACTAATGTCACTGCCTCCCAAATCCTGTGTTTCCCCTAGTATACGCTTTTGACAAGAATTTTCCTCCTAACATTCAAGGTGTTTTGTTTTTTTGAGTAAGAGGAGGAGAGAGAGAGAGAGAGAGAGAGAGAGAGTGATAGCGAGCATGGTGGGGGGTTGGCGGAGGGAGAGAAAATTCCAAAAAGGCTCCACATCCAGCACAGAGCCCAACATAGGGCTTGATTCCACAACCCTGGGATCATGACTTGAGCCTGTAAGACCACAAGTCTAAACGTCTAAACCAAACTGACTCCATGACAGGCTTTAAGTTTCCCCTCTAAACTAGAAGGCCTGAGTTTCAGCTTCTCCGAAACTACCAGGCAGTTACACACTGCCCAAGGCAGGAGAAACCACCCTTGCAACACCCAATCAGGAAAGGCCAGCGACCACCCTCCCCATTACTAAGGGAGAGGCCTGGAGATAGACACTATAGATAGGACCCTGTTACCTAAGGTTAAAGTTATCCAGTTAGTCACCGAAGAAGACTCTAGGCTCGCTCTGTGATTGGTTGAATTTAAAGGTACTCTAAATGTTGTAATTGGATCCCGCCAAAAGTAATGAATACTCTAGACAATGGTTAAACCGGCTGTCAATAATGTTGAATAATTATGATTGGATCACTGTTCCCCTGCCACAACTTCTGTAACTCCCGCCTCACAAACCCCATAAAAACTCTACTCTGCCCTTGTTTGAGGCTCTCAGCACAGATCCATACGCTGGTGAGGTCTGGGAGTCCGAGCTTAAGCCCGTAATAAAGCCCTTTGCTTCTGCATACGTGACTCGGACTCCTTGGTGGTCTTGGGATTTTGTGGAGATCGCGATCTGGGCATAACAGAGCCGAAATCAAGAGTCAGAAGCTTACCCAACCAAGCTACCCAGACGTCCCTAAGTTTTTTTTTTTGTTTGTTTTGTTTTTTTAAGGTTTTATTTATTTCTGAGAGAGAGACAGCATGAGCAGGGGAGGGTCAGAGAGAGAGGGAGTCACAGACTGAAACAGGCTCCAGGCTCCGAGCTGGCAGTCAGCACAGAGCCCGACGCAGGGCCCGAACCCATGAACTGTGAGATCATGACCTGGGCCGAAGTCGGACGCCTAACCGACTGAGCCACCCAGGCACCCCCCTAAGTTTTTATTAAATAGTCACAAACTTCTTTCTTTTCCCAGGAATACAGTGCTGAAGAGGACACTGCTTAGGATAATATCCAGTCCATACATATTCCAGCCTGGGACTGGCAGAAGCTGCGACGCCACGAACATCAGGAGGCTCAGACCAAGAAAACGACGGACAACAGCTTGCTCTCTCCAGCCAGGACCAAGGGAGGGCCTGCGACACACAAAACATTTACACAACAGTCCCTCCGCTTCAGACAAACACCGTGGAACCCCCAACCACCATGTGCACCCAGCAAAGGCCACGTGGACGACCCAGGCTCCTGCGCTGGCAGAGTCGGACCAGCATCTCCCACCCAGAGTGTAGAGGAAGGCGGCATGAGGAGCCCGGTCTTCCCTGCCACTGAGCCCCACGCCAAGATGGTGTTAGTGGGGGGCAGGTGGGAAGTCCGGCCTCCCCCTCTCCCCGAGTCTCGGGAGGCGCCCCATCATGCCCGCGTGGCGGGGTCTCAGGAGACCCGTGGGGAACTGGGCCTTCAGCACCCGTCAGCACCAACAAGGCTGCCCGGCAGGAAGGGCCAGGCTGGGGGCGGAAACGAGGTGCCCCTCCTGGCCGGCGGGGTGGCGTCCGTGAAAACCTCCATGCCCAGGAGCAGGAAGGAGATGCGGCCCTCACACCCAGGGTCACCGGAGACCCGTCGGGGGCCCAGACGTCCACTCCCGGCGGGCAGACACTGCTCAGTGTCAGGGGGGCCTGCAAACACACAAGATTTACATAAGGTCGCTGGTCTCATAACATCGTTCGTGAAGGTCCACATCTCAATCAGAAGTCGCCCATCCCATCATGAACCAGAAACATCTCCACTTACATGACAAAGGACAGTCACAGATGCCAACATGAAGACAATATGGATGTTAGATCCTCTGACAAGAAGTTAAAAGCGCCTGCCATGAAGATACTTCAACGAACAAGTAAGAACATGACTGAAGGAGGTGAAAAAACAAAAATAAAATACGGAACTATGGAAAATGTAGAAACCAAGATTAAAATGAAATGCCATCTACCATTTACAATTAACACTCAGCTGTCAATCCATGGAAACATTGTAAAGGGCCTACATGCGGACTTGTAAACGATGAGAGAAATAAAAGATCTAAATGGATGAAGGCACAACATGTTCATGGATCGCAAGATTCAAATACTGAAGATTTCACTTCCCGCCAAATGTGTGTGTATAACATAACATAAATACATACATATATTATATAAATATGGATATACTATAAATATGTAACTAAAATATAAACTACATCTTTATATTATATATATTTAATGCCATTCTTTTAAAATTACAGGAAAAATTTTCATAGATATAGATGAAATGTGTTTGGAAAGATAAACTAGAATAGCTAAAATAATTTTGAAAAAAGTGTAAGGAGTAACTCTAAGAAGCTTCAATTTGCACCACGTAGCTACAGTGACCTGTCTGAAGGGCTGACCTTGGGGTGGACACGCAGATGGATGAAACCGAGGTGAGAACGTGGCAACAGGGTTAATTAATCACAACCACGTGATGGCTTTCCATGCAAATGTAGAAAAGCCATTCGGCAGAGAAAGGATAACCTTTGAACCAAATGGTGCTGGAGCATTATCTAATGCATAATCGGCAAACATAATCATATAAACAAATATACAAAGAAAGAATAAATCTTTACCAATCTTCTCAACTTATACAAAAATTCACTCAAAATTAATCACAGGCTTTACTGCAAAATACAGAGTGTAACTTTTAGATTACAATGCTGAGAAAATCTTTGAGATGCAGAGCTTGGTCACGATTTCTTAGACAAAAACCCACACATATGATCCTTAGCAGAGAACATCATCAAAATAAGATAAAGAGAACTATATCAAAATTAAAACAAAAACTTACTCTGCAAGACTGTTCAAGAGGATGAAAATATAAGTTACAGATTCTGTGAAAATATTGGTGAACCATTTATCTGGCAAAGGACCTATATCTAGAATAAATAAAAAACCCTATAAATTCTACAGTAAAAAAACAAAAACAAAACCAAGCCAGTTACAAAGAGAGACATTTTTATAAACAGAATATTCAGATGGAGATTAAGCACATAGTACAAATATTCAACATCACTGGCCACTGGGGAAATGCAGTAAAGACCACCATGAGGTCTCCTTGCCTACCTGTAAGGGTTGCTAAACTTAAAAATATGGACAACACAAAAATTCCCAAGGATGTAGAAAACTGGAGTGTCGTACAAAGCTGCTCAGAACAGAAAATATGGAAGAGCCATCCTGGAAAATATGCGCATTTTCTTTTAAAAAGTAGTCATACATTTACCACTGAAGCCAGCAGGCTGCACCTGCGGACATTTATTCAAGAAAAATGAAAATTGTATCTACATGAAAACCTGCTCCTGGACGCTCGTAAGAGCTTATAAGTGAGAGTCAAAACATGAAACCTCATACACGTTCCTCAGAAGGTAAAGTGTTAGACACAGTCGTATATCCATACCATGGAATAACACTCAGCAATAAAAAGGAACAGGCCATTGATATGTGCACCAATTTGGACATATCTCAAAAGCATCACAAGGCGTGAAAAAAAGCAGTTTTAAAAGATCAAATGCTGTGTGTTTCCACTTATATAACACCCTTGAAATGATCAAAGTATAAAGACGTTGAAGCTATTAGAGCTTGTCGGGCATTAGGAAGAGTGGGGGTCAGGGGGTGAACATATAACTTGAAAGGGGTATCTTGCAGGAGGTCTTTGCAGCGACAGGCTCGATAGGCGCGTGCACCTTGACCGCTGTGACGGGTGGAATCTACTAAGCCCCGAGCTGACAGAGAACTACGCACGGTGCGGATGTCCATCTGCTGGCTCTGACACGGCGCCATGATTGTGTCAGACGTAACCACGGGACACGCTAGGTGATGGGGACAGTGGCCGCTCCATACTATCTGTGCAACTTCATATGAATCTATATTTCCAAATGAAAAGTTTCTAAAACCTTCTAAATTTCTTCTGTACAATAAAAATGGTTAGGAAGCGCTGCATACAGCAGTTCAGCCTCAAGAATCACACAGTACATCAGTACATGAAAGTGCCCGATGGGTTTTCGTAAAGGAGAAAAATATGGGAATAACTTCACCATTCCTAACTTTAAAAGCTGTTGTTTTTAAAAAAAAAAATAATGTTTTATTTATTTCTGAGAGAGAAAGAGAGAGACAGAGAGAGAGAGAGACAGAGAGACAGCGTGAGCAGGGGAGGGTCAGAGAGAGAGGGAGACACAGAATCTGAAGCAGCTCCAGGCTCTGAGCTGTCAGCACAGAGCCCGACGCGGGGCTCCAACCCACAAACCATGAGATCATGACCTGAGCCGAAGTCGGATGCTTAACCGACTGAGCCACCCAGGCGCCCCTAAAAGTTTTTTAATGTGTTTTTTTAAATTTATTTTGAGAGAGGGATGGAGTTTGAGCAGGGGAGGGGCAGAGACAGGGAGAGAGAGAATCCCAAGCAGGCTCCACACTGTCAGCACAGAGCCTGACACGGGGCTCCGACCCATGGACACTGAGATCATGGCCTGAGCCAAGATCATGCGTTAGCCCTTAAGTGACTAAGACACCCATGTCCCCCCTCACCATTCCCAAACTGTAAATCAAAGAATGCCACTTGGAGGGTACTTGGGGGGCTCAGTTAGGTAAGTTTCTACTGTTGGTTTTGGCTCAGGTCATGAGTTGGAGCCTGGCACTGGGCTCTGCACTGAAAGCATGGAGCCTGCTTGAGGTACTCTCTCCCTCTCTCCCTGCCCCCCACCCCCACTCATCCACACAGGGCACATGTGGGCTTTCTAAATAAATTAATAATTAGTTAAATAAAACAAGGAACACAGCTTGGGCACTTCTTCTGTAAGGAGAAAATGGTGGCTAGCATACATAAATATGAAGAGAACAAAATCTGGCTAGCCACATGGTTCTAGAACTATATATAGGGAAATTGTACAAACCTAAGAAATACTACTATCTACTCATTTAGTTAACAGAACTGAACAGAGAGGGATGAAAAAGAAAGTGTTAAAGTGTTTTCCTTAAATTTAGAGTAGACACTAGGTGAAAAGAGACAATTAAAAGGATTTTGAACCCAGACTTGAAAATGGCAGAAGCTTTTGAAGAACATGAAACGATAAATAAACATGCTGTAGCTATCCACAAAACTGTCAGTTATGTCATCCTGTTTTCAGGAAGTGGGAGTTAGCAGTATTCTTGATAATACACAGCACTTCCTAAGCAAATTGTTTTTCTACCTTGCCATTTTTGTGATGAAATAATTTCAGTTCTTACGAGTCCTCATTTTTATTTTCTGTATTTTATATTTTCTTACAAGCAGAGGAGTTTTCCAATGCATAACTATGTATAATTTTACAAATTTTACTTTAAAACTGTGAAGTTGGGGCGCCTGGGGGGCTTAGGCGGTTAAACGTCCGACTTCGGCTCAAGTCATGATCTCGTGGTTCGTGGGCTCGAGCCCCGCGTCAGGCACTGTGCTGACAGCTAGCTCAGAGCCTGGAGCCTGCTTCAGATTCTGTGTCTCCCTCTCTCTCTGACCCTCCCCTGCTCACGCTGTCTCTCTCTCTCTCCCTCAGAAATAAAATGTTAAAAAATTTTATTTAAAAAACTACATTTTACAGCATTTTTAGCTTCATAATATAATTGAGAAGAAAGGAGAATCCCCATATGCCCCTTGCCCCAACACCCACAGCCTCCCATTATCAATATCCTGCATGGAAGTGGTACATTTGTTGCCATCGATTAACCTATATTGATTCACCATCGTCGCCCAAAGTCCACAGTCTTGGCGTTTCATATGCTACGGCTTTTCACAAGTGGGTGACCCGTATCTATCATGAGAATCCCATAAACAAGGATTCTCTGCCCTAAAATCCTCTGTTCTCTGTGTAGCCATCCCTCTTTTCTCTGTGACTCCTAGGAACTGCTGATCATTTTACTATTACTGTAGTGTTTACTTTTTCCAGAATATTATAGTGTTGGAATCACATAGTAGGTAGTCTTTTCAGCCTGGAGTTTGTCATGCATTTAAGGCTCCTTCAACTGTGTGTATGGTTTGGTGGCTCATTTCTTTTTAGTGATGAACAACATTCCACTGTATAAATGTACCACTGTTTGTTGGGCTATTCACCTACTCAAAGACATCTCTTTGATCTAAGTTGCAGCATGATTAAAGCTACTGTAAATATTTCTGCACAGGTCTTCACGTGGACATAAGTTTTCTTTAAAAACTTATTGGTATAATTGGTATTGGTATAATTGATACAAAGAATCGATATTTTATATATTTAAGGTATAGTTAGGGTATACAACCTGATGGTTTGAGATATGTATGCACCATAAAGAGATCATCACAATCAAGCTAATGTATCCACATTACACAGGTACTGGGTGAGTGTGAGTGTGTGTGAGATCAAAACACTGAAGACCTATCTTCTTAGTAAGTTTCAAGCACACAAAACAATATCGTTTATTATGGTCACTATACGGTATATTAGCTCTCTGGTACTTATTCATCTTACACAACAGAAACTTGGCAGTTTTAGACATATTTTCCGTCTCTCTGGGTAAATACCAAGGGACCGACTGCTGATCATACAGTAAGAAAAAGGTTATTTTTGTAAGAAACTGCAGCCTGGCTTCCAAAGAGGCTGCATCCCTTCACGTTTTCGGCTGCAGGGAATCAAAGTTTCTGTTGCTTTGCCAGCATTTCAGGCTGTCATCAGTCTAACAGGTGTGGTGTTTTAATTCGCAATTCCCTAATGACACATGCCGTGAGCCCCTTTTCATATCCTTATTTGTCATGTGCGCATCTTCCTGAGGAAATGCCTGTTAGAGTCTTTAGCCCATTTTTAATTGGCTTGCTCATTTGCTTATGGTTGAATTTTAGGAGTGCTTGGTATATTTTAGATAACAGTCCTTTATCACATAATCTTGGCAAGTATTTTCCCCTGTTCTGTGGCTTGACTTCTCATTCTCTATTTTTGCATTTTCATGAATATTTCCTTCATTAAATTTGGAAGACTAGTGTTTCAAATGGAGGTCTTTCTAAGTCAGAATGTCCTTTGCTACTTTAAAACTACTATAAATTTCATAGTGTAGCATTTTCATATTGGGTTCAGACAAAAACTTCACTTAAAAACAAACAATGAGAAACCTTGGCGTTTTGTTGACTGTAACTCATTCTTTTTCCTTCTTTTTTTCCCTACTTTTTTCTGCTTATTTAAAAAAAAAAAAAGACATCTCGGGGCGCCTGGATGGCTTAGTCGGTTAAGCGTCCGACTTTCGCTTAGGTCATGATCTTGCGGTTCGTGGGTTCGAGCCCCGCGTCGGGCTCTGTGCTGACTGCCAGCTCAGAGCCTGGAGCCTGTTTCAGTCTGTGACTCCCTCTCTCTCTGACCCTCCCCTGCTCACGCTGTCTCTCTCTCTCTCTCTCCTAGAAATAAATAAAACATAAAAAAAAATTAAAAAAAAAAGACATCTCTATATATGCAGATAGATAGATAAATGGATAGATACATAGATAGAAATACATATATCATATACATACAATTAAAATTTAGTTATTTTGTGGTTTTGGTAATCTGTCTTTAAAATGTGAAAATACTAAACCAATAATCTCAGCACCATTTAGTTTACTTTTCCGCTAAATTTCTACTCGTAGCAAGTTGTATGTCTGGTCTAAATTTTCTATTCTGTTAATTTTTATAGTAGTATGATAATCTTTGATTACTGCAGTTACCTAATAGTTTTTGATAGTTTCATTTAAACTCTTTCATCATTTTTTTTTTCACTTTTCAATTCTCCTTTTCTTCTGGGTAAACTCCAGATTCACTTTATTTGATTACTCTAAAATTAATGTGGGATAGCACCATAATTGTAGCAATTCTACACATTAATTTGGGAGTATATCTTACTGCATTTACTCTTCTTGAGACATTATAAATAAGCTTATCTTTTCAAACTTAAAAAAAAAATTTGTACAGAGAGAGTGGAGCAGGAGAGAGGGATAGAGAGACAGAATCTCAAGCACTGAGTGTGGAGCCTGATCCAGAGCTTGATCCCACGACCCTGGGATCATGACCTCAACCAAAATCAAAAGTCAGATGCTTACCCAACTAAGCCAGCAGCCACTCCAAGCCTATCCTTTATACGTCGATAATACTCACATGTGCATACCACTTTAGAAATCCACAGGAACCCAAGACAAATGAACATATACATCCACACAGAAACTTACATATGAATGTTCATAGCAGTATTACTCAATATAGTCAAAAAGTCAAAACAATCCAGATGTTTATCAAGTGATGAATGGATAAGTAAAATGTGGTACAGTCATTAAATAATCGTATTTAGCAAAAAAGTGGGGGAAACAGAACGAAGTACTGATAAATCCTAATACAGCAGGTATGAAACTTCCTTCCCTAATACAGCAGGTTATTTTCTCCCTTCCTTTCTTCCCTTTTTGGTCTCTCTCTCTCCCCCCCTCCCTTCCACTGCCTTCCTTCCTTCCTTTCTTCCTTCCTCCTTCCCTCTGTTTTTCTTTCTGTATTACAGACAATGCTCCTGTAGACACACAGTATTTATCATTTCCAGTAATAATGCAGCAAGTTCCCACCACTTTATTGTCCTTTAGCAGTATTTTATAATATTCTGCTATAGATGCCATTCCTATAGATATTCTTTCTAGATATTACATATGGATTGTTGCTTTTGTGAATCTGATAGTTTTTCCTTCTATATATTTAACTGGTTATATAGAAATATATACCAATTGTTATTTGTTTAATATTCCTTTTGTTAACCTCTTTTACAAAAGTTCTAAGTGTTTTTGTTTGATCCTTTTAAGATTTCTAAAATAGTAGAATGTAATCTCTTTTCAATAGCGATACCCCTATTTCTGCTACATGACCCACCGCACTAACTAGGTGCTTTAGAATCATGGTACTAGAAAGACTGTCTTTTTCAGAATCTGTGTTTTCCCAATGAACCGTGTAAGTGGATAGTAGTTCAAAACATGTTTAAAAAAATTTTTTAATGTCTTATTTATTTCTGAGAGAGAGCGAGAGAGACAGCATGAGCAGGGGAGGGTCAGAGAGAGAGGGAGACACAGAATCCGAAACAGGCTCCAGGCTCTGAGCTGTCAGCACAGAGCCTGATGTGGGGCTGGAACCCACAAACCGTGAGATCATGACCTGAGCCGAAGTCAGACGTTTAACCGACTGAGCCACCCAGGCACCCCCTAAAACAGATGTTTTAAATTCGTATAATAAATCACCTTCTATCAAAAGTTTATTGGAAGTTGCTTCATTTTTTTTCTGGAATCTATAGAGGTTGATATGTTTTCCTCATTTTGCCTATAAATAGGTTTTTAAATATTTAAGTCACCATATTCTAAGAGATTATTTAAAATACTTGCTCAACAAAATTATTCAGAGGTTTTGATCATTTTCTTCTAATTTCTTATTTACCCCCAAGCAAATGGCCACTAAATAATTTCCCACACAACGTACTTTGCAATTCCTGAGACCCTCCATCTGTCAGTTCTTGGTTAAGATTCTTTAATGAGCTGCCACCTAATAACATTCTCCCCATCAGGATTTCCTACGTGGGAGATGTTTCGTTGTCCATTCTTAATCTATTTCCAATCCGGTAAGTGCAACTTGGTGATTGCTCAATCACCCTGTGACAAGAAGACATGATAACAGAAACCTTGAAGATTAAAATGATATTTTAGTCTAATTGATCAATTTCTGATAGATACGAGGTTTGTAGAAGGACTGTGTGTGCAGGCTGCTGACCCCCAAGGGTGCCCAGCTGAGGGGATGCAAGGGGGCCGCACTGAAGCCACAGCTGTCCGAACCAGGCTGGGGGTCATGGCCTTGAGGGAGCACTTTCTCATTTGCCAGAGGTACTACCATCTAGGAACAAAATCGGACTACAGACTGGTGTCTGATCTTTATTTTTATCTCTGTATTTCATTAGAGGAGTTTCTGAAGGAGCCAGGAATGTGCTTCTAGAACATCTGTTACTGGGGTGACATGTAATTTATTGCCCAAATAGGGACACTTTGGCAAGTGAAAGGAAGAGTGTTTTTAATAATTACACGGGGGCAACAGGATTAAATTTAAACCTTTCTGAGTAAATCAGGACATCTGGTCAAGCAAGCTATTATATATTTGAGAACTCTCCTAATGAAGAGGAATAAAAAGCGAGACAGAGATAGGTCAGTGCCTGGTGTTGCAGAGGTAATTAAAACAAACAAAAGATGAAATGATATCTCAGCATACAGGATGTATGTTTATAAAAAAGTCAAGAAGTAGTAAGCTCTCCACTTTTGAAAACGGTTACTCAGTCTTTCTCTATATATTCTTCTTTCTATCTTTTCTCCCCACCTCCCCCCAACCCCTCATAGATGTTACAAAAATAGAGAAGTCAGAAAGAAAATAACCCTTCTGTTTCATTACAAAAATAAAGTCACTACGATGTTAATTACAAGTATGGGACCCCTGACTTAATGGAATTCACCCTTGGAACATCTTTTGCATTAACAAAAAGAATGGAGGAAAAAAAAAGGCATTTCAACACTATAAGATATATACTACTCACAACCATGTCTATGTCAAATATTAATTTTACCTAAATTGAAATAGATTTTTAAAAATTTTAATGTTTATTTACTTTTGAGAGAGAGAGACAGAGTGCCAGGAGGAGAAGGGCAAAAAAGAGAGGGAGACACAGAATCCGAAGCAGGCTCAGGGCTCTGAGCTGTCAGCACAGAGCCCAACGTGGGGCTCAAACTCAGAGCCATGAGATCAGGATCTGAGCTGAAGTCAGACGCTTAACCAACTGAGCCACCCAGGTGCCCCGAAATCGGTTTTTAAGTCAAATTTATCTTTAAATACATTAAGCAGGTCTTTGTGATTGTTTTTTAAGAGGAGAGGAAAACATTTTCCTTTTCTTGCATTCAAATCACCTTGGAGTTTTGTAAATTTGATGTCTTTGCCACACCGTTGCCTTGGAGCACCATTATTTGCAGTGAAACCTTATGGCCAATAATTTCTGACACTTGATGAGTCCAAGCAATGGAAACTGCTGGTCATCTGGTCACCTTCTTGGTCAATAATGTGAAACATTTGTTTTCAGTGAAAACTGCTAGTCATTCACAGAGTTGCTGCTTGCTGGTCTCGGTGTTCTCATTCCTGTGAATTAGAACGATGACAGGAAAAGTCTCATGTGCTGCTAAAATCTGCCTACAGCTCAGTCCTCTTCTGGCAAAGAAATGCTGCCTACTTTCCCTGACTTGGGATCTGGGACACTGCCTGTTAGAGAGACCAGTGGGTAAAGACCAAGACAAAAATTAGAGTGTTACCTGGGGCTTTCAAGTGGGGAGTATCATTTGTGTTTTTAATACTTTAATGAGAATTACAAGTTTATTATTAAAAATAAGATCTCTGGGGGAGGAGTTGCTACTGTACAGACTCTGTAAGACACTTTTTATTACTGAGAAAAGGCAGAGTCCAAATGTTGACATTTGGCTGGAGGAACCAAGAAGGAATCTGCTTAAAGTGAGGGGGAAAAGCTAACAGGGAAGAATTTCTTTTATTAAACAAGTCATCAAAGAATTAATGTCATATGTTGGTTCATCCAACAAACATACATGAGTGCTAACTACATGAGAGCCTCAAAATGCTGGTCCACTGAACACTAGACAGGACTGTGGTATATATTCTAGAGCCCCAGAGAAGAATGCATGGCAAGCAGGAGAGAAAGTGATGTCAAGAGAGGAGAGTAGGTGTGCCTGGAGAATCTGCATGTGCAGTAACAGTTCCCTCATCTGAAGATTAGAATCCCAGGAACCTCAAATGTAGTCATTAGGAGTCAACAGAGAACAGGGGCGCCTGGTTGGGTGGCTCGGTTCAGCGTCCTACTTTGGCTCAGGTCATGACCTCACAGTTCATGGATTCGAGATCCGCATTGGACTCTGTGCTGACAGCTCAGAGCCTGGAGCCTGCTTCAGATTCTGCGTCTCTCTCTCTCTCACTATCTGCCTCTCATCCACTTGCGCTTTGTCTCTGTCTGTCTCTCTCTCAAAACTAAATAAAAGTTGTTGTTTTTTTTTAAATCAACAGAAACCAGGAATTCTTATGTTATGTGACTCTTCTCCCACATAAATCTCAGTTAGACTAAGATTTGGAGAAAAAGGTTATCTGAATATTGAAAGTCTCTGTTTGAATAAAGGAGAAGAAAATGGAATTGATTTTTCTGCATATTACAGTCCAGGTAATATGATACGTATATTCAACCTCATGATCTAATATAGTCCATGCAGCAACCATGCAGAGGGTTCTCACTACATTTACCTATGAAATGAAAAGGCTCAGAGAACATTAAGGTCAAACTAAATTTGAAGCCAAGTGTGAACTCAACGCTGAGAATATTAGAGAATGAATATATATATCTTGCTTAAAAGGGTCAGCAGTTTTAGCCAATCCAGCTAGAGCAGGCTGCTTATGAGACACCGTGATCTTCATTTCCACGCAGAGTAAATTTCTGAAAGAGACATTGTTGCGCTGTATTTTTCCTAATTTTGATAATTTCTCAATCCTGGAGTCCATGCTGACACCTTGGTCCTCAAAAGGAGAGAAGAGATGTCAATGCTAAAGCTTGTCTCACTGTCTTTTCTACATGTTTCTTAACTTTTGGATGTGGGCATCCATTGTGCTTTGGAAGACATACTACCATTTCCCATTACTAAGTAATTTTGAGTACATATTTTTCCATATTACATTAAAATTATATTGTGATGTGTTTGTAGAATTTTAGTCGGACAAACAGGAAAAGAATGGGAAAATTTGAATCACTGCTTTTAGTGTTCTAACATGCCGCCGCTTACATGCTGTGCTTACCTAGATAACAGTAATAAGAATAGGAAAGAGGTGATGTTTCAATGTTTTTTTAAAGTTTTTCCTTCCTATCTGCTTAAAAGAAAAAGACTATTTCTAAACCATGCCTTTGCTGTTAAGACTTCGTATCTTTCCTGGTCTGTCCAGTACCGAGCCCCTAATATCTTTCTTATCCCTCCTAAGACTTAGTTTTACATTATGCCTATCAATTTCTCACTAGTGGTACATGTTTCTATCATATTAATTGTAAATGTTTTCCTTTACTTCAGGGTGAAGATTTCCCCATTTGATCTATAGCACATCTTACAGATTTTGCCCAAGGTCACATTGCAAATCTAGAAGCCATACACATGTAACTGTTATTATGATATCATAGTTATATGAAGCAAACCAATTCATCTTTCTCATGTGCTATGAAGATACAATTGCAACGACAACAGCGCCATCCGTGTTTTCCCTCGTTAGGCCTGCCAAGTATTTGTGAAACTTACTGGAGTTCCTTCTGTGTGTTTCAGCTGCCGTTTTTTTCTATAACTAGAAAAAGTTTAAAGCACCCTAGTATTTTCATAAAATAATGAAATACGACGCTCTAAACAGATTACAAGCTACATAAAGGAGAGAAGAAAATCTAGGTCACTAATTTCAGTTAATATAAAATTAACCCGGCTTACAGGCATCAGACTTTTTAATACCTCTGCCTTCAGTGACTCAAAAAGCTGTACAATTTTTAGGTGATTCTTACACAGAATGTGTGGCAGACAGATGGCTAATTTAACTTATGAAGAACGGAGACTGCAGGGAAATTAAAAGCTAACCTGACCCACTTGAAGAATCACTGAAAAAAAAGTAACAAATGTTTTTCCATTCTCTTTGTAATTCTTTCTTTAAAAAAAAAAAAGATTCTAAGCAGTGATGTTTATAGCACATGCACTCACTGCTTTCTGAATGTTCTGTCAGATTCTCTCACTCCACCATCGAGAGCAGTACATGTGAGATGACGCTATATGCATGTTTGGGGCCTTTCCAGTGTTTCTGGTAAAGTTTTTGAATTTTGGACCTATCGTCCAATTGTACTTTGCACCAACACCCAGGTGATATAACAGTCTTTACAGAACAAAATAAATACAATTTTACCTTGATGTGCTTCTGGCAGCAAACACAAATACAGAAAATACAGTATGTGTATAAGGGGCAATGAAGATGGTATTTCTCTTCTGTGCAAAACTTGTCCACAGTTTCCATAGTTTCCATCATGAAATTGTCTTGTTTTAAGGAAATAAAAATCATTTCACCATATTACCTTTCCTTTTTTCAGAATCCTCACTAGAAGTGGTTTATTATAGTCATCATAACTCGGAATGAATACACACACACATATACACAATACAGTTTCAAAGTACTTTATATCTGGGGCACCTGGGTGGCTCAGTTGGTTAAGTGTCTAACTCTTGGTTTTGGCTCAGGTCATGATCTCACGGTTCATGGGTTCAAGCCCCACATTGGGGCAGAACCTGCTTGGGATTCTGTCTGCCTCTCTCTCTGCCCCTCTCCTGCTTGAGCTCTCTCTCTCTCACGCACAAAAAATAAACATAAATTTTTTTTAATATGAAAGCATTTTATATCTAATTCTAAAATTTTAGCATAGGCTTCTTCTACCGTGAGTCTCTCTATATTATTCTTTGGATGTCACTTTTTATATTCAACAAATCACACAATGAAAGGTTAAAGTG
Organism: Hyaena hyaena; assembly: GCF_003009895.1. NCBI lineage: Eukaryota > Metazoa > Chordata > Mammalia > Carnivora > Hyaenidae > Hyaena > Hyaena hyaena. The sequence goes on from NW_024081118.1 coordinate 389,891, forward strand.
CATTCTATCAGGCAACTCTGGGGTTCGTTCAGTACATGAAGGCGAAAGGAAGGACAGGTGTCTGTCACTCAAGGAAGGGCAGGTGTTTGTCACTCAAAAGATTTACTCCCCTGACTTCTGCAAGTACTTCTGCGAAGGGCAGAGGGACGAAATCCTCCTGGCAGACAGGCTGCTACAGTGCCATCCGAACAGCCTGGAGACGTGTCGTCCCGACGGCTTCTAAAGGAACATCCTGTTCAAATGTATATTCTGTACCCTACGTTCAGCCTCGTACAGGAACAGGTTGATCATGACTCATCTATTTCCTTGGAAAAAGCTATCAACATCTCGATTTGTGTTAAACTGGGATGAATAAAGAATCACGTTTGTAACACAAATGAGCACATCAGCACAGACTGCGAGGCCAAACTGGTTAACTAATTTTTCCTCAAGGAAGTTTTAATAGGCTTTCAGACCTAAACCTGCTCCCACATTCCCACATCCACAGCACGAACCCGTGTGTCATCAGCTGGTTAGAGACGCAATCAAGTGTCTGCAAGAGAGCTGGGGCCATTGAAAATGATGGGTAATATTCGAGTCCCACTTTCTCAGTGATCTCAAGGTGTAGCACGTCTCACCTACCAAAGCAGAGAGGAAATTCCAAAGTCTCATTTCCCAGACTTCTCCTCTCCTTAATCCTACGCGGTATTCACACAACAATGAAAATGATTTTTCAGACGTACCGCTCAAATTCCCTTTCTAGCTCTAATCCTCCTGTGCCAAATTCAGCCCATACGTCTGCCAAGCTGCATCGATCAATGTCACCTTTTATCGAAGCACACTTTTTGGTATGCATGGAAACCAAAGACGTGATTGTTTTTCACCTCTGCAACTTTCTAACTCAGTCTTCCCCAGAATCTCAGGTTAATTAATTAGCTTGCAATGACAGCCGGTGGGGGTCTGTGTAGTCCTCAGGCCCCTCTTCTCTCGCACCGGAATTCAGAGAGCCATCTTCTTCCCCCATGTTATCCGAATATCAGGAAAATGAGTCTGAAAAGCTGCATGTAAGGAAATTTCTGATATGCAAACGTGCAGACCTGTTCTGTCCTTTCCGAAGGACCATCCTTTCCTCCACAAGACTGAGCCTGAGGAAAGGGAAGCACCGTGCTGAATGCAATTAGAACGTCAACAGAAATGTGTTTAATCGTCTATCCCACAGGAGGCCTAAATTAAGAGGAAGGACATATAAAAAATTTGGAAAGAAAGGAAGGAAGGAAGGAAGAAAAGGATAACATGCTTTTCTTTAACTTCTCCTTTACTTTTCCCAAAGCTCAGGGCCAGAGCCATGAAGGATGATGAGGCTTTTTCATCCAAAAATGTTGCTACGTAAGGATATGCTTGGGAAAGCTAGTATGTGTTGTCAAGACCTTCCTTCTTCTTGTCCGGTTTCTGAGCTCTGGAAAGAGGGAGGGGAATCGAGAGGGGCCGAGACATGAGGAAGAAAATCTCTCTATCGTAAAACTGCCTGAGCGGCTTTGCTTCTACAGCGGGAGGCTCTGTTTTCTCCGGCAAGTGGAGGAGGATCGGAGGATGAGCCAATATCCCCCGGGGCTTCTCGAAGAGACTGGCAAAATCTAGAAGGATCTGGGTCTGCTGAGTTTGTGACGCTCTTCTGACTTCTCGAACGGGCCACATTGGACCGAGGTCACCTCACTTGCGTGGGAAGAGAGCCGTGGACCGTTGGCCTCCTTAGAAAGGCCTTGGGGGTTTCCTCAGCCCCCATCGGAAGGCGCGACTGGTTCTTAGGAAGCAGCGCTCTCGCTCTCTCGAGGGAAGTCGGCTGCCGCATTTTCAAGGACTAATGGAGGGACTCGCGGGCCGGGGGAGGGGAGAACAGAAAGCACTGCGCCCGAGTGTGTCTACACAGCGGCACAGCCAGCTGCGTCTGCGCTGGAGCAGGAGGGACTGGAGTCCCCCGGGGAACGTAAGCGACAAGGCCGAAAGCTCAACTCCTCACAGGTCGTTTCGAGGGATTCTGGAACCGCGAGGCCGGCTCCTAGCGCACTCCTGACTTTTGGGAGTTTATTGCCCGTGGCAGATCAGGTCTTTTTTCCTGCGTCGATGAGCAAGGACGCAAGCAGGGCTTGGGGAGGGCGGGGCGCTGAGTCGGGAGGGAGGACACGGGAAAGCGGGAGATGAAAGTGATACAGCAGCGCCCGCGACTGGCTCTCGGTCACCGGGTCACCGTCATTCGGGAGGCAGCACCAGGTCAGCCAAAGCTTAACCCCCGCAGGGCTGCAGACCAGTCCTGCCGGCGACCTAGAACTCTCTCCAGCCGAACTTCCATTTACTCTTCTAAAGGAGGGAGGGCGTAGCTGCTGTATCATGGAGCCCAACACGTGGTTCCCATATTCCATCTGTCAACTCACCACTCGGTGGCTCAGGTAAACCTAGTTCTGCTTAGGCTCAGTCTCCCTCCTACGTCCAACAGCCCGGGGTGGGCTCTCCCAAGTTCTCCCTGCTCTTGTGACAGGCCTTTAAGGTCCTTGCTTCCTGTTTACAGCTCAACGTCTACTTCCTGTCCAGTTTATCTGCCCCTCCCAAGTCATGAGCAGACCTTGAAGGCTTCATCTTGCAGGCCTCAATAGCCCCCTGGGGGGAAAAAAAGAAACATGACGACTTTTTTATTGGTTGCTTTATAGACACAGTTAAGGGGGGAAGACTATTAATCAGCCTTTTCCAGTTTCCAGTTACAGATCTTGCTTTTGTTTTATTTTTTTTCCCCCAGTGCTGACCTCCAACAGCATAGGAGGAAAAAGCCTTTCAGTGATGATGAAGTTAACAGACTGCCTTCGATGTCAAAGGCCACCTTTGGTGGTGCGGCAGTAATGGCGAGATTCTCACGACACCAATAAACTGCCACGGGGACATGGTATTTAGGATCTTCTGGTTCAGGTAAAATTGAAAAAATATCCCATCAAGTTTATTTTTCCTACCAGCCGTCTTGTGGCTAGCTCTGACCAAATGACTGCATGTTATCTGGAGGGAGCCTGGTGAAGTCCCCTGTGCTGAGCCTGGCTGATGCACCGGACGAGGATGGAAGGCCCTCTCCCCTTTCCCGTGCACTGTTCCTTCGGAGTGGAACAAAGCTGGCATAAGCCCAGGAAGCGTTCATCTTAAACCATGACAAGATGGAGGAAGCCTGATCCCTGATGATGAGGGAGCGAAGGAGAGGCTGAAGGCAAAACCCAATCTGGCATCCCCTGCACCCTCCCTCCCCCCACTCCCCATGATGGGATCTGTGTGACATTCCTCAGTCACTCCGGGCTGCCCGAGAACAAAGGAAATAAGAAAGAAAACAACTGGTTGCCTGATAGAGATCACAGTCCTGCCGGATAGGAGTCTCCATCAGTTTAGGAATGTCTCAGTAAATTACAAGAAAAAGGCAATCTTGTCAACAGCCTGATCTCCAGAAACCCATAGAGTCTGGTTCCTGGAGCCCCAGCATCAGCCTCCCCTCCATAGTCATGTGGGAACAAAGACAGGAAAGAAAAGGTAGGTAAAAATAAATTTCCTTATAACCTGCAGCCCAGTGACAAATACTTGAGGCAAATACAAAGCATAACATGTCTCTAGGACCCCTACTGTCCTCATGACGATGCCTTACTAGAGGGAAAACAACCTTCGCTTGACAACAGCCAGGCCCCCAGTATCTTATGAGTCCTCGTTAGGATATCAAAGTCCCTTTTTTTACTCCTCCAACTCCAAAGTGTATAATCAGTCTCTCCTCACAAGCACAGTGCCGCTTTTTCTGCCACCCACGCATCCTGTCCCCGTGCTTTAATAAAACCACGTTTTTGCACCAAAGACGTCTCAAGAGTTCTTTCTTGGCTGCAGCCCCAGATCACCCCACTATCACCCCAAAACTGCATCGCTAAGACCCCAAAGTCGGAGCCCTGGGGATCTCATACTCAGGCTGCTCAGATGCTGGGAGAGAAATATGATTCTATCTTGCTGAAGCCACTGATATGCGGACTTTGTCCAGCAGCTGCATGTGTGTCCTGACCAACACAGGGCGTCCATCCCTCGAGGCAGAATCCTGACTCCGCTCCTTCCCTCCACACTACTAGGGCTCCATGATGGGTGTCAGCCGACCCCAGCTCACTGGCCAGCAGGCCGCGAACTTCGTTAGAGACCGCTACATTCTGATCATGCTCTGAGCTGTACCCCAGATTAGTAATGAGTTGTTTGTGGCCATGCATAATTCAAGTTCAAATGATGTAGGAACAGTCTCGGAGGCTTCCTTTATATGTCAGGGTTGAGTATGAAGTGGGGAAGACATGTAACTGTTGCAGCTTGAACTCTGCCACCAAGAGTGGAGACCCCAGCGCATTGAGGACTCGGTCTTCTGGCACTTTTCTTGCTGTCAGCGTCCCAAGGAGGGAAGGGATCACAATGAACTTGTCCCAATGGAGACCTCCTTGAAAAGTAACAGTGGCTCTTTGAGCTGGTCATCTTTACCACACTAATAAACGCGTCAGGTGCTGGGAGAGCCCAGAGAAGCCCTGGGACCCGGACAAGAGGAAGGGGCCAAGACTCCGATGGCTGTCGTTTCTACTTTCATGTGCATGTCACTCACCGTGAGACCCTGCACCTGCGGGTAGCTTAACCGAGAGAACAAGTACGAAGCCAGTACCGACAGCATCTGAAGTGCTCCTACGGATTACGCACACGTGCTATTTTGAGAATGAGGATGCCAGAAGAAGTTCAGAAACATGGAAACTGCTGGACACTAGGTGGGAATTGTCTTTCTCACAATTAGCCTTTGTTTAGCAACTGATGGTTACATTTCTGAAGTTCTAAGGTTCCTGATATCGAGAGTAACCAAAACAGAGGGTGACATCAGGATCGCCCTGCTCTTCGTCTCGAAACATACTTACCTACAAAAATCAAAGATTTGTGGAAAAAAATAACACTTAGCTAATTTATTTAAATGGACTTTGTGTGGCTTCCAGCGTGCACTGTGGTGGCCTCGCAGTTTTAAGACAACAGGGCATCAACAGACAAGCGAGAACAATGCGTGATCGCACAGTACCCACGCACCCCCTTCCTGTGATCCTGTCAGAGGAGACAATGGCCAAGCGCCAGATGAGCACTTGCTAGTTCCTGAATCCAACTTGCATCTGGAGGAGAGAGCAGAGCCAAGGCCAGGTGGCCCGGACAGTAGCTCTGCCTCGAGCTCCCCATGAAGCCATCTTCCCTGCACAGGCTGACATCACCCCCACAACCCACGAGCCTACGTATCCCTGTACGGTCTACCCATGTGGTGACACAGGCTTGATGAGAAAAAGCCAGGGGTGTACCAAGAAGACCAACATCCAGGGGCGCCTGGGTGGCTCAGTCGGTTAAGTGTCTGACTTCAGCTCAGGTCATGATCTCACGGTTCGTGGGTTCGAGCCCCATGTAGGGCTCTGTGCTGACAGCTCAGAGCCTGGAGCCTGCTCAGATTCTGTGTCTCCCTCTCTCTCTGGCCCTCCCCTACTCACACTGTCTGTCTCTCAGAAATAAATAAAATATTTAAAAAAAAGAAAAGAAAAGAAAAAAGAAGACTACCATGAGGAGACTACCACCGGGAGATCCACAAGACTCAAGGGGCCAGGGCAGTCTCACACTCCTGTGCCCTGTCACACTGCTCTGAGGACCCTTACGTCCCACGGTCTCTGGACCAATCCCTGGGCCTCCTCCCCAGGACCTGTCTTGGGTGTGTCTCCATCAGTGTGTCCATTGGTCTGTGATGCTGTGGACAAGAAGGAAGGCGCTCCCACCGGTGGAAGGTGGGTTGGAGGTCAGTGCAAGGCAGAGCGAGCTGTTCAGAGAAGCCTGAAAACCTGACAGCTGTTTCGGGGGAAGTTTATCAGTCTATCAGCAAAATATGACCACTGCTCGTCTATCCACCCAACTTGATCCCACTTACCAAGTGAAAAGGGCAAAGCCCCGACCAGAGAGCCCACGTACAATGCCCTGGCCACTAATTTTTATTAACTCAGTGAGCGGGAACCTGGTGATCTCTAAGGGGAGATGGAGGGAGAAGGTCCAATGTTTGGCCAAAACCTAAATTTCTCAAATGACACAATGGAGGTTCACTTATATGTGACATCACATAACATGACATAACACAACATAACATAGCATAACAAACATAACATAACTTTTTCCTGCAGTATCAAGATGATTTAATCTGGTATAAAAGCAGATTTCAGTCAGGCCGAACTCGGCGCAGAGCCAGCCTGAGCTAAAAGAAGGAATGAAAAACGTGGATAAAGCATCGATGACCGTACATAAAAACAGGACTTGTGCTGTTGGGTTCCGGAAAGGAGGGGACACCTGGATCCCAGGAGGGGTGACAGATGCAGGGTCAGGTGAAAAAGACTTCCAAACGCCACGTTGCTAGCCGAGGAGGGAGCTGATTTTGCCCTGGCAGACACTCGGCCAGGGCGCCGGGCACACTGGCTCCATCAAGATGTGCCATGGCCCAGCTGCCATGCTGTCATTCATGAGCCGGACCTTGTGGAATACCGAGACTACAGAAACTACTCTGCTTAAATCTTTTTAGTACAGTTTGAAAAAACTTGGATAACTCTTATTATTTATTCTTCTTATTATCGGTTTTACATTATGCCATTCAAAAAACTTTTTTTAATGTTTATTCATTTTTGAGAGAGAGGAGAGACAGAGCACGAGCAGGGTAGAGGCAGAGAGAGGGGGACGCACATAATCCAAAGCAGGCTTCAGGCTGTGAGCTGTCAGCACAGAATCCAACACAGGGCTTGAACTCATGAGTCATGAGATCATAACCTGAGCCAAAGTGAGATGTTTAACCAACTGAGCCGCCCAGGCGCCCATACATTATGCCATTCGTTTTTTTTTTTTTAAATATTTTATTTATTTCTGAGAGAGAGAGAGAGACAGCGTGAGTAGGGAAGGGTCAGAGAGAGAGGGAGACACCGAATCTGAAGCAGGTTCCAGGCTCTGAGCTGGCTGTCAGCACAGAGCCCAACGCAAGACTCAAACCTGCGAATTGTGAGATCATGACCTGAGCCCAAGTATGACGTTTAACTGACTAAACCAACCAGAGACTCCACATTATGCCATTCTTAACGAAAGAGTAAAATGGTGGGTTCTTAGGATACAGCAAAAATAAGTATCAATCTCTGCTCATTTCACTATAGTATGAAACATTCAAGCTAACTAGCTAGAACGGCAAAGGTACACTCAGGCCCATGAAAATATTTCAGGGACTCTTCAAAATCTCAGTGACGTGTATTTGATTATTTTATAACAGACACTGTTTTTGGCCTGAGTGTGTGGCATTTGGTGTGATATTTTAAGTGGTTTCTATTTGTGAGTGATTTTTTTGTTTGCTGTTTATTTTACAGCTAAGAAAGAGGTTGAGGCTTATTTTTTATTTTAATTAATTAATTAATTTTGAGAGAGTGCATGAGTGAGAGTGGTAGCAGAGACAGAGGAGGGAGAGGTAGAGAGAGAGAGACAGTGAGAGAGAGAATCTTAAGCGGGCTCCACACTCTGTAGGGAGCCCAACATGGAACTCGATCCCATGATCCAGGGATCATGATCTGAGCCGAAATCAAGACTTAGATGCTCAAGTAACGAAGCCACCCAGTACCCTGAGACTTATTTTTATTTTTAAGTAATTAGTATTTGAGCAACCATAAGGGAAAAAGATCACTTGGACCTGTACAATTTGGTACCTTTTCTGAGAGGCTTGAGTCAGATACAAAACAATAAAAAAGGAAACGAATAAATACTGCTGCTACCTCTGTGTGTACGGGAGGCTGTGCACCCATATAAACATACGGCAGTGTGTAACTTGATATATTAAAGAGGGAATAAAGGAGGAAATTAGCTCTCAAATTAGAGCAAGGTTGAAAAAAATAGAATTAAATTGGAAACATAACTGTGAACTGGCTCTTAGAAAATTTCATCTTGGGAAACGCTAACAGACGCCACTGCACTTCACCTTGAATGCTCATATGAAACACTACAAGATGCACCTGCACAGGCATGTCAACGGCAGGTCTGTAGCTCCAGGAAGCTTTGTCTCTAACACTCTTCCCCATGCAGAGAAATCAGGGCTTCTTGAAAGATGGCTACTTCCATGTTTGGGGCAGGGGAAATCAATATAGCCCAGGACATTCTTCTTCAAAAAAATTTTTTCCCCAAAGGAAGAACATTCTCAGAAGTATTTAGGGAAATTGTTTTTTAAAATATTAAGATAGTAGGTTGCTAATTACCAGAGTCTGTGATCATTAACATAAACACACACCGACAAACCCTCCATAATTACAATTATTCAATTATAAATCCTCACGGTATAGAAACGTCTGAAGTTCACAGAGGTTTCCAAAGCAGATAGAGTACGTGGAAAACCATTTCTGCTGGATAATATAAGTAAGGTCACTGCTGGCTCTAATTGCATGGGCCATTAGGGGTTGGGAAACGAAGGGAAATAAACTGTGGATCTTAGGCTAAAGGCAGTATGAGAATTTCTTAGGGTCAAGGGTCTAAAATCAAAAGTTTAAAGAGGGGTAGTTGACGCAAGCCATTCATCCACTGCAAGGCAAAGTCCCTCCATTGTCCCAAACACTCACTGAGAGTATGTCCCCCAGTCACCAAAAGGTTCTTGTTCTCCTCGAGCAAGAAAATCCAAGGACAGAACAGTGCGGCTACACAGCCCAGCTTCAATAAATGGGCAAGTACGGTCAAGGTAGGAGAGCGGGAAGGCTGGGGAAGCCAGCAGTGCGGGGGGCAGGGATGTCTTCTTCCTTTTATGCTTGCATGGCTCCTGAGTCTTGATGAGGTTGCTTCCAATACCCTAAAGGTCTCCTCCTATAGGTCAGGACGGGGGATGGTGAGGGGGAGGTTGGGCCCAGTATGGTCCTTATCAGAAATGTCATGGCAGCCGCCCCTTGCAAGGGGGTTAAAACACAATGCCAGTGAGCTGGCTGGGGCTGAGCCAGCCGTAATTACAGTCATAACAGTTACTGCTGCAGCCATATGGTCACCCCTGCAGGACGCACCTGCCCAGTGCCGGACATGTCCCTTCCCTAACTCCTCCCTGCCTCTCTAACATCCTCACAGAAAAAGTAATTAGCAATTCCACTCACTTGTAAGGGGTAGTAAAAAGGAAAAAAGAAATGACAGAAAAACAAACAAACATGCATTGTGTGAGACAGAGAGAGACAGAGTGAGAGACCTAGGGAACGTGTATCAGGGCTGGATACACAACCAGCCCTGGAGAGTGAACACAACCTC
>NW_024081118.1:399213-433038 GCF_003009895.1 Hyaena hyaena
CCCCCCCCCCCCCCCCCCCCCCCCACATCTTCCCACTTTTTGTTGCTGCTGTTCCTGTTGGTTTGTGGGCTTGGTAACTAGAGGGGAATGTGAACTTGGAAAAACCAGCAGAGAATTTCCTGGACTATTCTGTGTTGCTACGTATCCGCCTACAATGTCTACTGAGATACTGCTTTGGAAGTTCCCAGGAAATTTTCGGGGCTCATCTGTAATTAAGTCAACGTAACACTCTCCCTGGCTAAGTGTTCCCACTCCTCTCTACTGCCCGCACTGATCCATGTGACGTCCCCCTGCATACCCTGGATGCCCACAGCAAAGATGTGGTACCTGCCACAGCACAACGCCTGAAGTGTGGGGGCTATTAACCACCGGTCATCATGTTTCCCTGGGTAAAGTGAGCATACTAATATCTTCCTACAATCAGGATATTAAAATGTGTAACATAAATTCTCCCATTTCCAGACTCCGTTTAGCGAGACCTAAGGCTAACCAATCTTAACACCAGACTTTGTTCTTTCTAAAGTAACTGACTACAGAGGGATTTTCTTCAGCAGTCTCGTTCTGGTCCATTTTCCATGACAAGTTTTGTAGTTTTTTCATCATATCCAAAGTTTAGATCAATCCATCCTAAATTTCTGATGATAGCCACTCATCTAAAATTAGGTATTATTATAGTACCTCCTCCATACCATTGAATTTGGGGGGAAAAAAAGATACCCAGCCACCAAATTAGATTATGATTAAGAACTGAAGCTCTTGGGGTGCCTGGGTGGCTTAGTCGGTTGGGCGTCCAACTTTCGCTTAGGTCATGATCTCGCGATTCGTGGGTTCGAGCCCCGCGTCGGGCTCTGTACTGACTGCCAGCTCAGAGCCTGCAGCCTGTTTCAGTCTGTGACTCCCTCTCTCTCTGACCCTCCTCTGCTCACCCTCTCTCTCTCTCTCCTAGAAATAAATAAAAAATATTAAAAAAAAAAAAAAAGAACTGAAGCTCTTATCTGAGTAGGAATAACCCTAAACCCCATTCCATATTTTAGTATAAATCTGGTGGAAAGTCTTAGATTTGCAGAAGGACTACAACATCTACAACAGAACATTAAATTGATCTTTAGAAGCTTGACACATTAAAAGAACTATTTTACAGAATGCCCCTCTTTGAAGTTTGTCTGATGTTTTTCCACAAATAGACTGGAGTCACAGATTCTGGAGAAAAAGACCACAAGGGTTAAGTACCTTTCTCAGTGCTTTGTTAGCAGGGGTCACTTGACATCAACATGACTTACCATGGGCAAGGCTGACCTTGAACACTTGGTTAAAGTGAAATATTTGTGTGTGTGTGAGTTTGTGTGTGTCACACACGTAAGTAGGTATTTGTGTATACCTATACATATGTGCATATACACACATGTACACATGCATGTGTGTATATATATATATGAATGTATAGTGGTCTATGCTTCACTTCTTCACTGTAAAGTTTCTATTTTCCATACTTTCTATCTCCTTGAGGGAAGACTATATATCTATATCTCTGTCTGTCTGTCTATCTATCTATCTATCTATCTATCTATCTATCTATCTATATGGAGAGAGAGAGAGAGAGGAAGTTTTTCTATAAGGAATGTTTGTCTTTTCCTTCTCATTCATTCAATCATTCATTCATTCACATCATTATGGGATAATGGATACTTATTTCTTTGGGTTATATAATCTAGTTCATTTTTCACTGTGAAAAATGCATTTTTATACTTGGTTTGTCTAGATGAGAATTCAAATAAAGTATACTCTTTGCATTTGGTTATATCTAAATGTCTTACAAATACACATAGATAAACTCCTCCCCTTTGAAAGTGCAACAACCTTTTGAGAAGAAATTGGGTTAACTCACCTATGGAATATCCTGTATTCTAGATATGACTGACTCCTTGCTTGCGGTTAACAAGTTCATCTGTGCTCCAGATTTCCTGTATACGGGAAGTTCGTTCTGAAATCTCGATTAGATTCAAATTAACTTATTTTGCAAGGTGGTGACTTGAGTCGCACTGAGTACTCCGTACCGCATCGTCCCAGAAACTACAGAGTATCTGGATGCCTCAGCTTTAACAAATGCTAAAAACGATGGGCAGTTCAGGTGATGACAGTCTGCTCTTTTCTTTTTAAAGATCTCTGTCAACTTTCAACTCATGATTTCTGCCTTTCGCTGCCATTGCCTTGACACCTCTTCCATTACCAATTATGAAATGGTGGTTTTCTATTAATCAGCTAAATTCTTCTTAATGTAAGATTAATATAAGAATGTCCCCTCCGGTACTAGGTCTAACTTGGTTACCCTGACATATAATTCACACAAGACAAAGAAGACAAAGGGTGAATTCACTTCCCTTTCATGATCAAACACCAGAATAAGTAAAGAGCGCCTTAGTAACTTTACCTAGTGATCAAGAGGTTTGTTTCGTTTCTCCTACCCCTTAAAAAATTTGGTGCACACTGGTTTTTAAAATATATTCTATATTTTTAAATCATTTGGAGACCTCACTTTTTTGAGTAAAAACTTCCCTACCTTTGACCAGTAGGAGTCTCTCAGGCTGGCTCCCGTGTCTCTTCAGCGTGACCCCTTGAGAAGGCACATGCTTCCCGGCTCAAGGAGACGTCCCACACTCACTGACCTCCCCGGTCCCTAACCTGGGATCCACAATTTCTAGCAGGGCTCCTGTTGGTGGCACACAGTACGTAAGAATTCTATCTGGACACCAGAGGTGGCCGCTGCTGCTACACGGCCTTGCACAGAGCGAGCAAATGTGCAATTTTATTAAAAGTGATGATAGCATGAACTCACAGAGATATTTACAAATCATATTTAAGTTTCCAAAGTTTTTGTTTAATATATTTGATTTTACATTTGCAGCCCTTTTCTTTTATCCTGATAATATTGGTGGCAACAGCCATGACATAACCACAGATTTTCTTTATCTTACAATATACTGTAAAATGGGCTCAAAGTAGCCAAATTGTATTGACCTTTGCAGTTCCCTTAGGCCTTCATCTTCCAGTTTTAAAGCATTACATATTCTTTTTTGCCATAAATTCTTTAAGATTGATGTTATAGATTGAGCATATATTCTGGGTGTGATTTAGATAGTGAATTAAGGTGAATACAGCCTATGATTGTATTGAGTTGTCCTGGCACTCATTAACATATGAGAAAAAAATAGCCTAGAACTTTTATTCTACAGAAAAGTTATTTCCAAACTTGTCCATGCAGCAGTGGAAGAGATGATTACATGTATTACCTGCCCAACTTGTGTAGATTTTAATTCGGTAACACTGACAAATAACTCACATATCTGAAATCCTAAGGGACTCAGTAAAAATCTTCAAGAACCAGGACAATATTTTATTGTTGCTTTAAATCCTCTACATCCTAATTCACGGCTGGACATTCATTAGACACTCTATAAATATGTATTTAATGAATGACAATAAATCAGGGTATGTATTATGATTAAACTCAATAATTCATATTTATCTTACATTAATCTTCATGGTTTAATTCTGAATTTTAAATTAATTGCCTTACATTCTCAGATATGTTCCTAAATTATTTTTCATTCACAAACTTGCTATGTTTATCACTTATTCTTCCTTAACATTCATATTGTACAACATATATTTATTATGTTTTAGACAGCAACCATGGTCTTAAGGGGCTGTAGGCGGATATGCAAAGGAAAAGGTCAAGGTCACTCTTTCCTGGGGGCTCATTTTGTAGCAGAGAGGGACAGACAATAAATGAACGAACAACAGAAATTTCAGCTACTGACAAGTCCTTGTAAAGAAACCGATTTACCTAGACAAGTTTGTTTCCACATCGCTCTGTAACAAGCACTCCCTGTTTCAAAGGAAAGACACCCCATCACCAAATCTCTCTTCCTGTGGTCCCTCTGTCATTCTGATTTGCATACTTTGATTCTTTATGCTGCTCTAAAGGCATGTGATGTCCTTCCCTCTTTTGTATTTGCACACGAAAATGCTGAGCTTTAGGAACTGGAAGAGGGAGTTGAAATTTGACTTCTACCAGATACTAACAATGTGACTTCCTGCAAGAGCGTTAACCCATCTGTAAAATGGGGATCTGGCACTAACACCCATTCGCAGGGACGAGGGAACAATGTCCTCTGTGTGGAAAGTTTCCACCATAAAGCTGGCCCTCAGGAGGCGCTCCTTAAACACAGCCCCCTCTCTGCTGTCTCCTGTATGCTCAGCCCTCTGCCATTCTGGAAAGTTCCAGGCAGTTGTAAATCCTTCCCTTTCTGCAACCCTATTACAGCCCTCCTCCTCCGTCTTCCCCGCCAGTGGCTCCTCCACTCTCTTGTGTCACTGCGCGTGTTCTCTTGTGCTTCTGCTTTTGTCCCCCAGCCTATCTCAAGCCTTCTGAAAGCAGGTCCTTCCACAATACGACCATCCTTGTGTTCTCAGAAGACTCAGCACAGCACTCCAGAAGGAAGTGGCTTGTGCTACGGCGGAGAGTTGGCCCGGGGGAGGCGACAACCCCAGTTCTCACTGAGGCTCCTCTCATCTCTCAGGCAAGTGTGCAGGCTCACGATTCATCAGACGAGGGAGCTATTACTTGCCTGCCATCTAGCCCACAAGGCGGTCGTAAGGACACGGTGCTGGAGAATGCAAAAGGGAACATAGGACGAAGCACGGGAATCCACACCCAGCTTCTGGGAGGCAGCCTGGAGCAATGAAGAAGGGGCTTCGGCTGCAAACCACCTGGGTTTGAACTCTGGCTCTGCCACTGACCTGCTGTGTGGCTTCGGGAGATTTGTTTTCCCTTTCTGTCTTGGTTTCCCCCATCTGCAAAATGGACTTTATGATTATCACCCACTTCGCCAGAACATCATGTGTATTAAATCAATGCATAACAGAAAAGTGCACGCACATAGCAATGTATCAGTGTTTATTAAATCAACTGTGTGATTTAACCTACACACTTAACCTTACATTATTATTATCCTCATTTTATAGTTAAGTCAACTAACGCTAAGTCCAAGGGGACACACTCAGAAGTGGGAGGGCAGGGGACTTACCCACCTCTGCCTAACTCAAAATCTAGAGAGCCTCAATGTGGAGTGATGATGGGACATTGCCATTTGGGCTGTCGCAGTTGGGGAGCATTACTGGCATCCAGTGGGTAAAAGTGGGCAATGCTGCAGAACATACTAGAAGACTAGGGACAACCCCTACAACGGGGAGAGTTTCCAGATAAAACCAGGACGCTGGTTAAATTTAAATTTCAGGGGCGCCTGGGTGGCTCAGTCGGCTAAGCATGAGACCTCGGCTCAGGTCATGATCTCACGGTTCGTGAGTTCAAGCCCCGCATCGGGCTCTGTGCTGACAGCTCAGAGCCTGGATCCTGTTTCGGATTCTGTGTCTCCCTCTCTCTCTGATCCTCCTCTGTTCACGCTGTCTTTCTTTCTCAGAAATAAATAAAACACATTTAAAAAATTAAAAGAAAATAAATTTAAATTTCAGTTAAACAACATACAATCTTTTTACTATATAAAGGAATCCCAAATATTTGGATAAATATACCCATGACATATTTGGGACATATTTAACTGGGAGTCATGTCTTTTTTATCAGCTAAATCTTCCTCAGCTCGTCACAAAAGCCTTCACAAATTGATGGTACATATGATACACCATGGACTGAAAGGCTCAGAAAGGTGAGCTTACTCGTCCACGGCCATGGAGCTAGAAAGTGGAAAAACAACAGTTAGAATATAGGCATCTTGTAAATGCACTGACCGATGACATTTTATTAGACTCATACAGCCCTTAATTTATTGGTTCAGGAATCTGGCAACAGGACATGGGCTCTGATTAAAGAGAAGCAAGTGACTGGATAACAGAGAATGATCAAACTTGACTCTTGTTCCAAGTGGTCTTTGGAGGCCTTGACTGTGGAGGAGACGCTGCCGGCCCTTCCCGGTCATCAGGCCTATCTCCAGACCTCATCTTATCATTGTTTCCACAGCCATTGTGTAGTTTTTCTGCTAAAATAAAGACAGAGGCCAAGGACAGAAATTATTTTAAAGTATTTGATGAGGTTTCTGAAGTGACAGTGGGGTCCGTGGGGTCCAGAGCCGACGGTGGAGAAAGAATTCTTGAAGACTTTGAAGTCTTTGGTGCAAAAAGGTGATTTCATGAAAGCAGTGGAACCTCTGTGGCAGGAAGAGCTGCCCTGGGCACCATGAGTTCTATACTGTGGTGCTGGAGGGAGGCCAGGTCCAGAAGATTCCAATGAGTTTTCATATGCTAAAGAAGACTCCCAGGATCCTGGAGGCCTGGCTATTGTCAAGCTAGGGGTGTTTGCTCTCTAGCAAAGCATTAGCATTAAGACAGCAGGGAGTTTCTGGAGAACTGTTTTACTCTGCCAGCCTCAAGTATCTGTCAATGGGCGGCAGGTTTTAAGGAAATTTAGTTCTATTGGCCATTTCTTCCGCCTTTGTTTCCCACATCACTATGGAGGAACGATGCTGGGAAAAGGAGTCTTAGGTTTCCGGAGAGTAGACTATTGATAAAGGTGCCTTTTTCCTGTGAGTTACTATTTGTATATTTGTAAATAGATGGAGACTTGGGTCCTGCAGGGCTATGATCTTTCAGTTCACCATTTGTTATTTCCCTTTCCTTTCTTCTTGAGCAGCACCAGGAGTGCCCGGGGGTACGTCACACACATCCCACCTGGTGGGGGGAGGGGGGAGTTGGTTTGAGGCTTGTCAGCTTGCCTTATGCTCCCTCATCGGTATCTTTATGTCCCCTTTCATTAAAGTTGCAAATGGAGGGTAAGGACACCCTGGGATTTATTTTCCGCAATAAACATAACTTGTGTGTGAGAAGAGGCAGCAAGCAGCACAAATTGTTTCCTGGGTCGCCGTAGGATGCAACAGCCTGTGAAGACTGGCTAGCACCAGCAGCAAAGTCTGTTTCCTTCTAAGGTAAGCTCGAGCCTCTCGTAGATAAGAACACTTCCTTTTGCTGAGGTTGGGAACAGAAAGGCTCTGGGCGGGTGCCTTCTGTCCATGGTGGCCCGCTGGCTAGCGGGAAGAGGTGCCCGTGGCTTCGGAAGCCCATCATAAATCCAACTGGTTTGGTTTTCGGTTTAGTGATCTCCCCGTGTCCATGTTTAATCCTCCTACTTCACTCTTTCTGTGCCTAGGCTTTTCTGACATACTGACATAGAACACTGTCTAAGTTTAAAACGCACAGTGTGATTATGTGTGTGTGTGTGTGTAGATATCTACACACACACACACACACATAAATATACATACACACACACATATATACATACATACACATATAAATGATTACCAACTATTAGGTTAGTTAATAACATCTGTCACTTCACATAGTTGTCTTTGTATGTGTGTGAATATTCAACATCTATTCTGCTAGCAGCTTTTGAGTATATAACGCAGCTCTGTTAACTGGAGTCACCAAGCTGTACGCTAGGTCCCCATAAGGTTTTCATCTTAGTGTAGCAGGATTTTCACACAGAGAGACAGGACACCAAGCCTCTTCTTTCTAGGAAGCAGTTTTATTCGTGCCGGTACAGGTTCAGCGGGCCAAGATCCAAAAGGTGTAGCCTTTTATGCAATTTCTACTTCTTTGTGTCCCATATATGGTGACACATATAGTCTTAATGGACACAGCCCCAGTTACAGAGTCGTGTCAGAACTACACGTACGTGTATAGGAAGGGATCGGCCACACTGCCTTCCTTTGCTCTGAGCCCCCACCACACTCCTTAGGGAGGGGCTGTACCACAGGAGGACAGAAAGGTTGTAGCCTTAGATCAAACATCTCATATCCCCCACCCCCAGGCCCCTGGCAACCATCTCTCTACTAGGTTTCTCTTGAGTTCAGCGTTTTTACATTCCACAAATAAGCAAGATCAGACAGTATTTGTCTTTCTCTGTCTGACTTATCTCACTCAGCACGATGCCCTAAGGGTTCATCCATGTTGTCCCAAAAGGCAGCATTTTCTTCTTTTTTCTTGACTGAATGATATTCTAGGGTATATATCCCATGCTTTCCATACCCATTCATGTCAGTAAACACCAAGGTTCCTTCCTTGTCTTGGCTGTGGTGAACAACGTGTAAGAAATGTGGGAGGCAGATGCCTTTTTGAGACAGTGGTTTCATTTCCTTGAGATGCGCACCCAGAAATGGGATTGCTGGTCACATGGGAGTCATACTTCTGCTTTCTCTGAGGAGCTTCCACCCTGTTTTCCACAGTGTTCACACCAGGTTATCTCCCCATCAGAGGGTTCCCCTTTCTCTACATACCTACCAGCACTTTCTTTCACCTGACATTGTTAAATAGTCATTCTCACATATGTGAGATGGTATCTCATGGTGGATTTAATTAGAACCCCCGAATGGCTAATGTTGGTAGCCCCTCTTTATGTACCCGTTGGCCATATGTACGTTACGTTTAGAAAAACAGTCCATTGGTGCCCATTGCCCATTTTTAATCAGATTATTTGTGTTTTTGCTATTGAATAGTAGGAGTTCCTCATATGTTTGGATATTAACTCCCTTCATTCAAAGACCCCACAAAGATCCTGAATAGCTAAAGCAATCTCAAGAAAGAAGAACAAAGCTGGAGGCATCAAACTTGCTGATTACAAACTTCGTTACAAAACTATAATAAGCAAAAATGTATGGCACCGGCATACAAAGGGATGCACAGACCAACAGAACAGAATTGAGAGCTCAGATATACACCAGCACATACAGAGTCAATTAATATTTGACAAGTGAGTAAGGAATTCTCAATAGGGAACAGACAGTCTCTTCAATAAACAGAGTTGGGGGGAAAGGACATTTGCAAGCAGAAGCAAAGTGGGCCCCTATCTTATACCACTCACACAAAGGAACTCAAGGTGGATTAGACTTAAATTTAAGAACTGAAAGTGTAAAATCTCTGCAAGAAAACATAGCACAAAAGATCCCAGACACTGGTTTTGGCAATGATACAGGCACAAACACAACATCAACTCCTGGCACTACATCAAAGTGAAAAGCTTCTGCACAGTGAAGGAATGAATCACAAAAATGAAAAAGCAACCTACAGAGTTTCTTTCATAGAAAGAACTCCTCAGAGGTGAAAATACTCTCATATACTAACAAACCGAGGCATATACGGAGCCACCCACATACGCACTGGGATACTGTGCCCCAAGGTGTCAACATGCCTTGTCTGACAGGAGGGTCCTGATCCCTCTGAGTATTTTTTTTTCCCTTTGCTTTTTTCCAGTCCCATGAGAGCCATACAGGCCAAGGCAGGGAAGCTCTTCGGTTATTTGGTGGTTTGTTACCAGGTTGTGTTTTTAGGAGAGAGATTTGCGGAACAAAATTGACCTGCTTAAAGTTTAGTTGTTGTTGTTAAACTGGACTCTGTAGAGTTTGTGTGAACAGTATTTGTCTGGAGAATAGAGAAATGGGCCTTTTTTATTCATCTATGTTTTCTCAGGATATGAGGTGTGGGCGTCCACGAGCCAGGTATTCAGCTTTTTCTGATGTTTCAGAGGGAAACGTAAATGCTGGGAAGGTGTGTGACCTCATTTCCCGCGGTTCTTCTGTGAATCTTCCCTAAATGTTCTAACTGCCATCCTTAAATAAGAGAAATTAAAAATGATATGACTATGACCATTACTGATTCTGATTTCCACAGACATAATTCACTGGGGCAATAGCTCAGGTGGAGCTCCTTGAGCCCTTCCGGATAACTCAAGAAACCAAAACAAGAATGGCTTCGGTAAGTGTAGCCTTGTTTTGACATAGCTGAGTTAGAATTCTGGGCGTGAGCACTGATGGGATTAGATGAATTTGGAGGGCCCTTGGATACAGTAAGTCATCCATTCTTTGGAATAACTAAACAATAAAGAGGAAATAGAGAAAAAGGAGTATCCCAGCATTAAGGTCATAGAGTGGTATTTCTTAAGGTGTTTACAAGTCTTAACATTTCTGTGCTTCCAAGAGATAAGTAAGAAGTTCATGGAAAAAAGAAAAACATTTGTTAACTTGGTATCTGAGGACACACTTAATAAATTCCTGGATGTGCTAGGCAGAAAGGTGCTGAACCAAGAGGAGATCAAAATAGTGATAAAGGGAAGTATCACAAGTACGGCCAAGCCCGTGGCTTGGTTGACATCATGGTATACAAAAGGTCTCATGCCAGCCAAATATTTAGTGGCTCTATCTGTAAGGCAGGTTCCATCCTGACTTGCGAGCTGGCATTTCTTCAGGTAAGATTCCTCAATTCTGCTCAAGGAATGTCTCAACTTGCCCTTGCATCTGGGCACCCAGTCTCTGCTTTCTTAGTCACTTACCAGACAATACACGACTGGAGAGCTCTTAGCCTCCTTTATCCACTCAGCCTCACATGTGCAGGCCACAAATCATGCTGACCTGCTCTCTGTTCTCCTTCGCTTTGTCTCTACAAATCTCTTCTAGTTCTCCACTCCCGTGTTTAGATCACATCTTACTCTTTGTTTGTAGTATCTGTTAGAGGGTAGCAATTCAGTCCTCCAGAAATCACTTGAAAGACTTTATTCTAATCTCCCCAGGTAAATACAAGACAAAGACCTTTATTTTGGTCATTAACACCACACCCTTGTGGTTCCCTAACGTTCCTCAAGAGACACTAGAAGCACTTCCCCCTGGCTGCTTCTGTATTCACCTGATTTAGATATGCTCTTAGGCCATTTTGATGTGGAGAAAGAACTAGGGCAAAAAGAAATGCAGATAAAATTACATTCCCTTATAACTTGTAGTCTACTGACAAATACTTACAGTCAGAGTACAACATTTCTCCAGGAAGTCCCAACTGTCTTAATGTTAATGCTTTGCTAGAGGGAAAAACAATTTTAACTTGACAAAAGGTAGGCCTCCAGGATTTCCAGAGTCTTCTTTAACATAAAAGTCTTTTTGGAAACTTCCTTTCTCTTTACCGCCAGCAACTACACAGTTTATAACTAGTCTCTCCTCACAATCCCAGGTCGGCATTCTCTGCCCATGGGTCCTGCCCCTGTGCTTTAATAAAACCACCTTTTTGGACCAAAGGCATCTCAAGAATTCTATTCTGATCGATCCCTCTTGAACAGCCACTTCACATCACATCAATTGCTCTGGCAATACTCCCTCCACCCTACAGTATACAATTAATATTTTTTGATAATGACAGAACCCACAGGCCATCTCTTCTGCATAAAGTGCCAATCTTTTCCCTACTTCTTGCTTTATTGTTATTATTTTATTTTACTATTAGAAATCTTAGAAGCGTTTCCCATGGTCTTCAGTGAGCCAGATCCAACACTTTTGCTTCAGGAAACATACTAACTGCTAAGGACAATAAGGTGACAGGGTACAAAATAGAGTGATCAAAAAATGTGTCTTTCCATACCTTGCAACGGTTTGCCCTCTCGTTTTTCTGAGGCCAAAGCCCGTCGTTCCTAAACTGGCACACGTTCTACGTCTCCAGTCTCAGCCTCGACCCCGTTTCGCACAACGATCCACGCTCCTTCACCCTGGGCTTCCTCTAACGGGACACACTCACTCGCATCTCAAGGGCCCTGCACTAAATTGAAAATAAGGCCCAGATGTCCTACAGCCTACCTTGCCAGTGGGAGGCAGTGTGTGCAGCAATTTAGGTCAAAATTTAATCTGAAATTCTTAATACTTACAGCTCCTTCCTTCCTCCCTCTCTCCCTGTTTTGCTTCCTTCCTGCCTGCCGGCTTTCCCTGATTTCTTTATTCATACCTTTTTTTCCCAATAAAAACTTTGAGAAACTATTGCCCATCACTTTCTCATCCTGGGCATATATAACTTTAAAATAAGGCTCATGTGGACTTGAGACTCTGGTGGGAAGGGGGTGGTGATTAGAAGTGAAAAAAAATTGAAAGGGTTGCAGATATTTGTAAGAGCAATAAAGAAAAGCAAAAGATGGTAATGGGACAGCATAGGTAACAAAGGAGTGAAAGGCTACCTGGATGGAGTAGGTGATCCATTATGGTCATGCTAATGACATGAAAGACAAAAGCCAGTCTTGCCTGGATGCAGGGAAAGAAACTCACAAGTAGAGAAGACAAGGGCAAAGTTTTCAAGGCAGCAACAGGCATGCGGTATTTGAAAAACACCCAGGAAAGTTTCCTCTGTGGCTGAGCAGGAATGAAATGAAGTCAAAGTTGAGGCAGAGAGTTGATCCAAGAGGTCCTCAAACGGCATGTTGGAGCCACATGGATGTTATTTTAGGTGTGCTAAGAATCCAGTGGAGTGTTTCATCCCGTGTCAACTGCTCAGAAGGCAAAGTTAATTCAAAGTGTCTCTTCAAAGAAGGGATTGTAAAATTGCCTGATGAGTGTCTATGCAAGTTATATTCTTGAGGATATTTACACATTTTCCTGTAGAATCTTAGTGCAATCACTAAGGGCAGAAAGTTCAATGAATGAGGTTCAGAAATGAACAAAGAGTATCTTTTAAAAATGCTATTTTGGCAAACCATACGGGACTCTTAAATACAGGGAACAAACTGAGGGTTGCTGGAGGGGAGGTGGACAGGGAGATGGGCATTAAGGAGGACACTTGTTGTGATGAGCACTGGGGTTGTATGTAAGTGATGAGTCCCTAAATTCTACTCCTGAAACCGTCATTACACTATATGTTCACTAACCTGGATTTAAATAGAATAAAAAAATAAATAAATACCATTCTGGCCAAAGAGAACAATGTAATGCAGTGGGGGGAGGGCAGACATGGAGAAATATGTTTTCAGGTTATTTCTCTCCTGCCTCTGGGGGCTCATTTAGGACTTTTGGGGGAACATTTCCCAAGAAATGAACTAAAGGATGGTTTAGAAGGGAAATGGTTACTGATACCCTCCAACCTGAACCCATCCTCCCGATGATCCCCAACAAAACAGGAGACTGGCCTCTGTTGTGAGCTCCGGGTCTCCAGCGAGAACAGTTCCCCACGCCCGGTCACTGCCACAGCAGACCTCACACTGCCCTGTCCCCTGGCTGCTCCTCAACCCACAGGGAAAGAAAAGCAACACCACCACCACCAACAAACAGAACTTGCCCTTCGTGGTTCAGTTGGGGCAAGAACCCAGATTTTTATAAGTACCGCGCGCTAATCAATTGCGCCACTGGAGCTCCTTGAACCCAGATTTTTAAAAATAACATTATACAGAAATTAAAAACCAAAACCAAAGCCAAACGAATGTCTGTATCCATGTGTGTTGTGGGGAGCGGGAGGGAGATACCTACACAAAACACAAGTCACTTCTCTTGTTCTCAGGGAAGAGCCAGAGGATCCGTCCGTATGAACCACAGCCTCGATTTAAAGTCCATTCTTAGAATCCCAAGAATTGAGGCAGATCAATAGAACCTTATTAGACCTCTTTCCTTCCCGTCTTCACCAAAGACACAGGAATGCATCTCTGCCTTGTGGCAGATCTTATAATCAGATAAGTTTCTTCACAAAGGAAGTCAAGCTTGACTGACCACAATTCATCTCTGTTAACAAGGTGCTGGACAAATTTATAATTCCTTGGAGCAAAGATGTCTTCTTACAAAGTTTTCTCCCTCTTTCAAGAGAATGAGTGTTCTGCTCTGTGATGTTCTCTAGGGTGATGCGGAGTCTGGGATTAACAAGGTAGCCAGTATGCCATATCTAATGCCGAAACTCATGCTAGAAGAGCAGAAGAGGGGTGCCAGGGTCACTCACTGGATTGAGCGTCCGACTCTTGATTTTGGCTCAGGTCATGACTTCACGGTTCATGAGTCTGAGCCCTGTGTCAGGATTCGCACTGAAGATGTGGAGCCTGCTTGGGGTTCTTGATCTCCCACTCTAACCTCCTCCACTCTTGCTCTCTCTCTCTCTCTCTATTTCAAGATAAATAAACATTAAGAAAAAGAAAAGTAGAGTCAGGAGAATCAGCATCCGCATAATCCACAGGTAAACCCAAGCTCTCCCCTCATGACAGATTCCTGGAACTACATCCAAAGGAGGCTGGAAATGTGAGGTGACCGCTGTGTGGGATGGCAGGGGTGCGTAAAATGGAGTTGACAGTGTCACTAGATAAAAAACATGCAGAGGTCCAAAGACTGAAAATATCTTTTTTTAAGTAATATCTTGAAGGGCTACAAGATAATTACAGGTAGGTATTTTCACTCTATTAGCAAAAATAGATAAGCAATCATGAAATAAGTAGTAATGCTGCAATGCATTATATACAGATGCTAAAAATATGTGTATTTATACAGAGAGGCCATAAGAATGGCACAAAAGAGGTCAGGTCTGATCAGTGTAGATTGAAGTAGGTAAAGAATGTCTTTAATGTTCAAAAAATATGAGATGGATCTTGAATATTCAGTAAAGTTTTGCTAAAGAGGAAAGACGGGAGAAGGAAAGAGAGAAAATATTCTAGTCCGTTCTACAAAAATTAATGAATAAAAGGTTTACATGTGTTCTTGCTCACTGCTCAGGGGTGTTGTTCTTTTAATCAGACCTTAGGGGAGTCTATTCTCCATCCCCTCTGCTTCTTTTCAGAAATTCTTCCCACTGTCTGTTAGTAAGAGAGAGTAGAGAAATAGTTCTGGCAAAAATGAGCAGATAAACAAAGAGCTGACTTATCTTCAATAGTGTAGGTCTGACTATGCTGTGGGTGAGTGAGAAGCATGATACATCTGACCTGCTTTCGTTCTGAAGATTTATCCACCGTGAGAGGAGTGGGGGTCACACCTGTCTGGCTCTCATCCCCGGTGACACAGAATCTGACCATGTCGCAGGCCCAATGGGCCCGGCCAGGACACCACTGGGATGAAAGGAGTACCTCTTCAGGGACTAGGCTACAGAGTGCTTCTGGAAGGAACTCAGAGGCTGCGGAGAGATCCTTCCCTGTGTTGAACGTATGCACCCACACATCCGGAAGCACATAATCACTAACCAGCTTTGTGATTTGAGGTTGGTCATTTAACTTCCCTGGAACTCACTCTCTAAAATGTTCATTTATTTATTTTGAGAGAGAATGAGTGGGTGAGGGGCAGAGGAAGAGACAGAGAGAGAATCCCAAGCAGACTCCATGCTCAGCACAGAACCTGATGCAGGGCTCAATCTCACAACTCTGAGGTCATGACCAGAGCTGAAATCAAGAGTCAGACCCTCAATAATCAATCAACTGAGCCACCCCGGTGTCCTTGAAATGCACTTTCTTAAACTTTCAGATGACAAAGTTAGAGTTGGTATCTATAATCCATAACTCCTTTGAGCTGTGTCTATACACACACATACATAGACATATGCATATGCAAGTGTGCATGAGTGTACATATCTCAGTTATAATGCTGTCATTATCAATGGAGTTCTTTTATTATTATTACATCAAAAATTGCTCGCTTTAGACATTACCCATGCAAGCCACACACATACACACACATGTGCACACACGTGCGCGCACATACATGCACACGTACACATACTTTGTTCCCGAATGTGATGATGTGGGAGGAGCTGGGCAAGGCGTGCTCCCAGCAGGCACTGTCATCGGGACACAACCACTGGCAGAACTGTGGCAACGCTGCGGTGTGTGGGTATGTGGAGGGCAGAACACCCTCACTCGTCTCCTCCTGCTCCCAAATCTCCTCGGATTTCCGGCCAGTGCTCAAGTTTGCTGATAAGGAAGCCCCGTGAGTATGATCGACAGAGTGACAAAACAGGGAAGAGCAGGGGATGGATCTAGAAACTGCAAGTAAAAAAAACACCCAGCACAGGAGACACAGCAGGGAGGACAGAAGACCAGGAAATGCCAAGAATCAGCAGAGAGGATTTCGGAACTCTGCAGCTTCCGGGGAGCAGGCTGACTGGTGAGTTGCTGTTCATTTCCATCAATTACAGCCAAGGTGCAGTGTTACCCACTGATCCTCTTCCCCCCGTCCATTCCCATGGCAGGCAGCTGTGGGGACCCCAGCCTGCACTTCTGGTGCCACTTGGAGGGCCCAACGGGAGCGATCAGGACCTGATCCTCCAGATATCAGGGCTCTGTGTTCTCACTGCGAGTTCGCTGTGTTGGATCACTGACTGCTGGGCGGGGAAGCTGGCTACCACTGTTTCAATCCCCATGGACTGAAGTGACTTCTAGAAAATTTAACAGAGCTGCACCTGCTGGCTGTTGTTTTGTTTTGTTTTGTTTGGACATTCAAAAAACAACCACAAATATGGAAGAATTTAGGAAAGTACTACTTGTGCTCATGCTCAAAAAATACCTGAGAAAACCTTAAGCTTTCATCTTAAGCAGATCTCTGGCCCAGAGATAAACCAAGCGATATGACGGCGGCAGCAGCAGCAGCAGCGGGAACAACAACTGCCACCAACCCTGGGGGACAGGGAAGGTCCTGACTTCCGAAGTTATAACATTATAAAAGTCAAATATCCAGTTTTTAATAAAACATCACAAGGCATGTGAAGGAACAGGAAGGCATGGGGTTTTTCAAAGGAACAGAATGAGAGTAAAGAAACTATGTCTGAGGAAGAAGCCGTCTCTGAGGAACCCCAGGCAGCAGACTCATTAGACAAAGACTTTAAACAACTTAAAGACGCTCAAAAAGCCAGAGGAAGACATGGGCAAGGACGGGAACAAGAATGCATGAGCAAAATGAGAGTAGGCAGCCAGAAAGTAATTCTGAAGCTAAAACATATGAAAACCGAACAGGATAAGAAAACAAAAAAGTAATACAACCAAAACGTGCTTCCTTGAAAAGACTGACAAAATTGACAAATGTTTAGCCAAATGGACAAAGAAGGAAAAAAAGTTTCAAATAACTAAAACCAGAAGTTAAGGTGGGGACATAACTTCTATTCATACAGAGATAAAAAGGAATAGAAGAGGGTACCAGAAACAGCTGTGCACCCACACATTGAATAACTGAGATAAAATGGTCAAATTCTCAGAAGCACACAATGTATAAGACTGAATTATGAACACAGAGAGATTCAGAGGAAACCTGCACTGCTAAAGAAGTTGACTTAGCAATCAAACACTGCACAACAAAGAAAAATCCTGAACCAGAGGTGTTCACTGGTGAATTCCACCGAACATTTAATGAAGTAACACCAGTCCTTTCCAAACTTTAAAAAAAATGGTGAAGAGTAGGGGTCGCCTTCTAACTTATTCCGAAGCTAGCATTATACAGTTAGATAAAGACATCATAAGAAAATTACAGACCAATATCCCTTGTGTGTATAGTGCAAAAATCTACAAATTATCAAATCATGTCTAACAGCATATTAAAAAGGATTATTCACCCTAGTAAGTGGGATTTATCATAATGAGGTAAGGGTGTTTCAACATAAAAAAATCCATCAATGTAATACATGATTTTAATAGAGTAGAGAAAAAAAAAAACAGATGATAATCTCAAATGTTGCAGAAAAGAACACATGACCACATCCAACATCCTTTCATGATAAAAACTCTCAGCACACTAAGAAAAGAGGAAAACTTTCTCAACATGAAAAACCCAGAAGTAGGGGGCCTGGGTGGCTCAGCCAGTTAAGTGTCCAGCTTCAGCTCAGGTCATGATCTCACGGTTCATGGGTTCGAGCCCCGTGTTGGGTTCTGTGCTGACAGCTCAGAGCCTGGAGTCTGTCTTCAGATTCTGTGTGTGTGTCTCTCTCTGCCCCTCTCCCGCTCATGCTCTGTCTCTCTCTGTCTCAAAAATAAATTAAGAAACTATAAGAAATTAAAAAAAAAAGAAAAAGAAAAACCCACAAGCAACATCTCAATGTTGAAAGATGGGAAACTTTTCCACAGAAATCAGGGATAATACAAGGGTACTTTCACTGATGCTATTCAGCAGTATATTGGAAATTATAGCCAGGCCTATTAGATAAGAAAATTAAATAAAAGACATACAAACTATAAAGAAGTGAAGTTATCTCCATTCACAGATGAAATCCGAAAGAATTCACAAGAAATCTACTAGAACTAATAAATGTATTCAGCAAAATTGCAAGGTATGAGATCCACACATACACACAAATCAGCTTTGTTTCTGCACAGCGGCAATGAACATCTGAAAGGAAAATCAGGAAAGTAATTTCATTTACTCTACTGCCCCAAATAATTATTTAGGAATGAATCTATCCAAGGACATGAGAGACTTATCTACTGAAAACTATAAAACTGAAGAAATTAAGGAAGATCTAAATAAGTGGAAACAGACTTCATTTTCACCGATAACAATATTGTTAAGATAGAGATACTACAAAGTTATCCAAAGCTGTAACACAATCCTTATCAGAATTCCAAGAGCCTTTTTATTGTATTTATTGATTTTGCAAAAATGGAAAAGCTGATTCTCAAAATTATATGAAATTACAAGGGGCCCTAAATAATCAAAGCAATCTTGAAAAAAGAAAAGTAAAACAAAGTTACAGGACTCATACTTCCCAACTTTGAAGTATACTGCTAAGCTACAGTAATTAAAACAATATGCTTATTTGTCATAAGGACAGACATAAAGATCAATGTGAGAGAATAAAGCCTCCAGAAATAAACCCCTGTCTGTATGATTAAGTGATTTTCAACATGGGCACCAAGATTATTCAAAGGGTGAAGGACACTTTATTCTTGACAAATAGTGTTAGGAAACTTGGATATCTACATGCAAAAGACAGAGGTGTATCCTTACCTTATACCGCATGCAAAACTAACTCAAAATGAATCGAAAACCTAACTTTGAGAGGTGAAATTATAGAATTCCTGGAAGAAGACTCACAGACTATCATCAAGAAGTAAAAGGTAATCTACAGAATGGGAGAAGAAATTTGCAAACCTATACCTGATGAGGGATTAACATTCAGAATACATAAAGAACATCTAAAGGTCAATAACAACAACAAAATAAATAATCTGATTTAAAAGTGGGCAAAGGACCTGGATAGTCATTTCCCCAAAAAAGATATACAAATAGTTAATAAGTACATGAAAAGACGTTCCACATCATTAGTCCACAAGGAAATACAGGCTGGAAGAGTGAGATGCCAGTTCCAACCTTGGTGGGCTATTAAATCACACGCATACACACACCACAAATAACAGATATTAGTGAAGGTGTGGAGAAGTCAGAAATCTGAGCATCGCTGGTGGGAATGTAAAATTGTGCACCCATTGTGCAGAACAGTTTGATGGTTTCTCAAGATGTTATACTACCGTATAGTACACCACTTCTACCCGTAAGTATATATCCAAAAGAACTGAAAGCAGGGATTTGAATCAATATCTCTACACCAATGTTCCTGCAGCATTATTCCCAGAAGCTAAAAGGTGGGGACATTCTAAATATCCAAAAGTAAAAGAATGCATAAGCACAATGTAGTATACCCATAAAATGGAGTGTTCTTCAGCCATAACAAGGAATGAAATTTTGATATATGCTACACCATGAATGGATATTGCAGGCATATTTAATGAAATAAGCCAGATACAGAAGGAAAAGCCACATGATGTGCCTAGAATAGGCAGACTCATAGAGAAAGAAAGTAGAGAATATCAGGGGCCAGGAGAACAGGGTAAGGAGGAGGTATTGTGTAACAGGCACAGAATTTCTGTTGGAAATGATGCAAGTTTTGGGTATTGATAGTGATGATGGTTATACAACATTATGAACGTATTTAATGCTGCTGAATGGTACTTATGAGTGGTTAATGTAACAGGTATTGTGTCAGGCACTTTACATTTATACTTTCTGTTGCTCAAAGCATGGCTGGTAGAAAGGGTAGGTATTATGATCTGATGTTTAAAGATTTACTCTCTTTCACACCATGGATTTGGGGCTAAGGACACCTGCTGCCTGCCCAGAGGACAAGTCCTCAGACAGCGCAAGCGTGTTGTTCATGTCTCATGGCACTCGGGAGAGAGTCGGTGGGATGCGGCAGAGTAATGGAACCCCAAAGACACGACCTTATGACACCATCTTCCAGGTTCTCAACAACCACAATTGCTCCCACTTAAGGATAAACCCAAAGTCATCACCCAGGCCTGCAGAAGTGGTGAGTTCAGATGGGGTCCGACCCTCAGGGAGGTATGTGTCATGGAGGCTGAGGGCTATACTGTGTGGTTCACATCTAGTGAAATTGACCCCACAGCCCATTTTTGGGTAACTGTACAAATGGATGCCTTTGGAAAGAGTATTCAGAGGGTGGAAAAAAGAAACTGGTATCCAGCTTAAATACAGACATCATCGACCTTCAATAAACCACAAGAGACGATGATGGTGTTAACTCTAAATTATCTTTACCTAGAATTATTAGAACTGTGGCACGAAATGGCTTTAATTTCCACCTCTGCTAATCAAAATTTGATGATCTCTGACCTGAGAAGTATTTCATGACAGAAATCAACAGCTACATAAGTGGGAAAATCCAGACCCAAAAGTCTACATTTCACATGACTCTATTGATATGGCATTAGAGAAAAACAAAAGTATCAGGACAAAACCAGGTCACTGATAGTCTGAGGGGAAAGAGGAAGGGTCATTCTATACCTTGACTGTGGTGGTGGTGGTAGTTACATGACTGTATATATTTATCAAAACTAGGTAAACAATAAACCTAAAAGTGTGACTTTAATGTATGAACACTACACCTCAATAAACCAAACCCAAACTGTTATGACTTTGCTTTGTCCCATAAATATTTTACTATAAACTTTAATTCTGTCACTAGGGGAAGGGCTCACAAAGAAGAAGTAACAATGGAAAAGGAAAGGGGTGAAAGGATATTTCAGAATCTCATGTCTATTGTTGAATGAAGCAGATACTCCCATTCTTGACTCTGCACTGTTGGTCTATTATCAGTAAACTGAACACTGCACGCTTTACTGAGGAATACTCATCGGTAGATTTTAGCATCCTCGCTGCCCCTAATGAATGGGTGCATTCCAGGTACAGTGGGTACCGTTCACTGATAGCCTGTCAGACGTGAGTAAAGTTGCATTAGGGCTTTACCACGTGTGTGCATGTGTGCGTGTGTGTGCATGTCCCTGCGTGTGTGCACAGTGAATCAGAATACCTTCATAAAAGAGCGTCTGATTTCTCTGGCTGTCAAATATGGCAAAGATGGCTTCCGCGGTGAGTAGCAAGATGGTGTCCCCCCAGCACGTGGTGAGAGCTGTGGGTCAGTGACTGTCAGGCACTCTCAGAAACAGCTCTGCACAGTCTCAAGACACGTGAAGGATGACTGTGTCTACAGGTCCATGTGGAAAAAGATTTCATGGCTTTCGGCTCCTCAACCTCACGTAGGCGTCTTCCATTTGTAGGCAGAGATGTGGAGGAATGAGGCCAGCTTGTCCACATGATTTGGCCCCTTATCCCAGGAAAGCACACGAGCTGAGCATCTTGGAAGGGAGCCTTTGAAGGAAGGGAAGGCCCATCCAGGCTCCTGCGGCCTTCTTTCCTAGCTTCTCTCTGGATGCCCAGTGTCCCTTGAGGCTCTGCCACATTCACAGAGATGCCAGCCTGCTATATCTCTGAGAAGGGGATCACTCAACAGCCTCAGAGCCAGCACTTGTTTTTGGGAGTCTAATATGCACAATGGCATTGCTTTTGCTGCTCAGAGGGATGTTTTTTGCTTTTGCTGCTCAGAAGAGGTGTTTTTTGCTTGGTTTTCTTTGTTTTTGTTGTTGTTATTATTTTTTTTTTTAAGAAGAGGACATGACCTCTTTTTCAGAAAGCATATAGTCTGGTTTGGAAAGTAAGAAATCTAGGTATGAAATATTGGTAAAAAAATCATCAAATAATTAGTAGCATCTGGTAAAGTGAGATTAAAACCTAGGAATCATAAAGACTTTTAGACGATCAGTTCTTAAAATCATATTTAAGGTGACACAATTTTTAAAAAAAAAAAGATAGTATAATAGAGAGACCTCAAAGGCCTGGAAAAAGACAGACAGAATTTCTAAAATGCTCAAGCAAAAGTTCATTCTTACTTCATATATATAATTTTATTTATGCCCATACATACGTATGCATGCATGCACTGTATATATATGAATATAAACATGTTGCACATAAAATAAATGCATTATATGTATACATACAAATACATGTAGTTTAATCTTAAGCACATCTGTATTAGGTAAACACTATTGTCTCACTCACACAAAGAAGGGAAATAAAGCTCACAGGAGTCATAAACTCTCTGAATAAACACTGGTGGTATTTGACGAGATATAAATCCAAGTCAGTCTGGGGGCACCTGGGTGGCTCAGTCAGTTGAGCGTCCGACTTCGGCTCAGGTCATGATCTCACGGCTCTCTGCGTCAGGCTCTGTGCTGCTAGCTGGAGCCTGTTTCAGATTCTGTATCTCCCTCTCTCTCTGACCCTCCCCTGCTCACACTGTCTCTCTCTCAGAAATAAATAAAACATTAAAAAATTTTTTAAAAAATAAATCCAAGTCAATTTGACTACATGTTTAGACTATTTTAGCTAAATCAACAAAAACAGGCTATAAAATTTAGAACGTTGCACCATTCCAAAGTCACAAACATGTAGGGTTTTGTTACCAGGAATGGGCTACTAAAAAACCGGAACCCAGAAGCCTTAGCAAAAGCAATCTCGGTCTATGACTGATCTAGGAGTTGGACCAACCAATTGGTTGGGTGCCCTGAGGGGGACAGGATGGCTGGCTTGAGTCTATGGCCATACCACCCTGAACGCGCCCCATCTCATCTGATCTCAGAAGCGTGCAGGGTGGGGCCTGGTTCCTACATGGCTGGGAGGGTGGTCGGCTTGGTGTCTGAGGCGGGCATTAATGGTACAGTAGTAAAGCATCTTCTGAGATAGCCAGATGTAGGTTCAATAAGCACTTCATCAGTCTGTGGTGTTCCACCTCCAGCAAATTCTCAACACTAAGGGAGAAAACATTTGCTAGAAAACATTACCTATAGTATCGGTTTAAACCTCATCAGTTTTATGTTTGGAACCTAAGAACTGTGATTCTAGAACCCTATCCCTTCATCTATGCTACTATAATGGTTATCTTTTATGGTCCAATCTAAGTTTATCAGGTTACTCTGTATATACAGCCAGGCACAGAAATCTGTCTTTGTTTTCCCTGTTATGCACAGGTAATATGTCCTGGAGAAAGGCAAGTGATCCCACCGCCAGCAAACACAACTTATAAATTATGGTCACAAATATTCTGTCAGGTGGTGCTGTCACCTGACAGAAGTATCTGTGAAGGCGTTACTCTGTTTATTCCACAAGCCAAAATCAATGTATAGGATAACCCACCCGCATGTTTTCCACAAATGATAGGACATTATTCACACCGCAGCTCATCTTGCTTTTTAATTACTTGCAAATAATTCAAATAATTGCAACTAACTTCTGATAGGCGAAGACAGTTAATATGTGCTAAATTTCTCTACTAAACATACGTAAAAATGTGGAATATAAGAAAGTAAAAGAAATATAGAATGCAAAGGACTATCAAGAACAATATAATCTGTGAAGATCACTTGTGATCTAGAATACTATTTCCTTAAATATTCAGATTATGGAAAAATTTTTGGAATAAACATTTACTTTTCATAAATACTCATTGATTCCCTTTACAAATAAGAACCAGGGGTGCTTGGGGGGCTCTGTCGGTTAAGCGTCTGACTTCGGCTCAGGTCATGATCTCACGGTTCGTGGGTTCAAGTCCCGCGTCAGGCTCTGTGCTGACAGCCAGCTCAGAGCCTGGAACCTGCTTCAGATTCTGTATCTCCCTCTCTCTCTGACCCTCCTCTGGTCACACTGTCTTTCTCTCTCTCTCAGAAATAAATAAAACATTAAAAAAATTTTTTTTAAAAAAGAACTAGGGCTACCTGATACAGACAAAACGATAAAAGTGAACAGACACAGTCCTTACTTGCTTAGTTAATATTCTAGTAGAAGATGTAAATAGTAAAAAGCACTTCATTAAAAAATATGCCATTTCTAATTTCTATGGAATAAGAGAGTTCTGTGAGAGAGAACAAAGGAAGAATTCCATGTTAAATATGATCATCTGTAAAGTGAAAGTCTGGTGAAATAATCAATCCATCGATACTCACCCATAACTGGTGCAGAAGTTAGTACTTGCAGAAACGGACAGTAACCAATTAGTGTAACAGTATCCATATTCAAACAGTTAAGTAGAGTCATGGAAGATATTAAAAGATCTAAATTGCATTTGAGATACGAAAGCTAGAATGTGTGAGTGTTAAGGACACTGGATGACATTAATAGCGGATCAGATGTTGAGAAGAAAAATGAGTGAACTTGAGACTACACAAGACAAAGCACAGAGAACAGATGCTGATACCATAAAAGATAAAGGGTCACTGAGCAGTGAGACACACTTTAAAGGCCTAAGATACGTGTAACTGCTGTCCTGAAGAGGAAGGAGCAAAATAATAATATTCAAGAAAATAATGGCCAAATTTTTAACAAATGTAATGAAAACTATAAGCCCATAGACTTAAAAAAGGGTGACAAATCTGAACTATTAGAAAAATGGAAAATAAATATATAGCAAGGTTCATCATTAAATTTCTCTAAACCACTGATAAAAAAGATAGTCCTAAAAGTAAAGAGAGGAAAACAAATAAAGAGAAATAGAAACATGCTATGTACAGAAAAACAAAGAATGGCCGCAGATTATTTATCAAAACAATCCATGCTAGAAAACAGTAGTGAAAGACAAAAAAAAAAATTCATCAAAAAAACTGTAACATAAAATACTTTTCAAAATCAAAGGTGAAGTAAAAACTTTCTCATCTGTACAAACGCTGAAGTATTCTGTCATGAAGTATAAGAAATGTTAATGAGGGGCGCCCGGGTGGCTTAGTCGGTTAAGCGTCCGACTTTCGCTCAGGTCATGATCTCGCGGTTTGTGGGTTCGAGCCCCGCGTCGGGCTCTGTGCTGACTGCAAGCTCAGAGCCTGGAGCCTGTTTCAGAGTCTGTGTCTCACTCTCTCTCTGACCCTCCCCTGTTCACGCTGTCTCTCTCTCTCTCTCCTAGAAATAAATAAAACATTAAAAAAAAAAAATGTTAATGTAAGTCATTCAGAGAGAAGATGATACCATATGGAAATACAGACTTACCAAAATGATTGAAAGTTCTAGAAAAGGTAACTACATGGGAAAATATATATATATTATATATGTATTATATGACATATATAAATATAATAAAGATACATATTAAATTCTACTATTAACATCATACATATTATGATATTTAATGTTATTCAAAAATGTCCTTTATCGAAACTTGATGGTTACACTGAAATAACTAACACTTGTGGTAAAACTATAATAAGTTAACATTGTAAACACTGAGTTAACCACTAAAAGAAAAAAATAAAAAATTATAGCTAATAAGCCAACAAAAGACATAAAATACATCATAATTATGCTCAATCCAAGGGAAAGCAAAACCCTGGAAAGAAGGGAATAAAAGACCAGATAATACACATCTTACAAAGTAGCAAGACAAGGATGCCTGGCCGGCTCAGTCTGTGAGCACGTGACTCTTGATCTTGGAGTCATGAGTTTGAGCATCACATTGTGCATAGGGATTACTTAAAAAATAAACAAATAAATAAAAATTAAAAAGCAGCAAAAAAGATTTAAACCTAAGTTTGTAACTAATTTCATTAAATGTAAGTAGTTTCAACACACCAATTAAGCATTATATATTATGAGACTGTATTTAAAAACCCCACAAGACTCAACTATACGCTCCCCACAGCAAGCACACTTTATATATAATGAGACAAAAAAATAAAATAATAGAAAAAGTATATCATACTAACGCTAATCAACAATAAAGTAGAATAGATTAGGTTCAGATAAAGTACATTTCTTATCAGAGAATATGAGCAAGAATAAAAATATGTAACACCACAAGGATGAAGGGATCAATCCATGGGGCACACATAAAAATTCCAAACACTCAGA
Source organism: Hyaena hyaena (assembly GCF_003009895.1). Classification (NCBI taxonomy): domain Eukaryota; kingdom Metazoa; phylum Chordata; class Mammalia; order Carnivora; family Hyaenidae; genus Hyaena; species Hyaena hyaena. Next base: position 425,270 of record NW_024081118.1, read on the forward strand.
CACTTAAAAGCAGTTTTAATAAACAAGAACCAAATATGGATAGAACTGCAAAGAGAAATAGACAGACGTGCAGTTAAAGTCAGCGATTTCATTAACCTTTTCTCAATGGTTGATAGAAAAGGGGTACAAACAAATAAAAAAAAAGATAAAATACCAAAAACATAATCAAACAAGTTGACCCAACTGATACATACAAAACAGGCCAGTCAACAATAGAACACACAACCTTTCCAAGGGCACGTGGAATATTAACCAAAATAAACCACATTTTAGGCCATAAAACAGGTCTAAATAAATTTAAAGTAATTCCAGTCATACAGAATATGTTCTCTAACCAAAATAGAATATAATTAGAAATCAATAATGGGAAGGTCTGTAGAAAACCTCCAAGTATTTGGTATTAAATAATACACTCTCTAGAGCACAGGGATCAAAGGAGATATTGAAGTGGAAATTAGAAATCAATTTTAATTGAATGTAAATTAAAACGCAACATATCAAAAAACTGTGGGATGCTAGTAAAGAAGCATTCAGGAGGAAATGTAAGCACTACACGATGAAATTAGTAAACAAGTAATGTCTCAAAACAATGACTTCATTGTCCATCATTTAAGAAACTAGAAAAAGAAGAACAAATGAAAAGAAATCTAAGGACAAAAGGAAATAAGAAAGACAAGAATGGAGATTCGTAAACAAGAAAATATAAAATACAGAAAGTAAATGGGATCAGAAGATGATCCTCTTAGAAGATTAATAAAATTGATAAAACTCCAAACAGACTGAATAGGAAAATAGAGAGAAACAAAAATTATTATTATCAGGAAGGAAAAGATGACATCACTATGATCCTACAGACGGTAACAGGATAATAAGGAAATATAATCAACAACACTTTGCAAATGATTACTATAACTTACATGAAATGGATAAACTCCTTGAAATACCCAGACCATTAAAGCTTAATAAAGAAGAAATAAATAGTTGGAAGCGCCCTACATAAATTACACAAATTAAGTTTGTGCTTAAAAACATTCCCACAAAGAAAACTCAAGACTCAAATGGCTTCAGCTGTGAATTACACCAAATGTTTCAGGTAGATATAATAGAGGTTCCTTATACACTCCTCCAGATAACTGAAAAGTAAGAAATACCTCAGAACTCATTTCATGGGATCAGCATTTCAATGCTAAAAATACCAGATAATGACACAGAAAGAGTGGCAAAATACAGACAAATAATCCTCATCAATGTAGATACAAAACTTCCAACAAAATTTTAGCAGACTTTTCCAACATTAACATATATGTAGGAATATATATATAAGGAATATATATAAAGGAAATACCTCATGACCAAGTATAGTTTATCCCAGGAATGCAAGGAAGGAAGGGAGGATGGAAACCTATGTGGCCATTTCCAGACCCAGAACAACCTTTTGAGAAAAGCCAACAACCCTTTCTTATAAAAGACCCTCAGCAACTTAGGAGACCTCTTGTTACAGTAATGAAGAATACCTATGAAAATTAGGAAAATTCTACAACTAATATCATATTTGACGGCAGAAGACTGAATGTTTATCCTCTGAGATCAGAAATGAGACACTGGTATGCCTAAGTCCCTTCCATAAAAATGGAAATCACAATAGCACCTATCTGGTGGAGTTGAGGCATGAACCTAATAAACGTTCCTTCCAAGTCCCCCAGCAAGGGCTGTGCCACCAAGAAAGCAAGTGGTCGAGGAAGGCCGGTGACAGCCTGCACAGTGATGGGGAGAAGCGGTTACACAAACACACAAAATTTGGAGAAAGAAACCGAGATAAAACAAATACAGAAAAACATTAACAGTTGCAGGTGAACGTAATGTTGTTCACCCTACTGTTTCTTTTCTTCCAAATTTTCTGTATGGTTGAAAAAACCAAAACTTCATAGTAAAAAGTTTTGGGGAAAAATTGGAATCCAGGCTCAAACACAAAAGGGCAACTGATTTTGGGGAACACTATGAGTGCAATTCGGTGGGGAAGGAGCCCTTTCAGCAAATGTTTCAAAGACAACTGGACACCCGCATATAAATAGTAAACTCCTATTCACCCGAAAACCCTATGTACAAATGGATCCCAAATGTACTGGAGACCTAAATATAATTAGAACATTTCTATAATTAGAAATGTTCTAGAGGAAAAATGAGGAGAGAATTTTTTGTGACCTTGGGTTATGCAACCATTTGCCACAACATCAAAAGCACCATCTCTTAAAAACTAAACGTTTGACTTTACCAGAAATAAGGTTGTTTCCTCATCTGAAGTTGAAGTCACATTAAGGAGATTGAGGACACAATTCTAGGTTTGGAGAGAATATTTACTTTTTCATAATATAAAAAGAACATTTATCTATAATATATAAAACTTTTATTCCCAATATATGAAAAACAGAATTCTCAAGAGTCAAACTATGAAACTAAACCACAAAAGCTTTGGACAGATACTTCACACACATACACAAAACATAAACCAAAAAAGGCTTATGGCAAATCTGTAAAGATTTTCAGAAGTCATGAGGAAAAAGCAGATTAAAACTGAAAGGGATAAGATACTGAGAGCTGACAGTCATTAATTTCATCTTCTAAATTAAGATAATCTCTAGCATGTGTTTCCGGGGTTAGCACCTGTGAATTAACACCTACTTGAGAAGCTGGTATATATTTAAACCCTTGCCTCTGTGTGACAGAACATATGCTTTGGCTTTTTGCCTCAAGTTATCATGAGTTAGCTTTACTGTGGTATAATTTGCACACAGTAAAATGCACCCTATGTTGGGTATAAAGGTCAGTGTGCTTTGCCAAATGTACGCCCTACCAAAGTCTACTTACAAAATATTTCTACCATCTTAACAAGTCAAATTACAGTCAATTACACAAATCTAAGGTCAAGGAAACTACTGATATCATTTCTGTAATCGGAGATCAGTTTTATGAGTTCCTCATGTTCATATAAATGGAATCATATGGTATGTCCTGTTTGTGTAAATATTCTCCTGATCAATAAAATATTTTTAAGGGTTTTCTACTTTGATGCATATAGAAGTGTGCAATTTATGTGTTTTTAGGATAAAAACTGTGTCAATATATATCAGTTTGTCCATTCACATGCTGATGGGTATCTGGGCAACATAGATTTGACCACCACAGTGATTTCTTTTTTTTTTTTTTTAATTTTTTTTAATGGTTTTTTTTTTTTTTTTTTTTTCCTAGGAGAGGGAGAGAGACAGCGTGAGCAGGGGAGGGTCAGAGAGAGAGGGAGACACAGACTCTGAAACAGGCTCCAGGCTCTGAGCTGGCAGTCAGCACAGAGCCCGACGCGGGGCTCGAACCCATGAACCGCAAGATCATGACCTAAGCGAAAGTCGGACGCTTAACCGACTAAGCCACCCAGGCGCCCCCACCACAGTGATTTCTAATTGTGGGTTCCATTTATATTTTCCTGTTGAGTAGCGTTGTGGACCATCGCTTGGCCACTTGGGACATGTACTTGGCCATTCGTCCATCTTCCTTCTTACGGCATCCACATCATTTGCACATTTTTTACTGAGTAGTTTTCCTTATTCATTGTAAGGGTTTAAATATTCTTGCTACAGCACCTTTGGCAGGTACATGTATAAGAAATATTTTCTTTCAAGTTATTGCTTGCTTTTTAATTTTCTCAATGGTATCTTGAGGAGCAAAAGGTTTTAAGTTCACAATGATTAATTTATCTTTCTTCCCTCCCTCTTCCTTCTTTCCTTCCTTCCTTCCCTGGTCTGCGATTTTTAGGTCCCATGCTAAGGGTTTAAACCGTGTCTCTTTTTTTGTTGACATTATCATACATAGCCTTACATCTACAGTCTGTTTATTTAAATAGCATAGAATTGTATGTTTTTTTACTTCATTCTAATAGTCTGTGTCTTTTATTTAGAGGGCACAAGTAAATTATTGATAATTAAGTTACACATTTAAATTATATTTAATATGGCTCAGTTCAAATCTGACATCTTAATGGTTGTTTTCTATATGTCTTATCTATTCTTTTTTCTGCTTTCTTTTGAATTGAGTATATCTATTTAGTATTTATTTGACTTCTTACTAGCTATACCACTACTTTATAGAAGTTGCTACAGATTTTATAGTATGCATTTTTAGTTTATAACATTTTACTTTCCAATATTATTCTTACCTATAATGTAAGTAGCTTACAATGTTGTGTAAGTATATACAGCTTCTATGTTGTATAAGCGTGGCACTGGAAACCGGTATAAACACCTCTTTATGTTTCTTATCTTTCCTGGACTAATGCATACATATTTGGGACTAACAGAGACACGTTCGGACAATGCAATGCTTAGCTATTCATTGTTACAGAAATTATGCCTGAGCAACTACTGCCGCGCCCAGTACCACACCTAACCAGCCCCACTTCTCTCTCTATTCTGCAGAAAATCACAAGTCTAGTCCTGTGGTTATACTTCCTGAAGGAAACTTACTTGCCCACCATAAGTTTTCAAAATCCCTTTGTATTCCAATACATATAGTGAACGCACTGGGTACCTACTGTGTCGTTTACTGTGAAAACCCGTTTCCCATGGGAGGAGAGTTAGCGGGTTCTGGAGAGCACAGGAGAGGAGGAGGAGCAGAGTGACCTTCATGGAATGCACTGCCTTTGAGGCAGGGCCCCTACAATGGCATACTCCCCACAGTGGCCCTGGAGTTCTCCTAAGATGTGCTAGCACAGGTGTCATTCATTTCCTGCCCCAAACTCTAGACTTCTGCCAGTTCCCTTCTTACTGTTTTAACCTCATAATATCCCAGGTAGTAGTCAGGGTGTGACTCCTCTATGGGAGAGTCCCAATCCAGCAACCACACTCATTCCCAGCACTGAACACCTAGGATCCCTCCCCCCTCCCCCCGCTGTATTTAAGAATAAGCTGAAGATTATCATTATCCAGGCCAGATAATGGAAGGAAAAGTTTGTGTTGCCTTAGTGTGGAGAGTACAAAATAATTTGCAAGTTAATCTTTGTGGAGTGCTTTCTAATTACCTTGTCTCTGTGCCCTGGGGGAGGCACCTCTTGGGACTTTCCCTTGGTGGTGTACTCTTTTGTCCCAGCGGATACTCAACGTGGAGAATGTGCTCCAATATTTTATTGCTTTATAAATATACTTACATATATTTATTATATATATTTAATGCTTTATATATAAGTATATAAGTATGTGCCTCTCTTACTTAAGTAATAAATATACTTACATATATTTATTATATATATTTAATGCTTTATATATACCTATACATATATACACACGCGTGTGTATATATGTATATATGTGTGTGTATATATATACATATATATAGTTCTTTTCTCAAAACCTATTATGCTAAATTAGCATTATATTTAGAATTGGAGAAAACATCTTTAGATGTTTGTAGGAAAAAAAAGTAAAGGTGTTGCTAATGGTGTGTGTGTGTGTATGTGTGTGTAGAAGACAGAAAAAGAACAAAAAGAGATACAAGAACAAGACAAAACTAAGGGTATAAAGTTGGTAAACAAAGGAGGAAGGACAAAATTAATTAATAAGAAAGGATATAAGGATGATTTACTCCTAATTGTTATTTACTACGATAGTAATCGCCTGTGAGAGAACATGTATGGATGAAGTTAGACAGTCACTAACATCTGGACTTGGTGGTCTCTGGATGGAGCTGTCCTAAGTAGTCAAGATTCTGCTCTTAAGCTCTCACAGCGACTTTTGTCTGCCACCCATGACATCATGTAGTAATTGCCCACCACTGTGTAACAAATTGTCCCCAAAATGCAGTGGCTTGACACAACAAAGAACTGCTATCTCCTCATTCATGTGTGATGGGAATCCAGGCAATACGTAGCACACAGGATGTTACCCAACACTTCTGCCTCATGGGAAGGTTCCATAGAAGGGTCAGATCTACTTCCAGACTCAAGTACAGGGTGAGCTGAATCCTGCTCACCAACTAGCAGGATTCAGCTCATTGCTGGTTGTTGGCCAGAAGCTCTGCTCAGTCCTTTAACATGTGAGTTTCTCCACAAGGCAAGTCACAACATGGCAGCCAGCTTGCATGAGAACGAGGGAGAACTAAGAAATGTGCAAGATGAAAACCAGTCTCTCATTTGGCAAAACACACCTCATCACATTTACTTTATCCCGTTTATTAGAATTAAAATACCAGGTTTGGCCTACTCTTAGGGACGAGGCATTACACAAGGGCACAGCACCACAACACCGGGAAGTGGGCTTAATTAGTGGCAGCCAGCTACACATAGTAACGAATCCTTTTCTAGTTAAACTAGCTAAAGTGGTTTCAGCTGAGTGCAAATGAACCCTAAGCTACGCCTCACTGTGCGTGCGCTCTGTGATGCTGTAAAAGCCAGCTCTAGGACTTCCTTTATTCACAACTTTGTGAGAAGAGAGGCACAAAGGGACATCGACTGCCCTATTCAGGACCCGATTTAGACCAGTCTGGATGGCCTTTGATAAACAGCTCTCTGCACCTGTTTGCTTCCTCGTCAGACCAGGAACACTAGCGTGGATCTCAATGGTGAAGGCACCAGCGTGCTCTGTATTGGTCACACTTAATGAAGTGGGCCTTCTTTTTTTTTTTTTTTTAATATTTTTTATTTATTTCTAGGAGAGAGAGAGACAGCGTGAGCAGGGGAGGGTCAGAGAGAGAGGGAGACACAGACTCTGAAATAGGCTCTAGGCTCTGAGCTGGCAGTCAGCACAGAGCCTGACGTGGGGGTTGAACCCACGAAGCGCGAGATCATGACCTGAGCGAAAGTCGGACACTTAACCGACTAAGCCACCCAGGTGCCCCGAAGTGGGCCTTCTTTAGCTGTGGGTCTGTAGATTCCAGAACTCTGCTATTCTGAACTCTGACATGATTCTGAAAACTTCTCTTTAAACACTGCCTCTTCCTCAGTCTTTCTTTTGTGTCCACCTGGGAGAAGCTACGACGAATTTTCGCCTCTATGGTCTTCACACCTTTGTGTCACATGGTTCTGAATATGTGATGTCACATGGTGAAGAGTCCCGATGGATGTAATAAAGGTTACTGATCAACTGACGGTAAATAGGGAGACTATCCTGGACTGTCTTGAGGACAATCACAAGGGTCCTTTAGAAAGAGAACTCTCTCCGGCTGGAAGCCTGAGAGAGCAGAAGATGGAAAGACCCCAAGTTTCAGAAGGTTCTGGCATACTCTTGCTGGTTCTAGACAGAGGGCCATGTGTGAGGGCCAGTGCGAGGTCACAAGGAGCTAGTAGTACCTCCCAACCTACAGCCAGGAAGGACACACAACCTCCGTCCCACGACACAAGAAACTGGATTCAGCCAACAATGTGACTGAGCTTAATAGCAGATACTTTCCCAGATCCTGCAGTAAGAAACAGCTCTGTGGACACCCTGGTCTTAGGCCAGTGAGGCCTAAACTTAACCGGCAGAACTGTGAGATAATAAATTTGTGTTGTTTTAAGCCACTATGTTTGTGGTGATTTGCCACGGTGGCAGTAGGCCACTAATATTGCTAATATGCTAGCCTTTGTTATTCCAACCTACCTATCTTACTCTCTCTGCTACTTCCCATCTCCTCAATTCTACCTGCTACCTTCTAGAGAGCTCATGTGCACTTCATCACCAATCTCTCATCAATGGGGTATGTGTTTAGCGTGTCCTTTGAGTTTCTGCCTCAATGACTATAGTTTCTATTTC
>NW_024081118.1:434009-584199 GCF_003009895.1 Hyaena hyaena
AGGGGGCAGGGGCCCCTTTACACCGCTGGGAATAGTTATAGGAGGTGAATCAGGGGTTAGTATTGTGCTGGTGGTGGAACGGAGGTCCAGTCCTGCACTGCCTGGGGTTGCTCTATAGAGCTCAGAGATGGACTGAAATTGACGAATGGGCTGAGCGGGCTGAGGGATGTTGCCCCAATTACTGTCGGGGCCTGGGGCTGGCCCCTCAATCCGTTTCCCTGGTCCTGAGATTTTTGGAGACTGGTTCCCAGTGGCTGGCCATTTTTGTGAAATTTAGATTTACAAGCTTTGGCCCAATGAAAACCCTTTTCACACTTAGGACATATAGTCCTGGGCCTGTTGTTATTGTTTATCACCTGAGGAATGGGTGCGGTTGGCAGAGAGATATTTGCCTTTTTTGTGGGGCAGTCCCTACTGAAATGTCCCATTTGCCCACAAGAATAGCAATTAAACCTTGAGGGAGGTTTTTCACTCTTAGCACCTCCTGACTGCCCTAAGGACCTGACATATTGAGGGTATGTTTCTTCCTTTAATGCTGCTGCGATGGCCACACCCTGGATAAAGGCAGGACTTACATCTGCACATTGTTTGACATAATCAGTTAAGGTGCCAGTTTTTCTTATCGGTCGTAATAAAGACTGGCAGGTAGAAGAGGCATTTTCAAATGCTAGCTGTTTAATGAGAATGTCCGCTGCCTCATCATTAGTTATCACTCTTCTAACAGCTTGTATAAGTCTAGACACAAAATCCTCATAGCTTTCATCCGATCGTTGTCGATTTCTCCCAAGGTAGCGGCCCTGCCTGTTGCAATTGGCAAAGCTCTCCATGCGTTATAGGCACAATCAGTGACCTGCTGTAAGGTGGCTTTGTCAAGATACATTTGAGCTTGAGCAGTGTCAAAATCACCCTCACCGAGGAGTTTATCGAGGGTAATGTCTCTCCTATTCGTCCTTTTATTTATGGCTACTCTTTTTCTAGCGAGGTCATCATATTCCGCTTTCCATAGCAGATATTGGCCTCCTGACAGGCATGCTTTTGCAACCTGAATCCAGTCATAAGGTGTCATCCAACGAGATATTAGGGCCTCTAGCAATGTGAGTGTATAGGGAGCAAGTGGCCCATATTCAGTACAGGCAGTTTTTAGTTCCTTAATAATCTTATAGGGAAGAGGTTCCCAAGAAGGGTCATCATCAAATTCTCCCCCGAGAGCAGTGGGGAAGCAGTGAACAAAATCTGTATCTCCCTCTCTTTCTGCCTCTCTAACGGCAGCTTTGAGCCCCACTCCTTTTGAAGGTGGCGTGGGAGGAAGCGGCCCAGATGGAGAGAAAGTCCCTGTAGTCTGAACAGGGAAAGCCCAATTGTCTGATGTTAAATTTGAAACCTTCCTAGTGGTGGAATTGGGGACAGTCCCTGAGTCCACCTTATTATCATTTTGGGGGGCGCTGGGCTTGAAGACTCCCGAAGTATCTTTTGAGGGGGTCTAATGCCCCCTTTATAATGGTCAATAGAGAAAAAATTTCAACCGGGATTTTTTTTTTTTTTTATTTCTAGGAGAGAGAGAGAGAGCGTGAGCAGGGGAGGGTCAGAGAGAGAGGGAGACACAGACTCTGAAATAGGCTCTAGGCTCTGAGCTGGCAGTCAGCACAGAGCCTGACGTGGGGGTTGAACCCACGAAGCGCGAGATCATGACCTGAGCGAAAGTCGGACACTTAACCGACTAAGCCACCCAGGTGCCCCGAAGTGGGCCTTCTTTAGCTGTGGGTCTGTAGATTCCAGAACTCTGCTATTCTGAACTCTGACATGATTCTGAAAACTTCTCTTTAAACACTGCCTCTTCCTCAGTCTTTCTTTTGTGTCCACCTGGGAGAAGCTACGACGAATTTTCGCCTCTATGGTCTTCACACCTTTGTGTCACATGGTTCTGAATATGTGATGTCACATGGTGAAGAGTCCCGATGGATGTAATAAAGGTTACTGATCAACTGACGGTAAATAGGGAGACTATCCTGGACTGTCTTGAGGACAATCACAAGGGTCCTTTAGAAAGAGAACTCTCTCCGGCTGGAAGCCTGAGAGAGCAGAAGATGGAAAGACCCCAAGTTTCAGAAGGTTCTGGCATACTCTTGCTGGTTCTAGACAGAGGGCCATGTGTGAGGGCCAGTGCGAGGTCACAAGGAGCTAGTAGTACCTCCCAACCTACAGCCAGGAAGGACACACAACCTCCGTCCCACGACACAAGAAACTGGATTCAGCCAACAATGTGACTGAGCTTAATAGCAGATACTTTCCCAGATCCTGCAGTAAGAAACAGCTCTGTGGACACCCTGGTCTTAGGCCAGTGAGGCCTAAACTTAACCGGCAGAACTGTGAGATAATAAATTTGTGTTGTTTTAAGCCACTATGTTTGTGGTGATTTGCCACGGTGGCAGTAGGCCACTAATATTGCTAATATGCTAGCCTTTGTTATTCCAACCTACCTATCTTACTCTCTCTGCTACTTCCCATCTCCTCAATTCTACCTGCTACCTTCTAGAGAGCTCATGTGCACTTCATCACCAATCTCTCATCAATGGGGTATGTGTTTAGCGTGTCCTTTGAGTTTCTGCCTCAATGACTATAGTTTCTATTTCCGGTTCACAGTGCTTCATTTCGATTGTTTTCATGATGCTTCCACATCTCTCTCTTCATGGATTTATTTGACCATTCTCTACATTGATCATTGGTAGTTTTTACCTGAATATCCTGGGAATGCTTCTGACTCTGAATTTCTGGCTTCTTGTTTCAGCCAACCCCCATCCATAGGGGTTGTTTCCTAGTGTTTTTTTAAGGCTCATCTGTGATTCTACTGCTTGATATTTCAGTGAGTCTAAGGACACTTTCCTCCAGAATGTGTTCTGTTTATATTTCTACCAAAAGACAAGTGTCACATCAGATTCATGGCCTTTCAGATTCACTCCCTCTCAAGGACTCTGGCTGACAGCAAATGACTTGATGGAGCTTCACATTCAGCCCCTAGCAGTCCCGTGACAGCAACAGACCTCTGCAAACCCCGCCCCACCTCCCGGTTCTCTGCCAGTCCAGGCAAACTCACTGCTGCCCACTCTGGACCATTCGTCCCCACCTCCTCTCTCTAGCACCCCAACCCTGCAGACCCCACTCCTGCCCTTTATGTTACCAGGAATTTCCCACAGACTGGAAGTATTACCATCTTGTTTTTGTGGAGCATGAAGTCATAGAGAGTCTTTTCATTCCCAATTACAGAAGTAGATGCCCAGATAGTGACTTTCTTTTTCTTTCTTTCTTTTTTATTTCTAGGAGAGAGAGAGAGCATGAGCAGGGGAGGGCCAGAGAGAGAGGGAGACACAGACTCCGAAATAGGCTCCAGGCTCTGAGCTGGCAGTCAGCACAGAGCCCGACGCGGGGCTCGAACCCACGAACAACGAGATCAAGACCTAAGCGAAAGTCGGACGCTTAACCAATGAAGCCACCCAGGCGCCCCCAGATAGTGACTTTCAACAGAAGGCATATCTCAAAACTGCCTGGAAGTCACATTCACTGACTCTATATTCTTGGGCAAGAAGCTCATTGTTTTCCGGAAGTCTCCATTTCCTTATCGGCAAAGCTGCCTCCAAATGTCATTTTCCCAGTGTTGCTGGGCAAGTAAGAACAGAACAAATCATTAACTCTATTTCTTCCCTGGTAGTTAGTTGGATACCTATACCCAACAGACTCTAGAAGCATGTCCTAACACCTGTGTGAGACCTTGCTGTCTACTCCAGACCATATTCAACGCCTCCCGCTGAGACCTCACAGCACTGTCGGTCTGGGGTTCTCCCATGCTGATCTACAACCTCTTCCTGTTCTCATGCCCATCATTCCCTAATTATTTTGAGCTCCTTACGAGTGGGATCTGAGTCCTACGCTACCTGCTGACGGTGTCTGTATTTCCTACCCTAGGATGGGAAGCGAGCCGCACATCACAGAGCCCGGTCTTGAGCGAGGCGCCCCTCGCACTGGGCAAGTCTCTGTACCACAGCTACTTAGTCTTCTAAGCCAGTCAGTAAACAGAGACAGATTGTTGTCTAACACAGAGAGGCATTCTAAAAAGAAAATGAAATAAGGGATATGAAGAAATGGTCAGTACTTTGTGAATAAATACCTTCCTTCAACACTATTGCCAGTGTGAAGGCAGTCACCCTCATTTGTGGCCAGGCAGTGGTTTTATGCATATTGTAGTACATGGACAAAACAATAAGAGAAATGACACAGATGAGGTAATTGTACACAGAAGGCAACCAAAGCTTCGATGGTTAACTAACAACAAGGATGATGTGACTCCAAACCTGGTGAGTGGGAAAAATCTCTAGGAAAGTAAAATCTTATGTTTGATTGGTGTCCCTACTTAAGATGTATTCACTAGATCTATTGTAGAAGGTCTATACTTAAGAAGAGACAGAGGAATGACTGATGAAAAACTGGTCTCTCGAAGGGTTATGAACGATACAGGTAGGTCTAAGGCACCTTCTGCCTCCTGTAGCTCATCCTTTCCCTGCACCCACACAAACCTGATCACAAATCTGAACCATCAGCAGCAAATCAAATTCCAGAAATCAGTCACAGGCCTAGATCTAAATTTTCAAGTCATTACCTGTCATTTAAAACACTGCTTATCCTTTCATTCATTTACTACATAATCATTAAACCCAGGTCCAAATCTCTACGCAAACAGTGGTGGGCAGCTCCAATGTCAGCCAAGAGCCCTGCCCTCTCCTTGAAGTTCCTCAAAAAGCTAAAACCAGAATTACCCTATGATCTGGCAATTCCCCATGTGGGTCTACAGCCACAGGAGATGAAAGCAGGATTGTAAAGGGATATTTGCACATCCATGCTCACAAAAGCATTCTTCACCATAGCAAACGGGAGAAGCGACCCACGTGCCCACTGATGGACACACGGAGAAGCACAGTGCATGCAGTACTACTCAGCCTTAAAAAGGAAGGAGATTCTGACACAGGTGCCACATGGGTGAGCCTGGAGGACATTATGCTGAGTGAATTAAGTCACCCACAAAGGGATAAATACTGTAGGATTCCACTTGTACGAGCTGTTTAGAGTGGTCAAATTCAGAGTCAGAAAGGAAAAAGATGGCGGTAGAAGGCAGAAATGGGGAGTTAGTGTTTAACGGCAGTAGTTACAGCTTCCCAGGATAAAGAGAGTTTTAGAGGCGTGGTGGGGATGGAGGCGTGGCGGGGATGTGAGGATGCTGGTACTTAAGGCCACTGAGCCAAACACCTAAAGGTGGTTAAGACGGTAAGTTTTGTGTTTTGTGTATTTTGCCCCAATTAAAAAAAGAGAAGTCTTAGAACTGGATTAAGTGGACAAAATCCTGGACACTTGGGTTAACTGTCTAAACATCCATGAAGGGAGGGTTCTTTAGTGCATATACTTCACTCTATGTGCACTTTCTTATTTGTTTCATGTTCTCACTTCCCCAAGCAATGGAGGCAAATGTCTTTGGGGAGCAATTTCTGCTGCAGTCTAAGGTTCAGGGACCTGAAAATGTCTTGGGAAATGAGAATAATTTAAAGCTTCTTAGGACATAATTATTAACATAGGTATGTAGGTGTAACCATTATTTCTCAGTCCGTGCACACACCTGCCTAAAAAGATAGGGGGCCCTTGTTTGTTGGCTCAACCGCACATCCAAGGTGAATGTAAGGCGCCATGGCTGGTGAGTCTTTTTCAGTTTGTGAAAGGGCTGCCTTCCTCACTAGGCTTGATGAAGACTTATAGAGGTGACCTTGGGGTGGAGGGGGAATAGGACGAGGAATGGAAGGAGCTCAGGGAGCCTTTGCAGCGTTTTTGAGGTAAAAGGTAAAGACCAAGAAGAATCTGAAATTCTGGTAGCATCCTATTACTTTCCTAGTCTTATGTGAATTTGAAGCTATGAATCACCCACGGATAAGAATGGGCACAGGATGGGTATGGGCAGCTGTTGTTCCCACGGGAAATGGTCTGTCAAACCCTCCAGCAGGCAAGAGACGGGTGCATCAGAGCAGAATGACCTCTGACTTTCAGGACGCTGACAGAGAAATCATGAAATCGAGTCTCCCAGCTCACTCAGTGAGCACAGGTGGATGAGGCTAAGATCAGAAAGAATTATGGGGAGTAGATGCCTCTATATCTTGCCTGCAAGATTCAAAGGTAGGAGATCATTCTTCAAGACTACTGACTCCCATGGAGATTAACGTTTGGTTAAATAGATTAGAATGATCGCATTCCTGTTGGTGAACTGGGAGGGAAACTGTGTTCACTACCTGAAGTATCTTTGTGCTTCTAATGAAGTTCTGAGAAAGAAGAGGAGGCGAGAGCACAGTAAATGCCTTGCTGGGTCAGGTGTCTTCGTAGCAGATGGACTGATGTGCCAGGAAGAGGGAGACAAAGCGGGAGCTTAAAACGCCAGAGTCATGGATAAGGCTTGAGAGCTGACTGGTAGGGAAAGGATACCACACCTGCCAGACATGTGTTGTACATGCCTGTGAGGCAGACTCTGGCCTCGCACACAAGACGGGGCCGCACTCTGGCAAGGTTCAACGCTTCAAGCTAAGGTCCACGAAGTCACCGTATCTTGAGCCCGGGATCTATCATCTTCATTCACCTTGTCAGTTGAGAGCAGAGTTTCTTTCATCTCAGCCTCAGATCCCATTCCTGAATGCGGGGCCCAAGTGCGTGTTCTCTGGTCTCTACCCTTGTGTGTCCCTGTGCCTTTTCTCTCAGCCTCCACCGCCGATTAGTTCCCCTCTAGGCCTGCTCTGCAGGGAGTCACGTCATTCAGCCAGTCTAGAGGTCTTCACCCAGAACCCTCTGATGCACCACTCGCCGCGGAACCCTAGGGACTCCTGCACTTATTATACAGTGATGGTGGGACTGTCAAAGAACAAACTGAGTATGTACATAAGATTAAATGTACACAACATAATCACATGTGCGTCAGTTCACACATGGATTCGGTTTCCTGGTCAACCCTGGTGCTTTTTGTTTTGGGTAATACTGATAGTGCCAGTTAGTGGGTGGAAATCTAAGGTCTACCTCCATGACCTCCAGTCCCCCTAAGATCCAGTCCCAGGTTCCGGTGTCTGAGCCAGCCCATTCTTATCACCCTCTGCACCCTCTACAGATTGAAGATGGGGTAGGTGGGGGGCTCTCTGTTCTCCCAAAGCCACTTCAGGGAAAGATAATGCTCTTGGGGGAGAAACTATCTGCTTCTGCAAAGCTGGCCAGTGTCTCCAGAGGCCATTTATTTGTAATAAATGTCTCACTCTGTTAAAATGCTTGCTTCTCGTCTCCTCCCCAACTCCATCAGTAACACCAAAGGCCCTGGATGACTGTATTTCAACCGAGAAAATCCCTCCCCCCTTCTCTTGGCTTCTTGGTAGGCTCCCTCGTAATCCTATGGACATGCATAGATTGCGCTTTGCTGGTGCCAGCCCCTGGCTTCTGCTGTAACAGGAAACAAAGCCCTCACCCAGTCAATCTTCAGTTGCATCACCTCTTGGTAAGTTTTCCAGAACCAGGTCTATGCAAACAACCCAAGATAATAAGCAGACCTTCCTTGCTGGGACAGTACCAGAGGAAACCCACGCACAGATACTCCAATGCCAGAAAGAAAGCTTCCTCAAAAATGGTTCATAAAAGTACCGACAGTAAATACGGTCTTTCGGGACCAAATGTGCGCAGTGGAACCAGATGTGGCTTGCTACCCGAGGGATGAAGATTTGTGGGATCAGCCATCATGGCTCTGTACTCTTCAGAGCAGGGAAACAGCCATTAATTCCACCTAGGCTGTAGTTTCCTTGTGCCTAGAGCAATAAATAATAAGGTATTATGTTCCAGAAACCTTGAGAGGGTTTCCATTTTGTTACCTCATGCCAATAGCAGAGATTTCTGACAAAGAGTATAGCAAAGGACAGAAGGCCAGGAGCTAATATCAAAACAGGCACTGGCTTTACCATGTGTGTGTGCTGTCGAGGAGTTTCTTATAAAGCTAAACTAAAACCTAATGTGGTTCTTTTCCTTTTAGAATTTGTTGGTCATAACTGCTGGGAAAAAATACTCCCGGTAAACATGAACTACCACAGGTGAAGACTTTCAGTGCTCCCCTCCATGGAGGGGGTCTCTGCCACTGACACGTGTGTATTCATGAGACACCACAGAGCGGGACCAGGGCTCCATTCTCATATGTAACGATAGCCTCTTTGGAGAAACACACATTGCTCAGGGGATTGTGTTTTGCGGGTGCTTTGGCAGTGTGCTTAGTGATCGAGAGCACAGGTCTGAGGTCAGAACAGCTCCAAAGTAAGTAATAAAGTCTAAGACACGGTTCAAAGCAATACTTTTATCTCTCCTGCCTCCCAGGTCCGTCGACCTGATGGCCATCCACAGCCCCTCTTACGTATTTTAGAACTGCCGCTGTTTAAAGCAGAACAGCCCCTGGGAAATACCTGAAGACGTAACAACAGCTTCCACGGCCTTCAACACAGCTGACGCCTTCCTCTGGGGGCCTTGTTACTCAAATGCACTCAAATAGGGCACATGAACCCTTGGGCAAAACTCTTCCCTCGCTCCCATTTCTGTGCTTCTCCCTGTCATACATGGTCTCCTCTTCTCTGAATGCTATTCTCCTCAGCCCACCTGTCATGCTGAAGTCACATGTCATGTGTGCATGAGAGCGCTCGCTGACCGTGGCCAGCTTATACCGCTCTTAAGAGCTTCCCGTCTAACCACAGCCGGCCTTTACTATGTGCCGCCGTTCAGCATTCCCTCAACTAATTTTCACATGAGCCTTATGATGTTACTCTTCTTATCATCCCAGTTTTTAAAAACATGTTTTATTTGTTTGTTTGTTTGTTATGTATTTATTTTGAGAGAGAGAGAGAGAGAGAGCTCTTGTGCATGAGTGGGAGAGGGGCAGAGAGGAGAGAATCCCAAGCAGGCTACAGGCCACGCCCTGCCCGCGCAGAGCCCTGACTCAGGGCTCAGTCCCACAAATCATGAGATCGTGACCTGAACCTAAATCAAGAGCTGGCCATTTGGCCAACTAAGCCGCCCAGGCAGTCGCTATGGCCCCACTTTTAACAGGTAACATGCTGGGCCTACCAGGCCAGTAAGCGCGAGAGATGAGACGTTGATGCCTGTCTTAACCCCAGCGATCTACAGCGTAAGAGAGCCATTTGTCTCATGAGCATACCATACATTTAGGTTGAAGGATGTTCAAACATTTTTTAATGCGGTTATTGGCATATTTTTCTTCTAAAGTAGATACATATCACCATGAGGATATTGGACGCCATGTCAATTTTCATTCGCTAAGTTCACCTGGGCCACAAGCACACCCTATCAGACACCTTATTAAATAATTCTTAAGAAAAAGACTGAGGATTGTTTAGGTCTCTGTGGATAATTTTATTTATGCGCACAAATATTTGTGAATGTGGAATAAAGGATACATTTCTATTGACCCTCTCTTCCCAAAAGCACAGGGAAAGGATTTACAAATTACAACAGTTCTATGATCCCAGACTAACCTAATCTCTAAATAGGTTCCTTTAAGTAACTTCACCCTTTCAGCCAAGGCTTGGTACTGGGGCTTTGTACCCTACGACTGGGTGAAAGCAAGAGCCTCAGTTGACTACGTGCTTCTGCAAGAAATTTCTGCAAGTCGCTCAGGGGAGATGCCTCTTACTCATATTCTTCTTTTCCCATAGCCTAGGCATCTCTGAGCTAGATGGCTCCACATGAGGGAACCGCCATGCATTGGAGGTCAGTTTTGGAGCCACCAAGGCATACTCATTTCAAGAGATGAATTTTATTTTACGACATCAGCAAATCCCATTATTTCCAGATAGTCATACCTTGAAATGGATGATTAGCCAGCCTGTGAAAGGAATTGACAGTGAAGAATGCCCAGCATATATGGGAAAATAATGCTCAGCATTGTTAAGTATTTTAATCGCTTTCCTCTTGCCTCAGAAGCCCATTCTAGAAATGACCATGTTATACAAGGCTCCCCAGAAGTGGGTCCTCCCTTGCCAGGAGTGATTGGTGTTTCCAAAGCAACCACACCCTTTGGAGCCCATCTCACTTGGTATTAACCACGGATCCATGAAATTAATCAATAACCGAAAGACAATGGAGATTTCTGAGGGCTGACACTAAGCTCTACTCACAGATGCTCATTCTGAGCTGTCTTATCCCTCCCCATGGCTGAAGTTTTCATCTCTGTATTTTCCTACATCACATTCTCAAATCCAGACCACACTCCAGAGTTCCCAGTGTCTGTCTTCAGCTGCCAACTACACATTTTCCGTCAGTTTGGACTAAACATGACCAAATCTCAACTCATCACCCTCCCACAAAGTCATTCCTCTTTCAGATCACCCTGTGCCCAAAGGGATCATCATCCATCAGATCAAACAGAACTTCGACTGACCCTGGGCTTTTCTTTCTCCTGCACCCCCAGCATGCAAGCATTAACGAACTCGATTATTCTTTAATCAAATGTATCTTAATTTCCCATCCTCCCTACCTTTATCCAGTGTTACTGGCCACGTTCCTACTGTACAATGTGTTTCCGCTGCCAACAGCATTTATTGCAGTTTTATTTTCTAAATCCATTGTTCTTCCTCACTGGACTCTAACTTCCGTTGAAGTCAGTGAACATGGTGGTCTTATTTGCAGATACAGCTCCATCTAGGCATTTCTTTTACTGCTTTTGCTGTTACGCAGTAAATTCCAGTATGCTGTATTTTCATTTCCCTTTGTCTCGATATACTTTCAGATTTCCATTGTGATTTTTTTTAGTTTATTTATTTTGAGACAGAGACTATGCGAGTGTGGTAGGGGCAGAGAGAGAGAGGGGAAAGGGAATCCCAAGCAGGCTCTGCACTGGCGGCACAGGGCCCAATCTGGGGCTTGAACTCACCAACTGTGAGATCATGACCTGAGCCAAAACCAAGAGTCAGATGCTTAACTGAAAGAGCCACCCAGGCTCCCCTCCCTTGTGATTTTCATTTGACCCACTCACTGCTTGCTCAAGATGATTGCTCAAGATTAAATTGTGTTATTTAATTTCCACATTAAAAATTTTTTTTCTCAGTTTTCTTTTTGCTATTGATTTCTATTTCCATCCCATGGTGGATGGTGTTTAGAAAAAAGAGACTAGGCATGATTTCAATCTTCTTAAATAAGTTCAGACTTGTTTGGGTGGGGCTTGAGATTCTACATTTCTTTCTGTGTTTGTTTGTTTTTTTTTTTCTAATGTTTATTTACTTTTGAGAGAGAGAGAGAAAGCTTGGGCAGGGGAGGGGCTGAGAGAGACGGAGACAGAATCCTAAGCAGGCTCCACACTGTCAGCACAAAGCCTGGTACAGGGCTTGAACTCATGAACCACGAGATCATGACCTGAGCCAAAATCAGAGGCTTAACCCAGTGAGGCAGCCAGGTGCCCCAAGAGTCTGCATATCTAATGGTCCATGGCTAATCCCAGTACTGCCAGACTATAGAAGAGCTCCGACTATCAGAGCTCTAGTGGATGCTAGATTTCTGCAACACCGTCTTCCAAACATGGGACACCCAGAACTGTTCCCAGTTTTGAGACAAATTAAGGGTCATCATCATCTAGGCCCTACTGCTGGACAAATGCTATGTTGCCTGAGTGCAGGGAGCATAGGATTTGCAAATTACTTGTCACCAGTGCTTGTCATCCAGTGGTACTTGTAGCCTGATGAAGGGCAAAGAATGGGTCTGGTTGCCTGCTGCTGAGGACCTTATCTTCTGGCTGCATTTATCTTGCTATCAGGTAATAAAGCCACTTGAAGGTGAATGTTTAATCCTACATTTTACTGCTGGACAAGGAGTATGTTCTATCTGTTTTCAAAACCTATTGTGCCAAATTAATATTCTTTTCAGGAAAAGCAGAATGTAGCCTTGGCTGTTTGTGGGAAAGAGAGGCAGTGGATTTTAAATGATGGTGCAAGTGTGTGAGGGTGTGTGTGGTGGGGGGAGAGGGCAGGGTAGAAACAGCAGAGAGACAATGATGGCGAAGAAAGGAGACTATAAGAGAGAAAGAAACTGGCAGGATGACCAGACCAACATCTCCTTCGTTGTTTTCAGTGAGTAGCAAGCAGAGAAAACTGTCTGCTCTGTGGAAAAACACGTGTGGGTGACGAGGGATCCCTGGGACTACTTCTGTAGGAGCCCAGATGATGCCATTCACAAAGCCCATGGGGAGGACACTGTACTTGCTTGCTTCCTTTCAGTCTCAAGGGAATTGTTTTATTTTTACAAGTTCAAGTGGCAAGCGCCCAGACTTCAGTAAATCCCCAAATGGAAGGACGAGGAGACCTTACAATACACAGACCTACGTGAAGACAGGCAGCTGAAACGAGTATCTTAGTTCTTAATAGAGATTTTTGTGCGTGCTTTACGTGTTCCTCCCTGTGTTACCTTGCCTTCTGCTTATCCACAGAAACTAAGCCTGCATAGCCCTGCCCCACGTAGTTTGCCTACCATTTAATGATCTCTTCAGGGAACAGTGGAAGAATTGCAGAGGAATGTGTAGAGATCGCTCAGACAGAAGCAAAACAAAACTCCAACAGCAATAGGCTTGTAGTCTGACTAGGCAGACTAGAGAAATACTTGAGGGATTATTCAGCAGCAACGCCTAAAGTTAGTGAGTGAACATTGTGGGGGACAGTGGGGAATAAGTCTGATAAGACACGTTAGTGTCACAGCTGCCGCCTTGAAAAGCGAAGGCAAGAAGGTTGCACGGAGATGCACGGTCTGTTACAGAGAAATTAATGTATCACTTCGTTTAGATCAGACTTTGGTCGCCAAACTAATCTGGGTATATATTCAAACCCACCTTTGTTTCACTCTTAGTGGATGTTGATTGCCTATGCCATTAATCTCAGCTACAGATTTTTATCTGTAAGAAGAGTTAACACTACCGATCTCATAGTGTAGTAGGCTTACATGAGATGCTATATGTAGCAAATTAAGCATAGGGCTTCCCACGCCATATGTAACTGCTCAGTAAAGATGAGGATGGTAATGACCGTGAGGGTGACCTTAATTATCTCAGTGGAGACCCTCCTGAGCACAGAGATGGACTCTGGGACCTGCATGCAGGTAGTGTATATATAGGAGGGGTTCAGAGGAAGCAGTAATTAGTGAGGGAGCTGGGAAGGAACATGGAAGGGAGAAAATCACCCAAAAATGTTTCCTTAATGTGTTAATTCCTATTCCCAGCAACCGGAGTCCAGTCTCCCCGAGGGATCTTCTGCACAGTATAGAAGCTGCCCTACAGGAAGTGGGGGTTTGGGGGCAGTTATCAACCCACTATTGCCTGCACTGGGGAGTCCACACCTGCACCCACATTTCCGGGTGCATGTGCTCACCCACGAGCAGCCAGCCCTCAGCTCTCTGGTGACCATCTCCAGGCAGCAAGGCAGAGACGACCAGAGACTGGGTGGCTCCAGCTGGGACACTGGTCACGAGCCGAGCTCTGCACCTCAGAGCACTCGGGTTAGGCAGGATAAGGTGCATGGGATGGAGATTTTCTCAACTCCTCAGTCCAAATCAGCACCACATACTACACTGCTTGGAGGCGCGTGTTGTATTACCCAAGCCTTCAATTTGTTTTCTCTTCATCAACATAACTTCAAGGCCACCCTCCCTCTGCCCTTGAAATGGATGTGATTCTTCAGTCTTCCGAAGTCCTCGTGGAAATACACTGTTTCACTTACGAGAACTTTTCTCTTATGACACTTTTTATATTCTCCTTGCATTACAGATAGTTCAAGAGGTATCTAAGGGTAATGATTAACATTACTGGACGCCTGCTGTTCAATAGGTGATACTGATTTTCAAGTATTAAATTTAATCCACCAGTTTCTCCAAAGCAGGTAGTTTCCGAGAAGGGAAACGGAGACTTGAGTTGGTAAATTATCCCCTCATTCATGACACCAGTGTAAAGTGTTGATGTTACTAAGAATGGCTAAGTCCGAAGTCTGGCCTTTAATCTCCTCATCAGAGGTCCTAAATGTAAACAGCCCACAGGCTTGGCGAGAAGCATAAATCACAGGAATCAGGTTATATGTGAACAGCCACGCAGGGAGAGCATATGAGCACAGAAATGTAGCTATAGGGACTGGGTTCT
Source organism: Hyaena hyaena (assembly GCF_003009895.1). Taxonomy (NCBI): domain Eukaryota; kingdom Metazoa; phylum Chordata; class Mammalia; order Carnivora; family Hyaenidae; genus Hyaena; species Hyaena hyaena. The sequence goes on from NW_024081118.1 coordinate 448,228, forward strand.
AGGTAATTACTGTTCTGTGGGAATTCACACAGAATTACAAAGGAGCCCTGTCATCCAAGATCATATTTAAAACTCACAACTTTGAACTTCTGATACATAATCAACAACAAAAGAAATCAAATTCACGAGGGTCAGAGGAAAGACATCTGTGCTCATGAGAGAGTCTGAGGGTCCTCGACGCTTGGCTTCTGTTCTGACCACAGGCTCAGCTGCGCCCCAAGATTACGGGTCTGAGGGATGGAGGCTTCCCCTCACTCCCTGGACCAGGGAGCTCATCTCTCTGACACTGCTCCCTCAGCTGCAAAACAGAACCATAATGTCTGTGCCCCTTCCCAGGGCTGCCGCCGCAGAGCGTCCCCAACTGCGAGGCTCGCAATAGAAACATGTTCTCTTGCAGTTCTGGAATCCATAGGTCAGCGGGCCATGCTCCCTCCACAGCTGCTGACACCTGGGCTTACAACCACAATGAACCTCCGATCTCCACTTTCATCATCACATCACTGCCTTCCCTCAGTGCCTCTGTGCTCGCATGTCGTTGTGTCTCTGTTCCCCAGTCTCTTTTCATGAGGTCACCAGTCATACTGGGTACAGAGCTCACTCCAATATGACCTCATCTTCACCGATGACATTTGCAAGGATCCTTTTTCCAGATACGGGCATGTTCTAACTTATTGCAGGTTAGTACCTCAACATTTATTTTTGTGGTACACAATTCAAATGGGAACAACGCCTAATTCACAGGGCTGTTTTGGAAAGCAGTTATTCTCTGTGTTTACACTGTTTCCTCATTTGGTAGACTCATCTTTTTTCCTCAGTTCTGGAAATTTTTCTTTAAGTGTTGTCTTTTGTCAACTTCCTCAATTATGTCCTTCCAGAAGTTTAATCAGCTATATCTGAAACGTTCTCATTTCATCCTTGATATTTCTGAATTCCTTTCTCAAATCTCCCAGCTCCTCACCTCCGCATATTGAATTCCAGATAAATTATTTGAATATATTGTCTGGATCACTTATGCTCTCCCAAATTCTGTGTGTCTACCTTTCAACCTAACCACTATTAAGTACAACTGATAGATTTCCTTTACATGTTCCATCTTCATTAAGTTGCTCTGATTATTCCTTATTATAAAATAATTGGTTTTTGCTTTTTTTACTTGAACCTCTCATACACGGTCATTGTACACACCATATTTGATTAGTTCAACATCTGAATATCCTTGGGGACATGTATTTGTATTTTCTTGTTTCTGTTGATATTCCCATAGTGGCTCCCTTCCTAGTCCATAAACTTCATCTGTCAGTACAGTTACTATTTCAGAAGAGGATCTGGACACTGACCTTGGAAAGGAATTCTTTCTGATTCTGCTTGCATGCAACACAGCAGATTGCAGACCTTGCCCATCTCTCCTCAAGGATTTGGCTCCAGTGCTATTTTAAAGTCAGCCTTTCTACCATATGGAGGTCCCATGTCAGTATTTTCATAATACCGTTGACCCAGAAATCTGATGCATGGAAAACACACCTCTCCTATCTGCCGGCCAGTCCAGACAAGCTCATTGCTCTTCCACTCCAGCCCACAACCTCTGCAGCTTCTTCTTCCCAGCCAACCTCTGACTCCCAGGGACTTCCATCCCATCTCTAGACGTCAATGCCCTGGCCACCCAGGGCTCTGCTCCTGGTTTCTGTGGGACCAGCAATGCCCTCAAGAGTGTGCTCTACTAAATTATCAATGCTATGATACCTGGGGGGCTCAAAGAGCTTCTGGTTATTCGAGATACGATATTAGGACACTCAGCAGAGGTCTTTCTTTTTTAAAGTTTATTTATTTGAGGAGAGAGAGGAAAACAAAAGCATAAGTAGGGGAGGGGAAGAGAGAGGGAAGGAGGGAGAATCCCAAGCAGGCTTCACACGGTCAGTATAGAGCCTGATGCAGGGCTTGAACTCATGAACTGTGAAATCATGACCTGAGCTGAAGTTGGAAGCTTAATTGACCGAGCCACTAAGGAGCCCCCACGAGTGATTTTTAATAGAGGATAGGCATCAGAAATATCTAGAATTATTCTGATGTATTCATAAGCCTAAGCCTCACCCTTGGAGATTCTGATTCAGTAATCTGGAGAGGGCCTGACTACCAGTATTTTCAAAAGTTTCCACTAGCAGATCCAATGTGGAACAACTACAGTCATACATCAGAGATGCTGTGGGTTCGGTTCCAGACCAGCACAATAAAGTGAAAATCATAATAAAAGGAGTCGAATGAATTTTTGGTTTACCAATGAATATAAAGTTATATTTTCAGTATACTATAGTCTACTAAGTATACAACAGCGTAATGACCAAATGAACAAAGAGGAACAGAAAGAAATCCAATGTATACTGCCTTAATTACAAAATACTTTACTGCTAAAAATGCTAACTATCATCTGCGCTTTAGTGAGTCATAATCTTTTTTGCTGGTGAAGGGTCTTGCCTCTCTGATGATTGCTGACTGGCCACGGTGGCTGCTGAAGACTGGGGTGGCTTGGGCAATTTCGCAAAAAAAGACAACAATGAAGTTTGCTACATTAAGTGACTCTTCCTTTCATGAACAATTTCTCTGTAGCACAGGAGGCTGTTTGATAGCATTTGTGACAGCCACAGTAGAAGTTCTTTTGAAACTGTAGTCCGTCCTCTCAAACTAAGTCAACTAAGTTCATGTGATAGTCTGAATCCTGTGTTGTCAACAGTCTTCACAGTCTTCACGGCAGCATCACCAGTGGATTCCTTCTCAAGAAACCACTCCCTTTCCTAAGAAGCAGCCCCTCCTTCGTTCAAGTTTTATCACTAGCTCAAAGCCACTCAGTCCCATCTTCAGGCTCCACTTCTGATTTTTGTTTTCTTGCTGTTCCCACCACATCTGCAGTGACCTCCTCCGCTGAGGGCTTGAATCCCTCAGAGTCACCTGTGAGGGCTGGAATCAACGTCTTCCAAACTCACATTAATGCTGATGTCTTGACCTCCTCCCATGAATCACAATATTCTTACTGTCATCTAGAATCCTTTCCAGACATTTTCAGTTTACTTTGCCAGACCCATTAGATGAATCACTTTCTATGGCAATTGTAGCCTTACAAAATATGGTTTTTTTAAATGTTTGTTTATTTTTGAGAGACCAAGAGAGAGACAGAGCATGAGTGGTGGAGGGGTGGAGAGAGAGGGAGACAGAGAATCCAAAGCAGGCTCCAGGCTCAAGCCTGATGTGGTGTTCAAACTCATGAACCACAAGAGCATGAGCCCAAGTCAGATGCTTAACCGACTGAGCCACCCAGGTGCCCCAAAAATGTATTTCTTAAGTAATGAGACTTTAAAATTGAAATGACTCCTTGGATCCCTGGATTGAAGAATGGGTGTTGTGCTAGCAGGTATGAAAACAACATTAATTTTGTTGTACATCTCCATCAGAATTCTGGAATGACCAGGACGCTGTTCATGATCAGCAATATTTTGAAAGAAATCTTTTTATTCTAAGGAGTAGACCCCAACAATGGGCTCAAAATACTCAGTAGGCCATGTTGTAAACAGATAAGGTCATCTAGACTTTGTTGAATACAGGCAGAGGAGGTTTGGCATAGTTCTTAAGGTCCCTAGGATTTTCAAAATGGTGAACAGCACTGGTCTCAACTGAAAGTGACCAGCTGCATTAACCCCTGACAAAAGAGTCAACCTGTCCTTTGAAGCTTTGAATCCAAGCACTGACTTCTATTCTCTGGCTATGAAACTCTTAGATGACATCTCCTTAAAATAGAAGGCTGGTTCACGTACATTAAAAATCTGTAGCTGAGCATAGCCACCTTCATTGATTGTCTTAGCTGGACCTTCTGGATAACTTACAGCTTCTACATCAGCACTTACTGCTCTGCCTGAAACTTTGTTATAATGTTGGCTTCTTTCCTTAAACCTCATGAACCAACCTCTACTAGCTTCAACATTTTTGTCTGAAGCTTCTTCACCGTAGGCTTTGGCTTAAAGGAACGCTATGACTGGTTGGAACTTCTATCCAAACCAGTAAAACATTCCCCATATCAGCAATAAGGCTGTTTCACTTTCTTATCACTCACGTGATCACTGGAGTAGCACTTTTAATTTTTAACAACAATCTTTCCTTTGTGTTCTGTCAAAGAACAAAAATTCGGCTGAGCAATCTGAGCATCAAACTGGTTTTCTTAGGAGATGCAGAAATGGTACCACATTCCATCTAGCAAGTAGAGGGCGAGCACCGGGAAGTTTTACAAAATGGGAATATTTGAAAGGACGGGGGTGGGGGGGTAGGGCAAAGAAGTTCTTAGCAAAAGAAAAGAAAGGAAGGATTATTCCAGGCTAGGCCACCCTTCCCTCAGGGCGGGCCCCAGAATCGTCTTCCTTTGATGACATTTCCAGAATTCCCAGTCCACCAGGCTCCAGACTGTGGCCAACAGGGTCCTATGAGTTGGGATCTTGGAAAACTTCTATGATGTGCTGAGGACAGGCTTGAGTATAAGGCATGAGAGACTTCTAGCAGCTGGTCATTCTAGCCTGGGACAACAAAGGGTCAGCAGAAAGCTGTGTATCATTAGACACCAGGCTGCAGGTGACTATCTCACGTGGAGAGTTTATATCTTCACCCAGGGGGAACCGTGAACAGTCAGCAAGATCAGAGCCACGCACTGAGGCCAGGAAGTCCAGGCGTTTTGGCAAGTTCAGAAATTGTAAGTTGGAGGATCTCGGTTCTCTCACCCTTGTCTGATGACTGAGGCGATGTGTGCAGAGGTAATTCTATATTCCACATCATTTGTTTCACCTGGTTTGCCCAGGGAAGTGGGCGCTTCCATCAGTGGAGTTCATGGACAGCAAACCCCAAGTGGGAAACACACTTTCCACCACTTTCTCTGGCGGGTGGGCACATCAGCCTTGCAGCATGGGGAAGCCGCAGCTCACCCAGAAAACACAAGCACAGTAAGAGCATATCGGTAACGCTCACTGAGGGGCGGCTGGGTCAAGTCTCACTGCAGGTGTTCAAAGGATGCAGATAGAGAAGACCTGAAGCTTCTGGGACCAAAAAAAGTTTCTACAATGATGGGCCTAACAGGTTATACATTGCTGGGTGACAGTTTCTGCAATTTTATAGAAGTCTCCTCACCAATTTGGGTCACCTTAAATGCATAGTGCATTTAAGTGCATAAGTCCAGGATTCCAAATACTATTTTAAAAAATGAGGTTCTTGAGAAAGCCAGGAAAAACCAAGTGGCCATGCTGAGTTTCCCACACCCCTGGCTGTTTCATTTATGGGCACTGTCTATGCATCTGGATTTCTCTGCTCTAGGAGCAGACGGTTGCCGCGGTGCAAGGGCATCAGGATGGCAGAAGTCTGGCACCCAGGGGTCGCACACATGCCACAATATTTACCTGTTGCTGCTGTTCATGCATGAAAACCAGCAAGATATTCTTTAGTACTCAGTTTGGTTCAGTCCTTTTACTGTGAGCCTCAGTGTTGATGACAGCACGTTCAGAATGTTCAGAGAATAATCACAAGTGACAACATTATACCAGGACATATGGCATTTTTAGGAATTTCTCAGAATTTCAAGAACGCTTATTTTTATAGACCCATACAAATACAATATAGAGAGGGCTTACTATCAGTTCTCACTTGTTAATACTTTCCATGTAATTTAATGTGTCAAATAAGCCTGGTTAGTTTAACAAATCTTTGAAACATTCCAAGGATGGGGCACCTGGGTGACTCAGTTAGCTGACCATCCAACTTTGGCTCAGAGCGTGATCTTAATGGTTGGTGGGTTCAAGCTCTGTGTAGGTTCTGTGCTGACAGCCAGCTCGGAGCCTGGAGCCTGCTTAGGATTCTGTGTCTCCCTCTCTCTCTGTCCCTCCCCTGCTCATGCTCTGTTTCTCTCTCTCTCTCTCTCTCTCTCTCTCTCTCTCTCCAAAAAAATAAATAAATAAACAAACACACACACACACACACACACACACACACACACTAAGAGTACCTATGAAATGTCCGAAGAACACTCTGGAAAAAAATCCTAGAGTTATTTCCAGTCAAAAAGTCTTCATTGAGAACTCAATTTGGGGAAGTTTGTTCAAAGTACCAAAAAAATTAAAAAAGAGTCACAATAAAACACTAGTCAAATAGGACCATAAGTCACTGCAACAGTAAGTTATCTCCATAAGCATGATGACAGTTAAAGATTTTGCAGGCAAACATAGAAAGCGAAACAGCTGAACAAACCAAAAAAAACCCAGAAAACCTTAGCTTTTGGTAACTGAGTTCAGTTTTTTTAAGGCATCAAAGACCCAATAAAGACACATAATATTATTTTGACAACACCCAGAAATCTTGTTTCTGCGGCATATTACTTAAAACGAAATAAAAAAGGGGTGCCTGGGTGGCTCAGTCGGTTAAGCATCTGACTTAGGCTCAGGTCATGATCTCGCAGTTCATGGGTTCGAGCCCTGCGTCAGGCTCTGTGCTGACAGCTCAGAGCCTGGAGCCTGCTTCAGATTCTCTGTCTCTCTCTCTCTCTGACCCTACCCTGCTCATGCTCTCTCTCTCTCTCAGAAAAAAAAAAAAAAAAAATTAAAAAAAACCCCCCAAAATCAAAAAACAAAAAGCTTTTACAATCTCTTATGAAAAGCAGACCAAAGGTCCAAGAAAACTTTGTCCTTCTAGCGAGAAAACCAAGTTCTCGTTTGCACCAGCTTGCCTTTTTAACTAAAATTCATTTTAATCTAGGCCTTTGAAAAGAATCGTTTTTCCGCCAACCTTCTACGGCTTTCACTTCTGCATTCAGATTTTGTCCTATGCTTTTCCTCTTTAGCAACCACTGTTTCACTATTTTATCTTATTGGGGCATGATCTAAATATTCAATACATTTCTATCTTTTAATTTACCAAGACTCTAAAGTTTCAAGTTAACAAAAATTTTGGGAAGTTAGAGTATATGTATCACAAAATGTAATTGTTGTTGTTAAAGTTTATCTATATACTTTTTGAAAATGTAGTTTATTCTCAAATTGGTTTCCATACAACACCCAGTGCTCACCTCAGCAAGTGCCCTCCTCAGTGGCCATCACCCCCTTCCCCTCCCCCCCACCCCCATCCACCCTCCGCTCTCTGTATTTAAGAGTCTCTTATGGTTTGCCTCCCTCCCTGTCTGTAGTTTTTCCCCCTTCCTCTCCCACATGGTCTTCTGTTAAGTTTCACAAGATCCACATGTGAATGAAAACATACGGCATCTGTCCTTCTCTGCCTGACTTATTTTGCTCAGCATAACATGCTCCAGTTCCACCCACGTTGCTGCAAATGGCCAGCTTTCATTCTTTCTCATTGCCAAGTAGCATTCCATCGTCTAGATGTACCAAATCTTCTTATTCCACTTATATCTAAATCATTTGCTCCCAGAAGTATGTTTACATTATCCACAAAAACTTCATGAGACATCTGACAAAATCAGCCATCACTGTAGATTATTTGTGCCAGTAAATTACAACAGATAACATGAATAGAACTAGTAAATTCGGGTAGAATAAAACGTGTTCAACTGCAACTCTAAACACAGGACTATTTTAATTAAACCAACAAACTTAAACTAACTTTACTTAAGATTATCCCAGGTCACGTGAACTTGGAAAACATTTGGGTTAATTTCTGTTCCGTCTGTGAGAAGTTATATGAATGCCAGTTTATAGAAGGGCCTGTTTGTTTGGGACCATTGAAGAGAGCTCTTTGATGACACTTGACAGTCCTGTACGGAGACAGAGAGGGGCACACGTCGACGGCACACACGTGTAGGAACGCATGGACATATAGACGGACGAAAACCAAAACCTCAGAGCTTCTACTTTGATGCTGTTGCCATGAACAAAACCCACTCATTATAAAAGTGGGATTTCCAATTTGTTTTTCTGGTATTTGGAACAAGTTAAGGGTTACCTGCTAGGTGGTTAAAGAGTTTTCTACTAATATTTGTGGAGAAGACACAAGATCTGTATTTGTCCTCGACAAGTCCAGTTCCAAAAGACCTTTCCCCTTTTTGTTTTTTTCTTGATAAGAATTACCAGCCTCAAATTTGCATTTTAAGGAGATGGACCAGATAAGATCCCAGAAGAGAGCAAGTAGATCATTTACCATTTCAAAGGCACAGAGATAAAATGGGTTCCCTAAGGCCAGAGTTTTACAATACTTGCAATCTTGTGTGAGATTAAATAGGGAGGTTTTAGAATTGGTAAGAGAAAAATCTCTGAGTGGACTTTGAATTCTTCCTGGAGCTACACCTGTGGTCCTACAAAGACTAGATTTGTACAAGGCCAACTGTTCTATTAATTCCTCAGAGAACTGGGTTGTTGCCTGAGTGGTGGGAAGGACTCACACACACACACACACACACACACACACACACACACACACACACCCCTGTGTTGGAACGATTTCTTTCCCTCTGGGTACATTTAAGCTTAGCGGGGAGGATTGCCAAAAATAAATCCTAAAATAACAAAAAATAAAAAGCAAAAATAATACACACACACAGACCCACGCACACACACATACACTATAAGGTTGTGAGGATCAATGAAGAACAAAACTTCAACTGAGTAAATGTGAAGATCTAATTGCCCTAGTTAAGCACTTTATGAGCCAGGCAGCATCCCATTTAGCGGGCAGAGGGGAACTCTGAGGAGGTGTGCAAAATGGAAGGTTTTCCCAGGAAGGAGGGAAAGAAAGGGGCAAGAAAGTTATTAGCAAAAGAAAAGGACTGATGGGGGCAAGGTCACCTTCCCTGAGCAGGAAGGGCAGGAGGTCAGGAAATGAATGACCTCAGCTCCCTTTGGGGAGGAGGGGAGGCTGGAGAGGGCCCATGTGATGGTTTACTTCACTGAGGTAGAAGATTCCTGGCTGACCAGTTAGGAGAGGATTTCTGGGGAAGGCAGAAGCTGCAGTCAGGGCAGGGGTGAAGTCCCAGTTTGTGGACTTGTCCTAAATGACATCATGTTGGGCCTGTGGTTTTCTTTTTAACAGTTCACAACCTGGCTGTCGGCCTATCTTGGCTTCTGACGGGTCTTCTTCTCTGAGCTTGGTCATTTCTAGCTTTTGGCTGAAAGTGAGAGATGTGACTCTTCCTGCCACTGAACTCCCAGAGGTCACTGAGGGTTGTTCACTGGGCTGATCTCAGCGCTGCTGGGTCTCACAGAACAGGGAGGTGGGTGGGCGGGGCAGTCAGAACACAGGCAGCATTTAAGGACTGAGACTGCGGCATCCCCAAACCATCCCTTCAGTAACGTCAGAAATCACTGCCGACCACAGTAACAAACAGAGGAACAATAATGAAAAAGCTCAAAACCCTGTGAGAATGACCACAGTGTGACAAAGACAGCAAGTGAGTGGATGCTGTTGGGAAAGCGGCCCTGACAGACTTGCCTGAGGTGCGGTTGCCACAAACCTTCCGTCTGTAAAAAATACAGTATCTGCAAAGCACAACAAAACAAGGTTTGCTCGTACGTATCCCAGGGCCTACTTTTTGGTAAGCACTCAATGCAAAAGAGCTCCTTCGGAGGCGCATCCCTCTGACTCTCCTACTCAAGGATCCACAGCGGCTCCTACTGCCTGTCATGTCCCCCTGGATTCCTCACTGAGGCGGGCTGTTGTGAATCATCACACCCTAGACCTAACCTACCTCTCAAAACTCAATTCCCACTGATCCCAAAGGAACATCCTTTAATTCAAGCACTCTTGTTTTTCTCTCCTTCCTAGGACTCTGGCCTCGGCATTTTGTTTATATTAATCTCGTCACTGGGTTGTTCTGGTCACATATTTCTACTCTTAGTAGATAGATAGATAGACATGTAGATGTTAGACACATAGACAGACAGATAGGTGCGAGACAGACACATAGATAGATTGAAACACAGATACACAGAGAGATACATAGATAGATGCTAGACAAAACACAGATAGACAGACAGATATTAGACCCATAGATAGATAGATAGGTGATAAATAATAGGCTTTGAGTCAACCAAACAAATTATACCACATACTCATGGACTCTGCTATTGAGAAGGAGACTTGTCCACTCTAGGTCTCCATGTTTTGATCTTTAAAACTGAGCTACTAGTAATAATTTTCCAGCATTTCTGAGTGGGTGAAAGAACCTACTTCAGTCCCTGGAACACAGAAAGGTCTCAGGGTAGTTGTCTTCTCTCTCCTCCATCACCATCCCCAAACCACCCCCCTCCTGCTGCCCCAGACGGGTCCGGCCAGCCTCTGCAAGCCTCCCTAACTGCTTCTGGTCATCGGGTCATATTTAACTGGCTTTCTCACAGCGCTTTTATCTATGCTCTCGTTTATTGTCATTGTAGTTATTCTCATTGCTTCTACTTTATCTCTCAAGTTATCTTTGTCTCACAGCAGCAGGTGCAGAGTCCGTCCGATCCTCTGAGTCTGCACGCCACACTCCCAGGAGCAGGGAGGCGGGGAGAAGCACCCCCCCCCCCCACCAAGGAGCCGAATGGGGAGGAGCGCTGGCCTCTCCCCTGGGCTCCCCAGCCCGTGCTCGCTGAGTCTCTGACCCTGGGTCCTCTCAATGTAACAGGAAATCCATGCCTATGTAACCGTCTAACTTACACACTTGTTATGACAGGACACGAGATTAAAAAAAAAAAAAACCCAGAAGCATTTTACAAAACCATATATTTGGGCATGACCTTGCTTCCAGGTCACAGCCATGTGCATGTGGCCATTCCACCCTGAAAAGAATATGAGCCCACCCTCCCCATACGGGAGAGAAAAGAGGAGCGTAGAGGTGCACAGCAGCGTTTCCAAGATCTACATGGAAGTCCACCCCAGGGCTGTGAGACCTCAAAGTCCTTGGTGACAGGATGCAGGAGAGGGAACTTTTTGACCAAGAAAAAAATAAAAGAATATGTCATAGCTGGTGAGTGCTGTCACCGAGATGCGTTCATCATGAGGTCCGAACAGCTTCACAAAAATCAAGAAGAATACATTTTGGAGAGCCCTGGAGGGTATGTGGCTTTCTAAGTGTCGTAAGGGGCACAGGCGGAGTACAGGCCCAGGGACCTTCTGTCCCCTAAGCTGTCCCCCGTCCTGGACACTGGTGTCGGAGCACAGCCCGGCGAGCACCGGCGACTCTCACATGAGCAGCGGTAAATCATATGTTCCACTGATGACTGGGCTGCTGCAATTAATTTATTTTACAAGGATCTTTTCTATGTAATACAATTTACTAGGTACATGTCTTTTTTTCTTTCTTTTTAGTTTATTTATGTATTTTGAGAGAGAGTGCGAGCGAGGGGACGGGTGGAGGAGAGACGGAGAGAGAAAGAATCCCAAGCAGGCTCTGCACTGTGGTTCGAAAGCTCAGTCAGAGATTCTGAGTCCACGGCCGGACTTGGAGCTTCTACTGTGTCCCTAGACTCAGAGCCAAGGAAGAGCCATAGGAGAGAAGACATTTGGTTCCGGGGAACAATGATTCCATCCCTAAAAGCAAACCTGCGTCCCAGGAGCACAGCCCGGCGCTGCAAGGGGGGCGCAGGGAGCGTGGCTCCACTTCCCCAGATGCTCTGGGCTGAGAGTCTGTGTCGTGCCCAGAACCGCACGCGAGACCCCAAGGCCCAAGCTGACGTGCTGGGAGGTGAGGGCTTTGGAAGCCGAATAGGTCACGGGGGGCAGAACTGAACGGGATTGGGGCCCTCAGAAAAGAGGCTCCAGAGAGCTCCTCTTCCTGCGAGAAGTCAGCAGCCTGAGCCCCAGCAAGGGGCCAGCACCTCAACGCCAGTGGGTGCTGCGGCCCTGACCCCGGACCGGAAGCGTCTGGAGCTGTGACAGGCAGGCCCCTGGGGTTGACCCGCCGCCCAGCGTGTGCCCTTCCTTTCCAGCGGCCAGAAAGGACTAAGTGAGGTGCCAAAGCAGAGGGTCTGCACCCACCATACGAGTTCAACGTGCACACACTTCCCCACGGGCTCCTGGCGCTCCAAGCCCCTCTCCCTCCCACCCCGACCTCCCAGCACTAGGGGAAGAAACCCCCAAAGCTACGCTCCCCGGTGCAGTCCACAGTTTCCGAGAACTGCCTGCCTCTTGAAGGGGCGGGGGTGGGGGTGGGGGTGTGGGCGGAAAACACAACAGGATGCCAACGGGTGAGCAGTGGCTATTTCTCAACATGTGTACACACCCTGCTAAAAGGAAGGTGGACCGTGCTTTCGCTTTCACACCACACGCCAGCGGGGCTGACAGAGAGGAGCCATGGCCGGTGAGTCTTGCACGGTCTCCACAGGGCAGCTCTTGGGGAGATCAGTTCTGGCTTTTAGTTCTGGGGGTGTTCAGGTGATCAGAACAGAGAGGCAGGGGCGGGGGAGGGCACAGGGAGAGGGTTCCAGATAATTCCACAGCCTGCAGAGAAGACAGGCGAGAGCCAGAAGGGAGCCAGGGCTTTGCTGGATTCCTGCGGTCCTGCCGTCCTAACTGGATTTGAAGGGCCGCAGTCTGTAGAAGGTGCTGGATCGGCCCAGGATGGGCACCACGGGAAACGCGAGAACGGAGCGCTGCTTCTTTATCTTCCCGTGCAGGGCTGAGTCAACGCAGGGCATGTCAGGGTCCCGCCAGGTTTCCCGGTGGGAATGCAGGGAGTCGGTGTGGTTTCGGGCGGCCCAGGGCGCGCCGGGCAGTGCCAGGCACAGCGCGGGGTGTGCGCCCGCAGCCTCCCTGCTCCGTGTGGAGGGGCGTCCTAGGATTACAGCCCAAGCAGGCCACCCCTGCCGCCGACTCAGAGGCCGTCAGCCCGTTTTCATGACTTGAGGCACCCTTGTTCTCCAAACAGACAAGGTTCTGAAGAGCAAGCGGAAGCAGTTCATCAACTCAGTGGGCATGGGGACGCTCAGCGGCCTGCTGGATGAACTCTTCCAGAACAGCGTGCTGAACCAGGAGGAGATGGAGAGAGTGAAATGCGAAAACGCCACGGTCATGGATAAGGCCCGAGCTCTGATCGACGCCGTCCTGCGGAAAGGGCCGCGCGCGTGCCAGCTGGTCATCTCTCACATCTGTGAAGAGGACACCCACCTCGCAGAGACGCTGGAGCTCTGCTCAAGTAAGCGCCAATGACTCAGACCAAAGCTGGCACAGGCCCCGTGTGCCCGACACCGGGCTTCTCCACTGCTCCCGTCAGTTTGCGGACGACTTCCTTGTTCTGGCTCCGCAGCCCCATTTCTCTATTCTGTGTCTCCTGCTCCCTTTTTGCTCCTGGCCTCAGTAGACTTCTTTGGATTAAAGCTCATTCCCCACCCTGAACATGTGGTGGCTCATTTGTTTAAGTTCATGAGAACAGTCTGAAAAGTTTCAGGCTGTATTCTCCAGACATCCTGCCAAGGCAGTGAATCAACCAGTCTCTCCCTCCCTCTCCCTCTGTCTCTCTCTGGTTAAAGTCCAGGGGACTTAAGTAGTCATCAGACATAAGGACTTTGGGTCGGCCATCAAGTACACTTTATAGCCTCTCTCCAAAACTCTGCTCTCCAGGAGGAATAAAATATATTTCAGCAACGGGGGAACGCTCAGAGAGTAAACTCAGTGCTTACAGAAAAGTACAGATTTTCAAGGGACTCTGTTAGTTACCCCCTCGCGTCTTGTCCTGAGCAAGACTGTCCACTGGCGTGCCACCAGGCTACGGGCCATTCTGTGAGCCGTCCGCAAGCCCCACCCCCAGGCCTTCTGAGGGTCCAATCCTGGGCTCAGACCTCTGAGCGGCTCCTCCTGTGGTCACTTAGTCCCTCCCCACAGCAAAGACAGGGGCTCCAATGGAGTCCAGCCCCTGGTCTCTTTTGCATGTGCCAAAGCCAGTTAGAAAGAGATGTTCTTTGAAAATGAGAAGCCTTTTTTCCTAGGGCTTGGGGGAAGCCTGTGCCTGCTGAGTGATCTAGCAAGCATTCACTGGGGGTAACAAGTTTCTCATTCATCCTTCAGTAACACTTTCATTTAACATACCCCCCAAATTAGAGATGGCCAATAAATAACAATAAGGGTCTAGGATACTTTTAGAATAGCCAGGTCCTCATTCTGTCCCATTCCTTTCCACTCATAGTCCGTGAACCCTAGAGGCACCTGTATAAGTCACCGTGACACTCCATGTGTGGGGCGGTACCTTTCAAGTTATCCCATGGAGCCTCCTCAGTGAGGGGTGTGGGACTTTGTCTCCCCCTCATCTCTCAGCCGATCTTTTTAGGTCCATGGAATATGACAATTAGATGTAATATCTGGGTGCACTCTAATGGGAGAGATCCTTCTAAGAGAAATTTCTTGGTCATAAGAAGGCTGAGTTGCTATTGCCATAAAAAGGCCTCCTCCAGAAAATGCTCTTGAAGTTACTGATGGCTCGTTTACTCCAGCAGTCCAGATGGGAGGGACGGGTCAAGTGCAGCATGCTGTCTTTGGCTTGAAGTTTGATGGGGTTTCCTGGGGTTTTCCTCCCTTCGCAGCAGGGGAATGAATGGACCATAGTTTCTATATGGAAATCTGGTTTCCAATAGGGACCATGAAATGAAGACTTGGGAGTACTTCTCATTTGTTAGCTTATGCCAATTCTTAAAGTTTCCGGGATAAGCTTCTCAGGTGGCTGTTGTTGTACTGAGATCCTTATAAAACCTCAAACAGATTTAAATTAAATTCTGGTCCTTAAACCTGGCAATCATAAAAGTTACCAAAGAGGATTTATTGCAGTGATTTTACTCAGCCTGATACTGCAGCGGAGGCTCCCCAGCGTTTCCCTGCGTGGAGTGTGGCTTATGTCCCCTCGTGGCAGGTGCGGTTACAGGGCGGTGCTCAGGCATCCTGGCGCTAGCGTCCCCAGGCTGTGCCCCTCGTGGGCGGCAGAACAGTATACTTGATAAGAGCCCATGGATGATACTGAAGACAGGCTTGCATTCACGTCCTGGCTTGGCCAATCTGCTGTTCTATGACGCTTGGGAAACAGACTTAACCCTGATGGAAGGTCGATGAGGAGGTCACCTGTCCTCGTTTTCTGCTGTGGCCAGTCTTGGCACAGCTAAACGTCCAGGTGCAGATGCCTGCCCATTTCGGTGATCTCTGAAACCCCGCCCGTCTCGGCCGCAGACACTGTTGCACACGCTTGGCAGGCAGTAGGGTTCACCCCAGGAGCCACCTTGAGACCCAGGAAGTAAGAGACTTCGTGACTCTACACGTGATGCTGCCTCAGTCCCGCTTTCATTGTAGAAAGCAGAAATGGAAGAGCCACTTCCGGATTCCCATTCATTCTGTCACCCAGGTGCCCGGGCTTTGGCTTCTTGGTGATGAGTGTGGTTCTCAGCTAGTCCTTTCTCGAACAGGCCCGCGGAGGCACTTCCAAAGAGGGTGTCCAAGACATCGGGCACAATTCTTGAGAGATGATAAGTGACTATTTTAACGTTCTGAATCTTTCCTCAGGTTCGCGGTCTGGAAATTCTCTCACGGACTCTGCAGCAGCGGTTTCTCCTCTTCCAGGTAATGGTATTTGCAAAGCAAGGACATCGAACTGCATCTTTCCTGATGTGAACTATAGGTCCACGGGATGGCCCCAGGGTGAGAGGGCAATGGGTAGTTCTCATGGATTGATCTGATGCCTTGTTCTCAATCTGTGTGCCTTCACAGAGGCTGTCTCCATTGCATTACTGCCATGTTTATGCCAACAGATTCTAAATCCGTGTCCCAAACCCGACTGCCTGCTTGAACACCACACTGCCCTGTTCTCGTGCCTACTGAACACAGGCTCTCCGGACTCTATGTGCCCCGGGCTGAGCTTGTCCCCCTGCCCCCCACTTTGCTTCCCTCCAGTTCCCTCTGTCCCAGTTAATGGCACCACTCTTGCTCAGTTATTCACAACAAAAACCCGAAATTATCTTCAGTTCTTTCTTTGTCCTCACTTCCAACATTCAAGAAGTGGCCAAGCTTACAGATTCCTCTCTCAAATCCAGATCCTTCTCTCCACTTTTATCTCTATTACTCTATTTCTGAATCCCTTTTCCTATGGTGACCTATGATCCTTCAGCCGTTTAGTGCACTTTTCTTGTCTTAAAAAAAATAGAGCCATCCTTCCCGCCACCCCCCCAACCGTGGACTTTCAGCTTTATGAGGGCCTTGGAAGTGTCTGATTCTTCATAGGTATGAAGCCATCACAGGAGCTGACCTCAGTATGCATGCAGTAAATGTCTATGAAAATACTATTTTACTGAATAATTAAATCAAAATCGCTAGCATGCCAGGTCATTAGAAAAATATCTGACAGATGCCAAGTGTGTCACAGATCTTGCTCTATGTACTGTATAGAGAGTAAGAAACATGGCAGGCAAGGTTCCTGCTTTTACTGATCTTATAAAAATACATGAAATATGAAAGAATAGGTATTTAAGAATGAAATTAAAAGCTAGCCAAACATCTGGGGATGGAAATGACACTATATATACCCATGTCAGCAAAAACAGACAGAATGCTCCCCCACACGGTAGTGAGGTAACCTGTTGTCAGCCTAATCTGCCATACTGAAAGGTTAGTCATCAGATTATCTTCAATCGAGAATTCTTACCGAGACAAGATCTTTAGAACATGAGGACTCTGGATATATTCGCTCATTTATTCATTAATTGATACATTCAGGAGGTATATACAGGTGTGTACATATTTTAAGCACAAAGATGTGGGAATGAGATGTGGATTCAGAGACATAGTGCTTTTACCAAGGAAATTAAATACAAAGGAAAGAAAAGAACCTACATTCTGGTGGAAAAAAATGTATGGCATCAGGCAAAAGTGTGGACTTGGAGCAGATATTACAAATAGGCCATCACCATTACTGTGAGAAAGGGAAATGTAAAAGCAGTAGGTGGCCAGGAAGTTAGCATTAGGCCCCGTGTGACAGAAGAGAGAGATGAGGAGCCCCTCTCCCCATCTTAGGTGGTGATAAATCATTAAACACCAGCCAGTGGGCCCAGTGTGAATTTGATGGGCCGAGAGGACCGCACAGGTACAGTGCAAGAGCACAGGTACTTTATGCGGTAAATGGTAAAAGAGTCAGAAGGCATTGTCAGGTGTTATTTCCCATAATGGGAAACCTTCTAGAGACAGGGCAAGACTCCAAGTTGTGCCCGTAGTTGAAGGAGTCTTTGTATTTCCTACAGAAGACAAACACGACAAAAACCCACTTAAGACTTTGGAATCTGTGGGCAAAGAGCTCCTAACTGACTTTTTGCAAGGCTTGGTGGAGAAAGATGTCCTGAAACTGGAGGAAGCAGAAAAGAAAAAATTTCATGATGCCAAAGCTGGAGACAAGCCCTGGGTCCTTCTGCACTTGGTGCGGGAAAAACGCAAGGAGGCAGGTCAAGCCTTTGTCCAAACTTTCGTTAATACGGACAAGCGTTCCACCAGTGTGGAAGGTAAACCGAAGTCACGTACATGGGCGCCTCAAACGCTCCAGAGTCTACTCCCCTCCCAGGCCCTCCGGGTGCTCTATAGCTCTGCCGTCCTCCATGACTGAAGTGCAGTGTTCGCTCAGCCTGTCATTGTCCTTTCCAGGGCCATCTTGTCTTTTGGGGGAGGGGATCCATTCCCAACTAGCGGAGTCTAGAAGCGGAGTCTTTACACTTACGTTGCCCTCAGAAAGAGCTAACAGTGGACGCTGCAGTGAAGGGTACCTGAACTTGAACCCAGGTGCTGTCACTATAGACATCCTGCTTTCACTCAAGCTTCTTGATGTCCCTGGGCATCTCTGAAACGGTGACAATTTCGGTAACCTCTTCAGAGGCCAGGGACATCACGGCAGGCACAGGCTGACGACTCCTAAGAGAGTTGCTCTTCTCCAGACTTCCCTTCTGAGCTACAGATACATTTAGCCCTAGCTGCAAGGTCAATATTGACGCCTGAAGATTCCACAGACTTCACAAAACAAACACCTATAGAGCTAACACCTGATTCCTCCCGCCAGCTCTGTTCTGCTTCTAACCTCTTTCCGACTCATTAGACAGGATTATAATCCACCAAGTCTCTTCACCCAGAGCACAGGTGTGTTCTTCACGAGGGAGTGATAGCTCTGAGCAGAGTGCTGGCCACAGAGCAGGCATGTAATCAACGCAGGATGAATACAACCAGTGAAGAGTATGCAGGCAGCAAACACGACTTATCACAATTATTATTTTGCTTCTGCTATTTAGACCTTTCTAGTGCTCACTCATTTCTGTAAGTTACAAAATAGGATCACGAGAACGCCTGTAACGTGTCCAATCTATGAAGACATTTTAAAGCTTCTGATCTAGATTGAACTATAAATATTACTAGAGCCTAAATATCCTCGGGTCCAGGGTCACTAGTGGCACACTTAATTTACTACAGAGTTTAACCTGAAATCCTAGCCCAGAATATTAGAGTTTATCAATACTAATAATAAAAATAAGCAATAATAAACAAAAGACAAAAGAAATCGTAGAGACCTCACTATAGCAAATGAGCTTTTTCAAGAAGGCCTTTCTGGAAGAGAGGGTGTCCCTGAGCAGGACGCACATGCCAGTCTGACGGATGTCAAACATGGTGGCCTGGGCCATGTCCTCATTAATATTTAAGTTGGTCCTTGGGCAGTTTTATTACTCTCTTAAATCTGAGATGGAATGGCAACAATGTAGATTAAAAAAAACAGAGATAATTCAGCAAATGGAAATCAGAACTGACGTAACGGGAGCTTCAGAATAATTTTAGCAATGCCGGGCATCACGATGCACATCAGACGGAAAGTGCAGCAGGCGGTCAG
Organism: Hyaena hyaena; assembly: GCF_003009895.1. Lineage (NCBI taxonomy): Eukaryota > Metazoa > Chordata > Mammalia > Carnivora > Hyaenidae > Hyaena > Hyaena hyaena. The sequence goes on from NW_024081118.1 coordinate 467,051, forward strand.
CAGAGTTCGCGGCAGGCAGGAGGCAGGGACCGGGGCTCCCTGCCACCCCCCCCCCCCACGGAGCCCCTCCCAGAACACAGGTGGGCGGTGAAGTGGGATGAGCAGAGCTCCAGGAAGCCGTAAAGACCTTGGCCAGGCCTTCTGGACACTGGCAGGGTTCTGCGGGTTCCCAGCGTGGTCCTCAGGGGGTGCGGTGGGGAGAGGAAGACCCAAGCTACTCGTTCATTTCACATAACACACTCATACCTGGGCTCGCTGACGTGCCACACACCGCTATTCCGAGACAAAAATAACTAGTGGGGTCCCACCTCCCAAAGGCTTTGCCTTACCTGGTACCAGTCTCTCTCTTTTTGTAGCAGTTTAAGGGGTCCCTTGAGCATGTCCTTAAGTAACAGATAAGACAAACACAGTGAAATTTTATCTAAGCTCTTAATTCTCTCATTTCTTTCCATCGCGGTGCCATGCGAGTGGAACCCCCTTTGGGAAGCAGCCTGCGCTATAATATTTATTATGTTGGAATGAACAGATTCATCTCCACACCAACCTTACTATTTAATGTGAGATGGAAGTCCTATCCATTCCCAGTTTCATCTGCAAACACAGTATCTAATCGTAGATACATGGAGGTCATTAAGAGCTGACATTTGTTAAGCGAGAGTGTTCGCCAAACCTGGACACAATCTGGAAACAGAGAGCACTTTTGATGAGAAAATGTACTCTCTGACCAGAGAGTATCCCAGGACCCTGGATGTACTCTCACTGGAGGAATCTTCTGGAATACAAAGGAAGAGCATATGTCACTGCTCAAGAAAGGTTCAGAAAGCTGAGTTTCCTTAAAGACTTGTAATTTGCTGCCTCTCCATTGCACAGGTTTTTAGCACTTAGAAAGACATTTATCAAAAAAATATTATTTAAAAACTAATGGAAACAAATGAGCGAAATAGGAAAAAATCTGTAAAATATAAACAACTGAACATTTTATAGAGGATACCACTGTCTTTCTCATTTAAATAAAAGAAAATCAGAGAAGTTCTTGCTTCATGTAAGTGAACACAAAGGTTTACTCCTTTCATAGACAAAATCCTTGTTATATCAGCTCTGGGCAAACTTCTAAGTTCTGTTTATGAACTTTTCTTCCTCATTTCTCTGGCGGAGGAGGGGGGCTCTAGACTTTCCAAGTGTCTGGCACACTCTCTGTGAAGTGAGGCCAACCAGGGTTAGAGAGCACTGTGTTTCTCCAGGGAGTAGATCAGGGGGAGTCAGAGACAAACTTTTCCACCTGGGAGGAGGGATTTTCTCACACTTGTAAACCTGGGTTGAAAACTTAGTGGTGCTTATTTAGCATCCTGGGGGCAAGGACCCCCAGAGCATGCTAGAATCGGCCATTCAGTTGTCCTTGGGACCTTGGACACAGTGAGAGAGTGACTGGAGAGCATTTTTCCTTTAAAGAGCTGACCTGGCAACTCGGTGAGGAGTGAGGTAGCCTGTCTCCTTTGGAAAGGTCAAGAATCTGGGTAATTCCTGGATGGCACACAATTCACGATTCCATGACGTGTTTGGTGTGTGTTGTATGAAGTAGGAGTGGACTCAGAACCGTGCACGCCCTGGGGGGCGGTCACGAACCACGCGTGGCTATTCAGTGCTTGAGTCGTGGCCAGTAATGCAGGCTGAAAGGGTAACAGCATGGATACATCAGGTTAAAACAGAGTGCTAATCTTAACTACTGTCATGCTTCTCTTTAGCTCTTTACTATGGACATTAGCATATTCTGAATCGCACAGGTGGCCCAATCACATTTCTAGTGGCTGGGCCTCCAATAAATACGAGCTCAGTGTGTTCCTGCTCAGAGTCGAGGGAAAGTCCACTTGGATAAGTGAGGGCCCTAGAGTAAAACCCCTCGAAAAATCAAACTGTGTTTGCTGAATATGGAAAGGCTAAATCTGACCCCAAATCATCAAGGTGTTTTCTCCAGCGTTATCAGAATCTACTCTCGCGCTTTCGGGTGGATCTTGCTTCTCTACTAACAACTCCCCCCTCTTCTTTCCTCATCAAAACACACGTCCTCGCACTAGAGGTTAGATGCAGTCATAACCCCTACGTGTTAAAAAGAAAAATCTTCTTCCCATAATGTCCTTTCTTTGTCAGTTTCTGAGGTGGTAACTGGGTCACCAAGGCAGAGAGAATAATTGATGTCACATGCTGTGTCCTGCAGCTTTCGGGGAAATCACGCCTGGGCCGGCTGAGCCAGAAGAATCGACAGATACTCTCAAGCTTTGTCCTCAGGAAGAGTTCATGAAACTGTATAAGCAGAAGGCTGGAGAGGTGCTGTGCTCGTCCGTGAAACAGAGAATGGGACAGAGACCACTGTTCTCATGAAATACAAGATTTCCTATAGCACGAACTTCAAAGTTTGGGGGGTGGGGGCAGTGGTAACCTTATCCATAGATGCTTTGAGCAAGGAGGAAATCGTGGGGCCTCACAGAGACTCTAATTCTCTTTCAGCCCCATGATAAAATACAGACCTCGCACTTTGTTCGTTTACTGGTTCTAGTATCTATCTGGGATTTATGACAATTTTAGCATAGTCATGGAAGCAAAATATTTATAAGAGAATATGGCGGACCAATAATTGTTTGCATTCTAGTGAAAATCCTAGATATAAAGCATATTTTAAAAATATAATTAAAGCCTGCAAATCACTGTATGTTGCTACAGTTTCAAAAACCAGTACCTGAATAGTAACATGACCAAAGGCAAAAGATCGTTGATGCATCCATTTTTAGCGGGGGCCACTGGCAGGAGTCTCCTGGCTTTGACAAAATTTGGTCTGAATCTTGGCTGCTAAGGAAGATGTGGCTAGATGTAGAAGAGAGAGGAAGAGATGATAGGAACTACTCTAGTCCCCTCAAGGTTCTTGAGTAACCATCCCAGATACATACTGGGTCCTGTTCCGGGCTCTTGAAAGATAATTTACTCCCAACGTGCAATTCTTTCCATTGCCGACTCAATCCATTGCAAAGAGATAAGAAGGCAGGGTCTTCTGGTTCAGGGGATGGGATGGCTGCAGGAGTCCTTAGCACAGTAACAGAGACTGGTGGGTGAGGGTTTAGGAGAGTCAGGCAAACTGAACTCCCTGCATACCCATTTCCGGCAGATCTACCCAATAAAGGAGAGAAAGGATCGGACTCGTCTGGCTCTCATCATATGCAATACGAAGTTCGATCATATTCCTAACAGGAATGGGGCTGAGTTTGACATTAAAGGGATGAGGAGGCTGCTTACGGACCTTGGCTACAGTGTGCACCTAGAAGAGGAACTGGACGCTAAGGTAGGGACCCCTCACCAGCCCCAAACAAGTGCATGTTCAACATGCATTCTGCTACTAACACATTAGCTTTATCATGTTAGGCAAATACCTTGACAACCTTAAGCTCTGTGTGTGTGTGTGTGTGTGTGTGTGTGTGTGTGTGTTTATAAAGTGGAAGTACTAGGCAGGTAAAATCTAGGTCTCTTTTGAGCTCTAAATATCCTCAGTTCCATAACTGACCAAAGTGACTGGCATGTTGCAAACTGGGATGATTAGGACTTGGCCCCAACACTGCCCAGAATCCTCTAGAGTAATGAGTGGTTAGCAAGAATGTACTCGCCACGTAAGTACTGAGTCCCAGCTCTGTCCCGGGGGTTATCCTTGGCACTGGGCACAGGTCTGTGAACAAGACAGGAAGGTCCCAGCTGCAGGGATCAAGGTGCACATGGCGGGGGGATAATCGAACTGAAAGCAAAAGAGAACATTCCAGGGATCTGGTATGTCTCTAGAAGAGTGAGAAGAGAGTCAGAAGTAAGTGAAAGGGAAACATGAGAGCAGGCTGGTGAGTGAGGAGCAATCATGTTGGATGGGGTGGTCGAGAGAAACGTCTGTGAGGAGGTGACAGAGGACGAGGCACGTCACTGCAGGGGACGAAATACATTCCGAGGGAGAAGTCTGAACAGAATGGCAAGTTAGCACAGGAGCAGCAGAGAAAGACCAGACGGACCGCAGCCAGGGGAGGAGGAGGCAGGGTGAGAGGCGGCCGTTCATACGTCCACGGTTCGATTTTATTCTAAGCACGGGGGGATGGGTTTTACATTTACATGTGCTGCCTTTACGACACAAAGGTCTCATCAGGTAATGAGAGAAAAGACAGAGATGGAACGGAAAAGCTCTGTAAGGGACAACAGGTGAGTGTGACACGTATCCAGAGAATGGTTTACGTAGTGTCCTCAGAGCAGGAAGTCCCACCCACTGCTCCATGGCAGGAAGATGGGACACCCACCATGAGAAGGCATAGCATGTGGAAGGTCACGCATACTTCTTAGACTGTGCGTGAGGAGCAGGAGGCCAGGCTAACTGAAATGCTTGTCCCCGTCAGTGACACCCGGTGGTCTTTTTCAGGAGATGGAGTCCGCGCTGCGGGCGTTTGCCGCCCGTCCGGAGCACAAGTCCTCGGATAGCACTTTCCTGGTGTTCATGTCCCACGGCATCCTGAGCGGAATCTGCGGCACGAAGCACAGCCCTGAAAACCCAGATGTGCTAGCTTACGACACCATCTTCCAGATTTTCAACAACCGCCACTGCCTTAGTCTAAAGGACAAGCCCAAGGTCATCATCGTCCAGGCCTGCAGGGGTGGTGAGTTCTGAGATGGAGGGGCTTGTGGAGAACTGGGTGCAGTTTGTTTCTAGAGGAAACGGTCGTAGACCCCATTCAGTGCACAGCAACGAAACTGAATTATTAGGAGGGTCCACCTAGGGACTGGTGTCACGAGAATGTGTCCTGTCAGCTGACGCTCATGTCCTCGATTTAATCCAGGGGATGTGGTGAAGAAGACCACCAAAACTAAACAGAAATGTTCAAATCTTGGAGCAAATTGACTTCAGTGACAGCTTCCCCTGTGAATGCTTTACAGACCTTTTGACATTCTCTGGCCTGAGAAGAACTTCAGCCGCAAGTGGGGGTACTGAGTAAAGGCAGCACCCTTTCTGTCCCTGCACTACTGAAAGGAAGGTGGTAGGAAGATGAGGGAATTTGGAACTGCAGTCAAAAAAGTGTTTTGTTTTTCCTGATTTCCAATCACCATTTAGCTTTTGTGGAGTGGTGTTTGGGGGGAAAGGAAACAAAAATAATTTAGCAAAAACTCTAAGTCTGCTCTCTGAAATGATGCAAATAAGGCTTTGACTCCCCTGTTCGTCTTAGCAAATGTGTTCTTTCAGTTTGATGATGCTGTCACCGTTAGTGGGCACACTGCTCAACGACACCAGAGCAAGGCAGAGTGGTGTGTGTGTGTGTGCGTGTGTGTATGCGCGTGCACGCACGCGCATGTGTACGAGACCAGTCACACTGAGAGCTGCACCGTGTCTAGCAAGTCGATGTCTCCACAGAAAACCTTGGGGAGCTGTTGGTCAGCGACTCTCCTGCGGCTCCGACGGAGAGAATTTCACAGATGGGTTCCATCCTTTCACAGATAGGTGACAGCCTGGAGGATGACGCCATTCACAGGGTCCACGTGGAGAAGGACTTCATCGCTTTCTGCTCCTCAACCCCACGTACGTGTCCTTCTGTGCAGACAGGGATTGTGGGGCCCGAGGCCAGTTCTAAGACAGGCTCTGTGCAACAATGACCCGAAGCAAATACTAAGTGTTGCTCTATCTTATGTTTTGTTTTATCTTGTCTGTTCTCTGGAGACACAGATTCTTTTCTCCCCCTTACTTTCTAAAATTGTGCTTTTACTGTAAGTGCTATGCTTTACGGTCAAAGGTACACCAAACATTAAAACCATCTAATGCCAAGAACCCCCCTGACCATACGCCATTTTAACACAAATGATGGATTCAGGTTTCTGTTAAATCCATTCAACATTTTGAGAAGAGTTTGTATGGATCCTGGGACTGGCTGCCCTTTCCAAGGATCAAGTGCAAGCCTCTCCCTCCGTATTTCCCATCTGACGCCGTGGGCAGGTATGCTGTCTCACGCCCCTGCAGTGGATGTGGATGCCCCATTAGAAGGAGTACAAAATGATACTATGGGGCTTATTAGACCCTACTAATAGGACAGCGTTGAGTTCTTGAGCTCTCTGTAGTCATCTGAAGAAGCCTGACATTTGAGGGCTTCTAATGTGCACATTTTTATTTCTAGTCTTTTTTTAACTGGTTTATGGAATCATAATTGACAGACAAAATGCTATGCATACTGAATGTATACTGCATAATGAGCTTGGAGATAAGTATATGTCTGTGAAAGTATCACCACAATCAATGTCATAAACATATCGATCCCCTCCAAAATTTCCTTTGGGCCTGTTCATCTATTGTATGTACTATATTGTGAAAGACAGCACGGTATAAAACCTGGTAAGAGCTGCCTGTGTAAACATGGGGACACTCTTTAATCCTTGTGAGCTTCTATTGTTTCCTCTGTAAAATGGGAGAATTCCAGTCACCTCTCAAGCAGATGAACATGGGACACGTAGTAAAAAGTCAGTCAATCCTAAGAATACAGTGCCATCTCCTGCACTTCCGATGAGCTGCCGCGAGTTCAACCTCAGCTAGCGTTTTGTGTGTGGGTCTGTTTCCTCTCTGCGGAAAAGGGTTCTAAGTGTCGAGATAATTACCATGCTATGCTTTAGAAACAAAGGTAAGCAACATAAGGGTGAAGACCACAGCTCAAGGCTCACCACTTCCTGTCTTCTTAGATAATGTGTCCTGGAGAGATGTGAACAAGGGATCTCTCTTCATTACACAACTCATCACATGCTTCCAAAAATATTCTTGGTGCTGTCATCTGGAAGAAGTATTTCGGAAGGTAAGCTTGTCTCTCCTCTTCCAGTCTTGGAAGAGGGCTATTATGTGCCTTGTGGGTGACAGTGGCAGAATTTCCAGGAAAACACAAGTAGAGTGGCACCTGGTTTCTGTCTTCATCTAGGTGTTTAAAACCTGATGTAGGAAAAAAAATCTCACTGCACTGTAGCAGGAGATCAAAATATATCAAAAAAATAATATAAATTATAAGCTTGTCTGTCATAGAGTGTAAGCTCTTAAATTTCAAAGAGTGACAGGTAATTGAATTAACTTTCATTGTTTAACTTATTAAATGAATATGGATTGTGTGGCATACTTGGTGGTGGGTTCTATCCTGGCAACGAGGGGGTGAACGAGACATAGGTGACCTAAGGCCGCGTAGCATTTACATTCTTTTGAGAGAGACGGTTGCCGAACAAGGAGGCCAACGAACAAATGCATGATTGGGAGAGGATCCGAAAAGACAAAGACCAAGGAAGTGGGAAAGAGAGGACAGGAGAAGACGTTCTCTGAATGGAGTGGCCCAGCAGGGATGACATGATAGTCCTTCCCCAGCCCAGGACATTGCTCAGTCCTCCTTCTTCTAGCTTAGTTCCTTCTGTGGCTCCCCCACCCATGCCCTCAGTGGATGTGTGTGTTTGTTTTTCACCTGTATTCATTCACTCAAATGAGAACTGAATGAAGGCAGAGATTTGCTAAACACTTCAACATTCAGCACGTAGGAATTAATATTCATTGAGTGAATAAAAGCATGAATAATAAATATATGCTCCTCCCATCATTTAGGGAGAAAGGGATTGGTATTAAGAACATGGCAAACTGTGAAGTGTTTCCATTCAAAACCATAGAGGACAGTGTCACTCTTCCAGAAAAAGAAGGCCACACCATTAGTAAATCAGAGAAGATTGCAGTGTGACATGAGTCAGGGTCTCCATGAATAAGAACTTAGCAAGTTGACGCATAGGACTTATACACTGCACTTTGAAGGGCACTTCTAGGAAAAGACTAGAAATAGTCAATCTAGGTTAAGTAGGATCTCATTGATCAGTCCATGGCCAAAGATTTCAGGTCAGTTTGGTGGTGGGGATGTGAAAGTTGTTCACTGTTCCAGACTTAAGAACAAAATCCTGGGATTTGAGTCTCATTAAGTTGAGGAGTTAGCCCTGGTGGACGTAGAAGGTAGAGAATTCTCGAGAGCGAGTTCTCACAAACAGACCTGAAGGGCAAACTGCTCATTAGACCTTTAGATCAGAAAACAGGAGATGGCGTTTGAAAGGTCTCGGATTAGACATAAAGTGTTTGAGATAAAGAGCATGTTCTGACAGGGGGTGTCACTTTTAAGAGGCAGGGCAACAGTGGCAGGGAGTCAGAGTATCCACGGGGCCAGCCCCATCAGCCCTGGGAGCACTGGCATGTTGAGAATTGTCCGGGCTCGTGGTGGAAAATCTTTTCTGAGAATTCCTAAGAGGTATGCCTCAGCTAGCACCTCATTTTGTTTTTAGGTACAACAATCATTTGAAAAACCAAATGTGAGAGCCCAGATGCCCACCATTGAACGCCTATCCATGACAAGATATTTCTATCTCTTTCCTGGCAACTGAAAACAGTAAGTATCAAGAGCTGTTGGCAGGTGAAGCAACGGGAGAGTAATATGGGTGGTGCGGTCCAGGGCCCCATGGCAGCTGACAGCTTGGATGCTCACATGAGTGTGCCTTGTTGATGCAGTGTGGCCATTCGCTGCTGTTTTTTTTACTGTACTTATGCGGGTCTGGCCCCCTACCTCCCCTCCACAATCCATCCATCCGTCAACCAATCAATGAGTTAAGCCAAACCAAGACAGGAAGTAATAAACTATGAAGGACACAGAATAGCAGTTATTAAAATAGAAATGCGCTCATGTTTCCATTATTACTTATATTGATCTCCCATTGTCTCCCTGCCCACCCCTCCCCTCACGCTCAGTCACCACACATTGCTTCAGATCCTGAAAACACACAGCAGAGGAGCTGGGCTTGGAGAAAGCAGGACGTTGGTCCTCTGAGGACACGCACTCCCTCCCTACTTTGACCTCTCATCATCAGAAATGTGAGATATACCCTGGACCGTAAGGCTTGCGTTGAGGCCGACTCTGGTTCTCCAGCTGTTCTCACAGTGTGGATGTCAGAACACTAGAGTGTGGTCTCAGATCTGCAAATACCTCTCAAGTACCGGAACCCCTTCAAGCCCCCATCTTAACACATGATGATGATGATGAGGAGGAGGAGGAGGAGGAGGAGGAGGAGGAGGCAGCAAACTATTTTAGAATGGGTACATCAAGGTGATAACTAATGATTATTTTACTCAGAGCAGCTTTATATCATTCTACATTATAAACAATTCTTCGTATCCCTCTCAGAAACATAATTTAAATTTAACAGTAACATTTATCTCTGTAATTTAAATATTTACCTGTACTCTGATATCTGAGACATTGGTTCAAAATTGCACAGATATTTCAGTATAATAGCTTTAAGGCCTAATTAGTCCAATAGAACCATATCTGAGGATTGAATTATTTATGTGATGTATTTCTCAACCCATTATTATGTTCCAGGTCCTGTTCTAGATGCTCATAATAGATGAGCGAACAAAATTAACAGAATCCTTACTCTGAAAAAGCTCATACTCTAGCGAGTGGAGACAGATGAAATACACAAGGAAATATATCATAGGTCAGAGAGGGATAAGAGCTAAGAAGAAAGATAAAGGATACTAAAGAGACACAAAAAGGTGGATGCCAGAGTGTTATCTATAGACAACTGAGACAAAGTTTCTTTGAAGTGGTAAAATGGTAAAATCAGAACAAAGACTCGACAGACTGGGGAGGGAACCCTGTAGCATCATCCCAGCTCAGGGAACAGCAAGTACAAACAGCCTGAGGCAGAAATGCAATCAACATGTCTAAAGAATTGCAAGAAAGAGGGTAGACTAGAGGAGGATGAGATTGGGGGAAATGGCAGAGAAAACCTGAGAAAAGCATTGGGAAACCTGATCACAAGGATCTTGGTGGTCACATGGTAAACGTTTTACATTTTTTATCGTGTGTGAGACAGAAAACATTTCAAGTGCTTTGCACAGAGAAATGACACCATCTAATAACAGGTTTGGCAAACGTCACACTGAGTATTTTTGGCGAACAGACTATAAGGGTCACAAATATAAACGAAACAAAGTGGCAAAAGTACTCAAAAAAGGATGAAAAAGGCATCGTGATAAGGGATGGACTAAAGGCTTCTAGGATTACTATCCTGACCTGCTCTTTTTCTCTCCTTCAGGCATCACGGGCAGTCCAGCTCTTCTTGACCAACTTCGAAAAGTACCTTAGCTAGCATACCACACTCATTTAACTCGTTTCATTTCAATAAAAAAGAAAACAAATAAACTGTGCCCTTTAAATCCTCAGGAGAGAACATAATTTCAATGAAAATGGGGGCTGGTTGGAAATGAAGTGTAAGAAGCAAGCCGCATTTTCCAGCTTTATGACTCATACAGTGTGTGCATGTCATTGGGTGATAACAACTGGCCATGACCCTGGCCTTCAGCACAAGGGTGAAAGGAGATGGTGCCCATCTGGAGCCAGCACTGCAAATCAGCTCCCCATCTGTACACTTATCAAACCCTGGATCTAGAGAATGATGTAGAAGAAATTTTCTAATTCATTACTTAATCAACATTATAGGTTGAGCTCATTTCTTTTCTTCAGTAAACTATTATGATTTCCGCAAATTAATCCCACATATCTTTCTTCCCGTTATAAGTTAATTTTCTTGTTAATTATTTTTCCTCAGACTCTGCACATTCCACATTTCAGAAAAATTTTATCCTTTGCAAGCTCTTGGCTATTGTGTAAGATGAGTTGGGCTTTGGTTCAAGAGGGTATAAAGTCAGTGTATATGTGTAGACGTAAAGATATAATTGCATAAATGGCAGCAAAGGGAAAGGAGAGTGTCAGCAATGGAAAAGACAACATCCACAGTTCTGGAAGGATGAGCGTTGAAAGAGGGATCTGGGCAAGCTGGTCATCAGAGCTACTGTGGAAGGAGATGTTCCACTTTTGCTACGTGCACAGAGAACGGTGGATAGCTATTTTAATACGTGGCTGAGCTAAATTTAAAAAAATAAAAGGAAGCTCTAGATGTGAAACATAACCATAATAGTTCAAATTTATACAGATTAACTGTATGTCAGGAGAACTGTGAAGAATTTATCGTCATGAGGGATTTTTGTATATAAGTAACTAATTTAATCAACACAACAGCCCTGTAATTACAATCAACACCTCAATTTTACAGAGAATAAAACAAAAGAACATAGAGCATAAATGACTTGTCCAAAGTCACAGTTAGCAGGTGGCCACAGCAAGATATGAGTGCTCTGACTCGCTCTGGGATGGAGTTATTCACCACTGTCCTGTGTTGCCTCTCCAAAGCCAGGACAGACGAGAATGGGAAGGATTCTGAATTGTAGGGGTTAATAATACTACAAAGACTGATGATGGTTTTACTCCTGAACGTGGTCTGCCTATGTAGGGACATGAAGCACACTATAAACATCCAAAGATGCATATTATAGATACCTAGTTGTCTGGCCACTGAGTGTCAAAGTAGAAATTCACTAACAGAAACACTGCCTCTCATCTTCACGTAGCTTGAAATTGAAATAAAAAATAAATAAATAAATGCACATACGTAATTCATGTACATATACACACAGACAAAACAAGGGAGAGAAACGTATGAACTAAGCATTCAACTTGAGAAGTCAGAAAAATGCTAAACCAATACATAAAAAGAAGTAAGCAAATAATAAAGATTAAAAACAAATTCCAACTAAAATAGTAAAGAAACAAAGGACTGAGCAGATCATTAAAGCAAACGCTGGCCCTTTAATAGGACTAATCAAAGCTCAGACATTCAGCAAGACTGAATAGGAAAAAACCAGAATTAGCACAAAGACAATATTAGAGATAAAAAGGTACACTAAATACAGATTGAAATAAAGAGAAAAAAACAGAGAATATCATACAAAACACAGGAAATACATGGAAATTTTTCTTTTTTTTTTTAAATGTTTTTTTTTTTTTTTTTTTAGGAGAGGGGGAGGGAGCCAGCGTGAACAGGGGAGGGTCAGGGAGAGAGGGAGGCACAGACTGAAACAGGCCCCAGGCTCTGAGCTGGCAGTCAGCACAGAGCCCGACGCGGGCTTGAACCCACGAACCGTGAGATCATGACCTAAGCGAAAGTCGGACGCTTAACAGACTAAGCCACCCAGGCGCCCCGGAAATTTTTCAAGAAAAGGAAAATTAATACATGATAAAGCAAGAAGCTGAATGGATCCATAAACATTCAACAAATTATTTTCTTTCTTTTTTTTAATATTTTTATTTATTTCTGGGAGAGAGAGAGAGACAGCGTGAGCAGAGGAGGGTCAGAGAGAGAGGGAGATACAGACTCTGAAAGAGGCTCCAGGCTCTGAGCTGGCAGTCAGCACAGAGCCCGACGCGGGGCTCGAACCCACGAACTGCGAGATGATGACCTAAGAGAAAGTCGGACGCTTAACCGACTAAGCCACCCAGGCGCCCCTCAACAAATTATTTTCTGTTTGTCATATTTAGCTGCAGAAAAGGCTAGTAGACCCGAATGGTTGTAGACATGTTTTACAAAACTTCTAAGAAACTGATGAGCTATACTTTACATAAACACATCCACATAAAAAGAGAAGTACACTTCTTAAGTTGTTTTACAGGGCTTCTCCAAAACTGAAACAAAATTAAAGAAGAAGAGAAGGAATTAGAAAAATATTCGCTGATTTCTCACCAAGTTCATGTAAAGATTCTAAAAAACATGCTAGCAAAGAAAATCTAGCCATATCTGAAATAATATTAATACTCATTAACCGGTATTTAATGATACTAGTATTTACACTAAGAATGGGTTACGGTCTAATAATAGACATATTTATGATAGCGTCCCTCAAAAAAAAAAACCATGAAAAAGTAGACACAATAATTTTAAGAAGTTATAAAGGCATTCCGTAGTATTCAGAGTTAATTTATAATAAAAAATAAGGGCACCTGGGTGACTCAGTCGGTTGAACACTGACTTTGGCTCAGGTCATGATCTCACGGTTTGTGAGTTTGAGCCCAGTGTTGGGCTCTGTGCTGACAGCTCAGAGCCTAGACCCTGCTTCGGATTCTGTGTCTCCATCTCTCTCTGCCCCTCCCCTGCTCATGCTATTTGTCTCTCTCTCAAAAATAAAATAAAAATAAATAAAAATAAATAAAGATTAAAATTAAAGCCTTAGAAAGACAAGAGAAAAGCAATTCCTCAATTTAATGCATATATTTCATTAAAAGCCTACCAATAAAATTAAAATAGAGGAAAAACACTTAATATGAGAAAACCTGTAGCCTTCTTATGCAGAAGTATTTGAGTATTACCTTTATATAGTATATAAGTAAAAAAGATTTCTAATCAATTTTGCACTAGAGTTCCAAGCTGAGAAAGCCAAAAGTAAAAACTATGGAATACAAGAAATAAAATCATTACTGTTCTTAAAAAATATGATTTCATTCATTAAAAATCTCTTCAAATTAATAATAAACTCCTTGGATTTGCAACAGTTCAGATCAATATACAAAATATTACAGTATTCTTGCAAAGCAAAGATCATCAGGAAGTGTTTGCTGTTTTAAAGTCTCTCTTTGCAATAAGGAGAGAACATCATAAGATACTTGAAGATAATTTTAAACAAACAGTTGCAAGGTATATATGGAAAAAATAGTTTACAAAATCCCCGAGTGACATAAAAAAGATTTAACTACCTTATGAGATATATAATCATCACTGATTAGAAGACAAATAACTATAAAGCTTTCAATTTTCCACCCAAGTTAATCTATAAACCCAACAAAATAACAAAGAAACTCTAACAGGGTATTTTATTGAACTTAATAGGTTATTTACACACTTGGTTTGGAAGGTGAAGTAGTAAGAACAGCTAAGAAAGCAATTTTCTTTTAAGAGGATGGAGATTGCCTAAATATAAATCAAGACATGATATAAAACTCTATGAAAGGAAACAAAAACAAACATGAGCTACAGGGAGTTCATCAAGATAAAAAGCTTCTGAATAGCAAAAAAAACAACAACCTATAAAACTAAAAGGCAGTATATGAAGTGGGAGGACATATTTGTAAATGACGTATATGATAAAGGGTTAGTATCCAAAATTTATATAGAACTTATCAAACTCAACACCTAAAAAAAAAATAATCCAGGTAAGAAATGGGCAGAAGACATGAAAAAACATTTTTCCAAAGAAGACATCCAGATGGCCAGTAGACACATGAAAAGATGCTCAACATCACTCATCATCAGAGAAATACAAATCCAAACCATGATGAGATACTACCTCACACATGTCAGAATGGCTAAAGTTAACAACACAAGAAACAACAGACATTGGCAAGGATTGGAGAAAGGGAGCCTTCTTACACTTGGTGGGAATGTAGACTGGTGAGGCCACTCTGGAAAACAGTGTGGAGGTTCCTCAAAAAGTTAAAAATAGAACTACCCTATGATCCAGCATTTGCATTAGGCATTTATACACAGAATACAAAAATACTGATTCAAAGGGCACATGCACACCAATGTTTATAGCAGCGCTATCTACAATAGCCAAATTATGGAAAGAGCCCAAATGCCCATCAATGGACAAATGGATAAAGAAGATGTGGTATATGCATACACTGGAATATTATTCAGCCATCAAAATGAATGAAATCTTGCCATCTGAAACAATGTGGGTGGAGCTAGAATGTACTGTGCTAAGCAAAATAAGTCAGTCAGAGAAAGACAAATACTGTATGATTTCACTCATATGTGGAATTTGAGAAACAAGAGATGAACATCTGGGAAGGGGGAGGAGAGAAGAGAAGGAAAAAAACACAAGAGACTTAACAGAGAACAAACAGGATTGATGGAGGAAGGAGGTGGGTGATGGGCTAGATGGGGGGTGGGCATTAAGGAAGGTGCTTGTTGGGGCACTTGGGTGGCTCAGTCAGTTGAGCATCTGACTCCAGATTTCGGCTCAGGTCATGATCTCCAGGTTCATGAATCTGAGCCTCACATGGGGCTCTGTGCTGACAGAGCCTGCGTGGCATTCTCTCTCTCTGCCTTTCCCCCACTCATGCTCTCTGTCTCTCCCTCAAGACAAACACTAAAAAAAAAAAAAAAAAAAAAAAAAAAGAAAAGAAAAAGAAAGGAAGGCCCTTGTAGTGATGAGCACTGGGTATTGTGTGGAAGTGAAGAATCACTGACTTCTACACCTGAAGCCAATATTAAACTGTATGTTAACTAACTAGAATTTAATTTTCAAAAATGAAACTAAAAGTGAATTCAAAGATGATAAAAAAAAAAGGTGCATAAACCGGAAGGACTTTTTAAAATGCACAAAATCAGTAAAAGATCCATTTACTCAGGAAACCTACAAATATTCGACAATGACCATATGTCAGGCAGTAGGCATTGAGAACAAAACAAAGTCCCTTCTTCGTGGAGCCTGGAATTTAATGGGGGAAGAGAGACAATATATAAAAATGAAACAAATAGATAGTTTATCAGCAGAGTAGACCTGATGTAGAGAGGGAGCCCATCATGAGAAATGTGAAGGAAGAGCATTTCAAACAGAGGGAAAAGTGAGGAGAAACGACCTGAGACAGGAACTTGGTTAGTGTGTTTGAGCAGGAGCTCGAAATTCATGGGCAAAGAGAAGTGGGGGAGAGTTAGGACATTAGATCAAGGAATTAACCAAGTCCAGATCATATTGGGTGCCATTCCTATAAAAGACCTTTCACTTTTACTCCAAGATAGAAAATTATAGACAATTTTGAGCAGATGAATGGATTAAATCATCAGAGGTATACTTTAGCAAGCTCACTCTGGCTCCCAGGTGGAGATGAGAATGAAAAGCAGGAGGCCAAGGGAGCCCCAGAAAGAGGACTTACGAGCCTATGGCAAAAATTCAGATGTCATGGTCGTCCAGATCTAGATGACAGAGGTGAGGCAGAGGGCAGCCCTTGTGTTCCGAAGCTAAAGGCAACAGATCTGGAGAAAATGAGAGACCGAGCATAAGAATTAAACGTTCTACTCTTAGACACGAGAAGAATAAAATGGAAAGCACTCTAACACGTGGTAGGTTTGGGGGGACAGAGGCATCTACCAGGCACCGAAATAGATGCCCATTGGATACTGGCTATATGAGCACGGCGTTCAGGGGGCAGGCACGGGCTGGAGGGGACACTTTTGTGCTGTCCTCCTATATATAAACAGTATTGAAAACCAAGATGCTGCATGAGGCTGCTCAATCAGGGGGGACAGAGAGAGCAGAGGCCCCAAGATGGGAATCAACTGGCCGAGTTCACTAAGAGAAGCAGCCCGTAAATCATGGGAGAAGCAAGGCAGGCTCGTGATTTGGAACGCAAATGAATGAAGGGTTTCTGGAAGAGGAGCAAATATCACTTGGAAAAGCTCCTAACATCAAAAGAATGAGATTGTTCCAAATGTGCTGATTCTTAAAATGTCTCTCATATATTGTGAAGTTGCAAAAAGCAAATTACTCATGATATGAGGGAAAAGTTAGAGGTAAATATGTGTTTCTCTTTCTATTTGTGAATAGCAAACTACCCCCAAACTCAGTGGCTTTAAAACAACAAGCATTTAGTTCACAAGCGGATCAATCATCTGTGTGGTTCTTGTCGTCTCTGGGATTTTCCACGTTTCTGAGAGCACCTTCACACAGGCCAGGAATCTACTGATATTTCTGGGATCTCTTATGTATTTGTAAAACATCTGGCTTTGGAAAGCCTGAAGCTGGTCTCAGATGGCCTGAGGCCACTGGGCTCTTCCCCACGTGATGTCTCATCTTCTAGCAAAGTAGCCCAGGTGACCCAGAGAGGGAAGTGCCTGGTGCATCTGAAGACCCGGGCACAGAGATGTGCAGTGTCCACTTACTGCATTGTGATGGCATGACCAAGTCATAGGTGATCTTACAGTCAGAGCAAAGGGTACAAAGACACTTGAGATGCAGGTCATCAATAACACCAGCAGTGTATGAATGATTTTGTACAAGCACAGGAAAAAAACTTCCAATGATGCGAGCGAAACATATAATGGGGATTACTTTGGAGTGTGAGACTATAAAAGGTGGGTGATCTTATTTTGTTTCATAGAGATTTTGTTGTTTAAAAAAATTTTTAAGTAAAAGAGTCAACAAAGAGAAATATACACATTTTCCCAGAATCGAAAGCACACAGATCAGGAAAGAGAGAAGAAAGGTCACTCGACTGGGTTTTTAAAAACAGTGACAGAGGGTACCACTGTTTGTCAGTTTCCAGCTCAATGTAAGCCTTGTAAACTCACATCTCTCTTCAGGGGGCGAGCGGACCTTATCCAGGGAGACCCCTCTGCCATTTGGTGGCTGAGGGGTGGCACCGAGACAAACGAGGGTCGATTTGACTTATTAACTGTGTCAAAATTAGACCACAAAACAAAACAGAGCAACTGTGTGATAGGAAAAAGAAAAGACAGGCTTTGCTTCCTGTTTTTCAAAGGAAGTAAGGTGCATATCAGAACAAGAGTCAAATTCTCTCTTTGCGAAGACAGAAGGACCCGGCAAGCTGTACTTTCCCACTGAGAGTTAGCGAAGAGCAGCCGCATGCCAATCCTCTGAGAGCACAGGAAGACGGCTGCTTTCATTTTCACTACCTTTCCTGCCCAGAGAGCCCGAGCAGCGATGGCCGGTGAGTGGCTCCAGTTTTCTGTTTTCTGTAGCCTTGTCTGGGGTCATCCAGGAGGAAGGGGAGGGGGAGAGGAGGAGGGTCCATGAGGAGGCTGCCCCCAACGCACAACTGTTTGACTCTGGGGACATGAGGGATGGGGGCTCAAGGCAGAGTCGCACGTCCTCTAGCAGACCAAGTATTTTGGTGATAAGTTAGATCTTCTTGTAAAAAGAACGAGATGTAAAAACTCTGGAGCGAACTTCTTATAACTTTGCTGTGATTATAGCCTTTTTGGAGAACTCTGACTGACTGAGCGTTCTTACCTGTTTTACTAGCGTCCTCATTAGGGTGAGGGGCCATTTCATTTTATGTCTCTGCTCTCCGTGTGACCTCTCACCAACAGCAGTGAGCAAGCTAGCCACACTGTGTTCTCTCCGTCCCCGCGGCCCCTCCTCGGAAAGCAAACACGCATCCTTCCCTAGATGCTAATATGTTCATGCCTTACTGGTACATATATTGATGACAGCGTGTTTTTGAATGAGGTGTTGATAAAAGTGACAGGAAGTAAAGAGATCATAGGTGATACCAAGATGGAACTCAGTCAGCCATCACTAAGCTAGTCAGAGAAGCTGCTTTCTTTCTCTGCGCCTCAGTTTCTCCACTCATACGAGAGCACAGGCTTGAGGGCGATGGCTACTCCTCTAAGTGTGGTCCTCAGACCAGCATCTTTACCATCATCTGAGACATTGGGAGAAATAAAAATAATGCACTCCACCCTGGTCACTGAAATCACATTTCCGGGAATGAGGAAGCTCTACTTACTGAGCTTTCAGATTCTTTCGCATGTTAAAATGTGAGACCCATGGACCGAGAAACCATTATCTAAAGTCTGTTCATACCTAAAATCCTATTGTTTTCACAGACAAGAAATCAACCCAAGATACAGTCAATGAGATAAAGGGCATTGCCAGCAACATGCTGAGTAGCCTCATTGACGGCTGGAAGGAAAACAAAGTGTTAAATAAGCAAGAGTTACGAACATTAGGGAAAAGACTGAATGTCATCATGGATAAGACTGAAGACCTGGTTGATGATTTCAGTGAGAAATCTGAAGTAGTAGGAAAAATATTAATGAACCGTGTCTTCGGTCCCAAGAGCCAGGTAACTTTAGGTGAGTATCTTGAGTCAAAGAACTATTAACTGATTGCTTATCTGCTCTCCTTACGCGGTCTCTGTGTTCTTACTTCTGTTTGCAAGTGGAGAATCAACTATCCACACGTCTAGTTGCAGGACGATCTTACTTACGACTGCAGAACGCCCTGCTCTGGCCCAGACCCTCTGCCAGCATCACCTTCTCCTGCTGCATGCTTCCTTTTCTCTTCAGCAACTGTCCCCTTCAATCACTCCATGGCCTTTCTTCGTCACTGTGCCGTGTCTACCCCGCTAACGTGTGAGCTCCATGAGGCATGGATCTGCGTCCGCTTCCTTCATGAAGATGGCCCAAGCTCCTGAAAATGGCACTTGACACATCAGGTGCTGAGTGAACATCTGCGGAATGTGTAAATGGTGCTGGAGCTCCAGTAAATTCTGGGACAGTCTTTACCCAGCCTGTGGCACACTGGCCATAGGCTGCGGACTCGAGAGTTATTCCCAGATGTGAAATGTTCAGTAGAAATAAAACGTCCACCCTCTTCTGCTCAGCTGTGGCTTGGCCCAAGGAATAAATCTCTGAGCACCTAGACTTGTCCTTGTTAAAGGAGGGCAGAGGGACTGTGAGGGGCAGTGGAGCATAATAGGTCTTTCTCTCTGAAGCACGGCTGGCACACGTTTCCTCTCAAGGGCCGAGAATAAACATTTTAAGTATTTTGGACCAAACGTTCTCTGTCACAGTGACTCAAATCTGATGCTGTGGCATAAAATTAGCAATAGACAGTAAGTACAAAGTGAGTGCGTGTTCCAATAAAGCTTTATTGGCAAAAACCGGTGTGGGATGGAGTCTGGCCTGCAGGCCACACTTTGCTGACCCTCCCTTAGAGTATGATATATACAGGAGTGTGCTCCTAATGCCTAGAACACCCTTTTGGGATTATTTTGCTGTTTCTGAAAGACTGCCCAACTTCATAGAGATGTATACTTTCCTTCCTGAGAGTGGAAAATGCTATTGCAGAAAAGCCTTGAATACAGAATTTGATTATTCCTGAACTTACATAAGCAGGAACATAATGAGCTCCTCTTTGTTTCACGGAAGCCCTGCCTCCTCCTTCACTTGGCAGAAAGGCACAGGCCTCAACAGCAAACCTGGAGCTTCGAAAAGGAACCAAATTTCCATGCTTCATAGGGCAGCCCCATGCTACGCAGCGTCCTTTACTCGTGAGCGCACGGGAAAGAGACTCAAGTATGTAGGTGCTAGTTCTGCTAACAAATCTTCTTTTCAATTATTTCAGAAATTCTTGATGAAAATGTGAATGATGAATCTGGGAGAATCAAGTCATCTTCCTCTTCAACAGGTAAGTGCCTTCAAGTCTCACACCACAATGAACAGCTTTAGAAGTATCCACAGGCATGGCAGTAAAGAGCTAGGAAACTAGTGCATTCAGTTACCACCTCTGGAAATAATCTACAGAGAAGAGGACAGATACCTAACTTCTGGCTCATTCCACTTCAGAACCTGAAATAATCATGAAGAAAGCAAAGAAAAAGGAAAATGCTGAGTCAGCCCAGGCACCTGATCTCCCCACAGTGGGAGCCATCAAAGCAAGTAGCTCATAGAAACCCTCAGACTGCACTCAGGGTAAGGTCCTATGTTACAGGGGCCCTAAGTCACTGGGAAAAGACCACTGAGTTGGGTTAAGAAACTCTGGGTTATTTCTAACTTTCCCCCTATCCCCAAGTCACAAGTAAGGTCAACACTTACATCCTGCTCTTCCACTTTCTGAGAATCTGGAAGTGAAAGCAAACATCATGAATTGGGGGAGAAGGTTGGGGGCACCACCATGGGTTCTACCTAGGACAGGCAGCGTCCTGGATACGTGGTGACACTAGGTAAGCTGAGGCAGACAGAGAGGCCCCTCAGTGCAGCAGAAAGAGAGCTGAAATAAAACCCAAGCGATCTCTGCACTGAGCCCATCACTGCCCCTGACTCACCACGTTCCCTGGTAGAAATGTCCCAACTTTTCTGAAAAGCGGGAAGTATCCCAACTCATATTTTTCAATGAGATTACTAGCATTCATAAAGATGCAAAAACACGTCCAAGAGAGATCAACTAACAACTGCACAAACAGAACAAGGATGTGGTTAAGAAAAACACTTTCACAAAAAGCACAGCAGAACGAATCACACGTACGGGGTGATCACTAAAGTAACTGATAGATTACTGAGCCACGTTAAAGAATCACAGCATCGAGAAAGTGGTTAGTGATGGTGTTGCGTTTTCAGTAGAATATTTTCAGAAGTTCTGGATAAGCCTAGAAAGGCATAAACACTTTGCCCTCTTTAGTCAGTCTTATCTATTCATATATCCGTATGTATATATGCATATATTAGCTGAAAGCCTACCATAGGCTGTTCTCATCACTGTGTTTACAGCAGGAATCAAGATAAAGAAAGATCCCGCTTTCATGCAGTTTACAGTGCAGTGAAGGCACATATAGAGTCAGCAGGACCAAAATACAAGTGTAATCTGGGGAATGGACAGGAGAAAACAGGCGAGGCACGGGAGCCAGGAGGAACTGCTGTGAGAGCTCATCTCATGTGACACTCAGTACAATCTGAACCATAGTGGGGAGCTGTTCCACACTCTGAGGCTACAGCATTAGCTTTAGTCAGAAATGGTCTTTTGAT
This sequence comes from Hyaena hyaena, assembly GCF_003009895.1. Lineage (NCBI taxonomy): Eukaryota > Metazoa > Chordata > Mammalia > Carnivora > Hyaenidae > Hyaena > Hyaena hyaena. Next base: position 488,543 of record NW_024081118.1, read on the forward strand.
GTCACAAGGTCAACCCGATGGCAGAGTAGGAGATTAGGGGGACATGGTCAAAGCAGCTGCTACGGTCTCAGCCTGGAGCTACCATACTATTTAGGGCCTTTTAGAAAGAGGGAGAGTGTTTGGGTCATATTTGCAATAGAGAGGCCCTTAGAAGTTTTTAGGTGGAGGAGTCACAAGTCGTCATAGTGTCAGAAAGGCCAACCATGTTCAAATGTTTCAGTTAAGAGATCCTAGCTCCTGGATGGCTTTGTCATAATTGGGAGGATGACATGTGGTTAAATCTGGAGGTTTTTGAATGGAGAGTCCAGAGAAATTATGCTGGACTGGCTGTGGGCTAAAGAAGGAAGAGTGAGAATCAAGGATGCTTCTGCATTTTCGGCAGGCAACTAGGTGAAGGGTACGAGGAAGTGAGATAGAAAGAAACTTGTAGTAGAGAGAAATCTGAGGAAAAACATATTTGTAGGAGGGGGCAAACCAGGAGTCCTTCTCTGTACCTATTTACTTTGTTGCATGGGTCACACCCAAGGGTCGATGTGAAGAAGCAGGGAGATCCAGCCGCACTGTTCACAGAGCCACCAGGCATGGGAGTAAATCTCGGGACAGACTAGCACAGAGGCAGTATTTAGGGTGATGTGTCCGGAAGAGGCCGCTGTGGGAGAGACGCTCACAGAACATCAGAGGGTCCAATGTAGAAAGATCCAGTCTTGGAGGTGTGGGGGAAGTGCTGGAGCCGGCCGAGGGCAGCGAGCCTGAGAGGAGGGCACTACACGCAGGGCCTCAGAAGCGTGGCGAACCCTGTGCAAGGACGGAGGTGTTTTCGACCACGTGCAAATGCTCAAGAAGCAAAAAATGGTCAGTGGTGACCTCGATCGCAAGCACTTCAGTGGTGAAAATGACAGCCAGGGTGTACTGCACGAAGAAAGTAAAATGAGAGGTGAAAAAAGGAAAACAGTGAAAAGAGACGCCACCTTTAACGGACTGTACTGAGAAGCGGGGCCGGGAAACGCGTCCAGAGCTGGACGGGAAGCCGCGTGCAGGGGTGGATGTGTCACAGATCAAGGGAAACCAGGCATGTGACATGCCAGCGGGGAGAGCACAGCAGGGGCAAGAGGGGGAACAGATGATGCAGACGACGGGGCCGAAGGACGGTGCCTGCAGGTGGGAGGAGACAGAGCTGGGGCGTAAGAGAGTCTGCGCTGGGACAGGAGGAAGGTCGCGCCGTCCTCTGTAACGAGAGGGGAAGGACAGCACACACGCAGGCGAACGAACAGGTCTGTTGGTTCAAAAGATGAAATCATTCTGACCCGACAATCCTGGAAGGAACAGAAAGCGGGCGTCCCTATGGGAGAACTACAACACGAAAAGCGGTAGATACCTGGTGGCTAGTTTCAAGTACTAGAAGGTGACTATTCATTAATAAGCAGTTATAAACTTTTCACCTGTGCCAGATAGTCATTCTGGACATAGGCAACAGAGATAATCACATCTATCCTGTCCCAACGAAGCCTGCCACACGGGAAGCATAATTAAGAGAGATTACTATCATGGTTTTCATGGGGACGTTTACATAAAACAATGGAAACACGAGGAAAGAAGCCCTACACGTACTAGTGAGCTTTCACGGGAAAAGGAATTAGACATTTGTCTGGACGGTTCCAATGCATGCAATACATACCAGTGCTTAGAAGGCTCACACTTTAGGATCCTCAGAACTGGTCAAAATGCTTCAGAATTCTGCAGGGTCTGTTGGAGACATCGCACTGGTGGTAACAACACAGTAGGGATATTTCAGCGGAATTAAATAACTGAATAATGACTTGACCAGACCACATGACCATTAGGCTTCCTTCCAAATTTTAGGGAGTGTGTTTGTGTGAGACTAACATGCTGGGATTGAGAGATTAGTCAACGTCATGACCGCTGACAAAAACAAAAATTGTCGGTGGGGTAAGAAGCAGAAACAAAGACAGAGTACTGAAGATTTCTGTTTTTGTCATTTGTAATATGAGATGACTTTTTTTTGTTGTTGTTATAATAAGCTTTTTGAAGGAACGGCAGTAAGCATTTCCAAAGAATGAGAGCCCAGTGAAAAGACTGCCAGGAAGTGGGCCCTTCTCCTTAATGACTAATTTTTTTCTCTTATAGTTTTTCAGGAAATCCAGGCTTCCCAAACCAACATGCTGAGGCTTGGTCCTTGTAGCCATTTTGAGGAACCAAAGGCGGTGAAGGCACATGAGGTAATACACGTTGGAATAGGGGCACAAGGTTGTCCACTCACAACATACTGGGAACTCACTGGAAATTTTCGTTCGTGTTACGAATGCCTTAGGATCAGCCCCAAAGGCAGAGAATGTTATTCAATCATGTTATCTAATTAAGGGGCCCTTACGTCACATTTCCTCTCTGTTTCATCCCATCGTCAAACACATTTTAAACTCCTCCCCACCAGTGAACCAAAGTCAGGTTCCCCGAGTGTCTACTCAGATATCGTACACGTTTTTGGTCTGGCCTCTTGTTAGTGAGTACGTATTTCCATCCGGAGGTCTCTAGCCATCCCACGGCCTGCTTGTATAGGATTTGGAGGCAAAAGTGGGCAGGCCGGGTGCAACTCACTCTCTGTCCGTTAATTGCAGATATATCCAGTGATGGAGAAGGAGAGCCGAACACGCCTGGCCCTCATCATTTGCAACAAAAAATTTGATCATCTTTCTGAGCGACTAGGCTCTGAAAAGGATGTTTCGGGGATGCAAGACCTGCTGGAAAACCTTGGATATTCAGTGGTTCTAAAGGAAAATCTCACCGCTCTGGTAATGGCCCAGGAGAGTGGGATGGGTGCCTTCCCTTCCCTTTTTCCTTCCCTTCCCTTTTTCCTTCCCTTACCTTTTTCCTTCCCTTACCTTTTTCCTTTCCTTTCCTTTTTCCTTCCCTTCCCTTCCCTTTCCTTTCCTTCCCAGACGTCTTCCTTAGCAGTTTCACGAATACAGTGCATGTTACATAAAGTGTGTTTCTCTAGAGTAGGCATTCCTGACTTCAGCCTCTTCCCAGGCACATTCTGAGGCCAAGACTGAGAGGGCAGCAGTTCACTAAAAAGGCTGCTCTTTCTAATGTTCTCGATTTGGGAGACACACATCCCTTGAGATTCTACGTGAGACACAACTCTGAGGCCTTTCTAATTTCAGTATCATGTGTACGAATGTGAGGCCAAGTATGCAGTTAAAAAAAAACAACAACAAGTTTTGCACGCACATGTACACAGAAGAAGTTGTGATTCTGGCTTTGTCCACAATGAATACCATGGGTGGCTTTGGCCAAACCATTTCCAAGGACATCTGTCACCTCACGTGTCTCTCCCTACACTCCACCTCCTAGCGTCTCCCCCAGTCTAAGGATCTACTGAACACCACCGGGCTACACGCTGTATGAAAAAACCCTGCTAACTTTTCCATTCTATATGTCTAAGTTTCTGGCTTTATTTCAGAACATAATTTCACGTACAATTCCAGTCTGTCCGAATCTTCTGATCCCTCACTTTCTGCCCCCTCTCTCCCTCTCGAGTGCGTGTGTAAACTCCCCATTCTGTGTGAGCACAAAGTGTACATGGCCAGCTCCCAGGGAGTAACTGTGGAGACTCTTTCAGGAAATGAAGGCCGAGCTGGAGCAGTTTGCAGCCCGCCCAGAGCACCGCTCCGCAGACAGCACATTCCTGGTGTTCATGTCTCACGGCATCCTGGACGGGATCTGTGGGACCAAGCACAAGGACAAAGAGCCAGATATCCTTCATGACGACACCATCTTCCAAATTTTCAACAACCGTAAATGCAGGAATCTAAAAGACAAACCGAAGGTCATCATCACACAGGCCTGCCGAGGCCGTGAGTCAGAGCTGGGGGGCCAGGGGGTGGCGTCCACTTTCTTCTGTGATGAGCCTGGCGTCCAGCCTGAGCCTTCCCGGGGCCGAGGGAGAGAACCCACACTGTACAGCCACACTTGGGTCCGCCCGTGAAAGACACGAAGCCTGTATCATTGCAGACAAAGTGTTAATACGCTACAATAATAGCACAAGTCCCGATCATCTCAGACTAGGTTCTTCTAAACTTAAGTGGGCTCTGTGTGGTTCCCAGTCAGTGAGGCCTTTGTTCTAGCAGGAAGATACTTGCATTTTTAATCCATTCCAGATGGAAACGTACTGGAGTAAAGATATAAGGGCTAAAAGATTTTGTGTGTGTGTGTGTGTGTAACACCTTTCGTAAGACAAGGGTGTCTCTCCCAGGAGGCAACGGGGCCGTCTGGGTGACGGATGTGGGAGAAGCGTCTGCATGTCCAGACAACGAGCTGCCGCTGCGCTACATCTTCAGCGATGCCATAGAAAAGACCCATGTGGAGAAGGACTTCATTGCTTTCAAATCTTCCACTCCACGTAAGTGACTTCAGAGAGAAGTTTCTCGATCTCCTGTTAGTATCCAATCTGATCGTGAATATAAGAACAACTCTTCCCTCTTTCCCTTTTAGGCAAAGACGAGATTTAAAATATGGAGATTTTTAAAACTAGAAAGCTAGAAGTCTTGATTTTGGAGGAAACATTCAAAGTAAACCAGAGTTTTATGAGGATCCAGTCTTAAAATAGTCTAAGTAGAAATCAGAGTTGTTTTTGTTTGTTTGTTCAGACAGTAATGGCACAGAAACCCGTTTCAGTCTCATGGGTTGGTCTACCTCATCACCTGCTAGCAATTAAACAAGGCAATCAGTAAAACTGAGGTACTTCACACATTCCAGAACCTCTTGCATTATCATTTAAATCTAATCATAAAAATGGTTAATATTTAAATGCATGACTTCAACATCATGCAGCCAACGACTGAAAATCTTTCTCTGGCAGGAAAGACAAAGTAGGAGATAAAACACAAGGTATGGCAAGCTGATCGTGGTCAAACCTGCAGAAAAACCTATTTAACAGTCACCCACGGTATTGGGGTGATTTGGAGGACCAGAGCCATTTCAGGAATCTAGTTTACAAAGTCACAGTTTTAAGTCCTCTATCGTAGTGATTACAAACTTCGATGTGGACAGAAATCCCTTGCTAATGAGATTACCAGGCAGGGTTCTGATTCAGTGGGTGTGGGAGGGCACTGAGATTGTGCCTTTCTAGAACACCCTGCGGTGCAGCTGGTGCTGCCCGTCCATGGCCACACGTGAGCAGCAAGGGACTGGAGGACCCTCTGAGTGCAGTCTGGGGGAACAAGAAAAAGGCCGTGCAGGGAACAGCTGTTCTGTACCTGGAATAATCATACTTCTCTTTGTTTTACATATTAGAGTTTTAATTAACACTTTATTTGAAAGAAGAGCTCTATACTTTTAACGATTAAAGGAGTTAAAAAGGCACATATGGCCTGATATATATCTAAGAGACTGTTTAACTTACTTAAGGAAACGAAGTCTAACATGTGAAGCTCTTGCGTTCATTTTTGCACATGTCACGATCTGCTGAGATGGAGTGAGCACAGGGCAGAGGATCGCAACTGAGGCAGACGTGGTTACTGAACCTCAGGGAGCGTATGGTTGGGGAAGAGATTAACTCAGGGGGAAATATACACCCCACATGACACAAATAGATACCGACTGTTGACTGCGCTAAGTGCTTTGAGAAAAAATGTGTTGAAAGATGGAGTTAACTATGTCAAGGGCAAGGGAGGGACATTCCAGACAGAAAACGCACAGAGGGCCTGGGAAAGAAAGGAGCCTGGAAAACAGGGCCGGTGTGTCTGGAGCCGGGCGTGAGTGCCGAGAGGGAGGTTGGAGAGGTCGGCAGGGGTCGTGCGATTTGGGGCCTTGTGGCTTCAGGAAGGATTTGGTCTTTTCTGTTAACATACTTTATTAATAATATTAGTTTGTACTAATAGCAATAGGAAGTTTTGGTGAAACTTAAGCAATGAAATGGTAAGATTCTCATTTTTATACAACCACTCTGGGGATTCTGTGGGGAATGGGTTACAGCACAGCAGGCGGAGACACCGAGGAGAGTTAAAATGTTACTGCAGTGTTTCAGGCCACAGGTGGTAACAGAGTCTGGGAGACACAGCTGCTGAATCCAGAAGGAATTAGTATATAAAATGTATAAAACCCGGTGTTTAGAGGATGTGGCAGGTGAGTAGGAAGGGATGACACAGAGGACTCAAGGGACGGTCGTGGTGCACTCATGAAAACGGGACTCGTGCTAGGAAGTGTGAGGGGCCTCTGGCATACTGCAAGATGAAATGGACAGGTTACAACTCTGTGTACTTCAGAAGAGAGATTGGCATTAGGATTCAGGGAGGGACCGGCCCGAGAATTATGTCTAAAAATGGATGGAATTATCCAGGAGCAGAGAACAGACTGAGAAGAGGTCCTGGAGCTGAGGCTCGTGGAATGGTAGAGGTCAAGATGGGAGGAGAAAAGAATCTTCTGCAGGCTGGGCTCAGAAGTTTCTCGTCTATGGATAAGAAAGAAAAGTAAGGGCACGTGTTGTCAGCGTGGCCAAGAAAACATCCGTTGGACTTATGGCCAGGTTTTGACTCGAATGAGAGTGATCAGGTGAAACCCAGTGAGTGAATGACTTGGAGGCCTCGGATGGCCCCGGGGAAGGTGCGCTGGTAGAGTCGGTGTGGTGGGGAGACAGCAGACAGGGGTGGGCGGGCGACCAGACATGAAGAAGGTGAGGAGAGACAGACCGGAGGAACGTACTGGCGAAAAGCAGGAAGGGACGGGAAGGCAGCTGCAGATACAGTGACCGTTACGAGACTATTAGCTTTGTGATGATGGGAGAGATTTGGTCACGTCACAATGGTAACGGACGTTCACGATAAAAAATGGGCAACATATTAGAGTAGGAAACCGTACAGACGAAGAAGAGGTCCGGAATCGAGGAATGGCACGGAAGGAATCAGGTTCTTTTCCACTACTTGCAGTCCAAGGGGAATAACTTAGGCTCTGCCTCAGAACGTGAACGGGGCTGATGAATGAGGGTCCACGATGGCTTTCTCTGGGCCCGCTGTGGAAACCCGAGGTCCCAGCTGTATCCAGACATCCCGTTCTCTCTCCTCCAAGGCACCCAAAGCAAACTGTGTCCAAAAGCTCGGACTCTAAGAGTCTTCCACGTTTACCCAAAGGTCACGTCTCCCAATATTTTAATACCTTTTATTTGCAGATAATGTTTCTTGGAGAATGAACACAGATGGCTCTCTCTTCATTTCCCAGCTTATCCGCTGCTTCAAAATGTATTCTTGTTGTCATCATTTGGAGGAGATTTTCCGAAAGGTAGGGGTCTTCCTGTCTTTTTAATGATGTAACCATGAAACCATTTTCGATCTTTTCGGGGTGTGTGTGTGTGTGTGTGTGTGTGTGTGGAATCCTGAATGCTGTTCTGCCATCTTGACATGGTTATTTAAAGAGGAGGTTTGGGGGAAGTACTGCATGGAACCAGGGTGAGTTTCCCTGACTCTGACAGCCTTGCTTATTCAGAAAATGCCTGAAGATACTCTCATTCATGGATGTACTATATCCAGGGAAAAGCTAACCGTTTCTTCTGTGTATACCACCTGGCCATAGCCTTAAAACATAACACAAACTGTCAGTCCTGAGAGAGAAGTCCAGATTTCCCTTTTCGGAAATCTCTCAAGATCTTCTTCCCTGCCTTAGGTTCAAAATTCATTTGAGACTCCAAATATAATTACCCAGATGCCCACCATTGAGAGACTCTCCATGACACGATATTTCTACCTCCTCCCTGGGAATTAAAACTCATACACAGCATTTCAGGTAAGTATTGCCAAGAAGTGAGCTTGGGAGCCCCCTGCTCAGAGTCTGTGCATCAAATCCAGACAGAATGGAGAATGGTGACAGAGTGTAGCTGCCTAGTACTGAGTCCCGTCCCCATGTTCTTAATGACCCTTGGTGAAACCCTGGTTTATATGAAATTACAAGACATTGTAAGTCAAATGGTGCCCTCTGGTCTTCATGCCTCTCGAGGACCTATCTAGTGAGTGGAAGATCTAGTTCCGAAGCTGGTACAAAACAACTGGATGCTCATATACAGCTGGCGTGTGGCGTCCTCCAGGGAAGTCAGTTTGGCTGAGTCACATTCCTCCTGTGTTGGTGATGGAGCCTGCCTGTACCAGAGTGTCAGCTGGGGGCTGCTGGGTCTGCACCGAGGCCATGAGGCCCTAGTACGGACCTCCCCTTCTGGGCAAGACAGGCCCCTAGTCCTTTTGTGAAGGCACAACTCATGGTAGACATCAATTCTGTTTACACCTTACCTCCTATAGCCCCTTTCCTTATGTTTTCTTCTCTCTACTTTTCCAGGAAAAGTGAGCCATTATGTTCTGGATGAATCTGCTACTTTAAAAGGTGAATGCTTGCTCGTGAATGTTTTTATACCAAACTTCCCAAGTGCCCACCCTCAACCAAGGCCAAGTGAAAAATCATTGTCATATTGTTGCTGAATTAGTACTTAATAAAATTTTTAAAAAAATTATGTGTGTTTTCTCACTTTATTGTAAAGGTAAAACATTTTCATTGCAAAACAAACTTTAAGTATAGAAAAACATTTAAACATATTTAATGAATAAATGGTTACATTAGTAGATGTCCTGGTATTAGGTTAAAATCAAATTCTCTGGATGAAATCTTTTTTGTTATAGAGGATCATTCATGTACTCTCCATTTGAAAGAATACTACTAATATTTAACTTGGAACATTATATTATAGATTGGAATCTCATTTATTTTGACTCATTTCTAACTTGGCCATAGGATATTTTTTTCTTAATGTTTTTTAAAATCTATTTCTGAGAGAGGGAGAGAGAAAGAGAGACAGCGTGAGCAGGGGAGGGTCAGAGAGAGAGGAAGATATAGAATCTGAAATAGGCTCCAGGCTCTGAGCTAGCTGTCAGCACAGAGTCTGACGCAGGGCTCAAGCCCACGAACTGTGAGATCATGACCTGAGCTGAAGTCGGATGCTCAACCAACTGAGCCACCCAGGCGCTGCCCCTGTCCCCCCCCGGGCCATAGGATATTCTTGATAATATTTTTTAATGAACTACAAGTAGTATTTTTTGTGATCCCTAGAATGTGAAAAATCTGAGTTCACTTCCGAGTTCATCTAAAAACATATACAAAGGCCAATGTGAATTTATTCCTTAGTAGTATTTTTTATTATCAAAATGTTGATATTTGAAAACCATTACCCCTATATATACACATCTGTATATTCATTATTTTAACTTTCAAACTATAAAAGAAAGCCAATGTCTATAAGCACGGAGAAAAAATAAAGCTTTATTTTGTTTGAATCTTGAGAACAGGAAGATTATGCAAAAATATCCCTTTAGAATTGAACGTTACAAACAGGGAAGTGAAAATTAAGTGTTCTGCAAGATGATTTATGTTCTCTCCCCTCCATCTTGAGGTCTGGCTCGCTCTCTCTCCACAGACACAGATTCACAGATCCATCTGGAAACCTAACTGTGTACAATATTCTATGACCTGCGCTTGTGTTTATTTAAAATTACCGTCTAGGATTAAAGGGAGATGTGAAGCATCCGTAATACACACAGGGGAAGCTTAAGAGGGTGGGCGAAGGTAATGGAGGGCCGATGGGCGAGTCTCCTTCCTGTCCCTCTTCATTGAGACCTTTAGATTCTGAAGGTCAGGTCTCCGGACATTGGAGCTGCAGCTCTTAAGATCGACAAAAGTGCAGCCCAGGCAGCTAGAAAGAGGAAGAGCCAGCAGAGCAGACTCAGGCCCGCTCCCTTTCAGGAAGTCTTCTCTTCCTATAAGCCAAGAACCACCACTGAGTCACAAAGTAACTCACAGCCACCCAGAAGTTGAGAAATGAAGTGATTATTCCTTAAAAAATGAGCAGTTTCTACTAGGAAAGGGGGAAAAGCAGATATTCGGTCCCTCTGACCTCTGCCAGACACTGCTTTCACATTCGATGGCTGCCTAATACTGGATTTAATGGATGGATCGGAATGTATTTTACTAAGTTTGGTAATTTCCAAGTGTGTATTATCTTATGCAATTTTATAATAAAAATTTCCTCATAAATATATCTTTAAGTTTCTCTCTGCTAATACTACTGGAATAAACTCTCAGAGCTAAAAGGACAGAATCAAAAGTATTAAGATTCAAATTTCCTATGTAGAGTAGTGCTCAAAAACTTGTCTGAATATGTACTTCCCCTGAGCTGAATGGAAGATGGCCCATTTTCCTGTATTTTCATCAGCACAATGCATAATCTATCTCGTTAATTTATCAGGTCCCAGATGACAATTACTCTGATTTTTATTTGTTTGCTCTCTAAACTTGTTAAGCATCTCGTCCCCTGCTTCTACGGCACTGCACGCAAGCTGAATGTTAGTCAGCTGGCGCTTTGTCTTGTCCGCCAGCTCCACACAGGGTCAGCCAGGGACTCACAGGAACGGTCACTGGGCCACCTCTCTGGCTCCAAGCCCAGCCAGGTCTGTGCCTCTCACCTGAAAGGCACGTTCTTACCTCGGAATCTGCTCGACCCTGTGCCTGAACCAATCGCCCCTCTCACCCCGTAACTGCACAACTTACCACTACCCTTTCTGAAGTTTCCGCTAAGTTAATCCCTTAGCAGCGACCTCACTCCTCTAAATGACTCCGCCAGCCTTCTCCTGCCCATGATGCTCCCAACGTCCTCACCCTTCTTAATTATTTTTCCACGGTACTGATTACTTATGACACACCACATAATGTAGCTACTATTTATGTGCTCATCTCATCCCATGAGATTATAAGCACTGTGAGGGCCGTGACTCCGTTTACTTTGTGACGGAATTCACAAAATTAGAGCTGTGCTTGGCACAGCAGACACTCAGGTTTCGACCAGAAGAAGGAATCCATCTAAAAAAACCATGCTGCGGACCCACAGTGATAAAACATACAGTATGTTTCTCCAAAAGGCTTTGCAATACAACCTTTTTCTTTGACGATACAAAACTTAGGCTTTGGCTTAGTTGGGGATTCGGTTTTTTTTGTTGTTTTTTGTTTTTTTTTCATATTTTATCAAACCTACTCATTTTTTTCTAGATTCTTCTTTGGGAACAACTATTATTTGTGTGGTAAAAATTCATAATGCTTTCTTTCCTTAACAAACATCTTTCCTTCCATAAATAGTGTATGATTGTTTTCTCCCTGATTTAATAGCAGCTGCTGGGAGTATCACGGTGAAACAGACAGATATGATTGCTGCACATACAGAGCTTCTGTAAATAGACGTCTAAACCACACTGCTGTCTGAACGCTTGTGTCCCCACAACATTCATATGTTGAAATTTTCCCTTAAAAATGTTTGTTTGTTTATTGTGGGGGGTGGGGGGAGAGAATGAATCAGTCGCAGGGACAGAGGGAGGGAGAGAATCCCAAGCAGGCTGCCTGCTGTCAGTGCAGAGCTCCATGCAGGGCTCAATCTCACCATCTTGGGATCATGACCTGAGGCAAACTCAAGAGTTGGATGCTTAACTGATGGAGCCACCCAGGTGCCCCCATAGGTAGGAATTTTAACGCCCAGTGTGATGGTATGAGAAGGTCCCTGGGAGGTATTTAAAGGCCCTCATGGGTGGGATTAGCGGATGTAAAAGAGCCTCCCGAGAGCTCCCTGGCTCCTTCCTGCACGCAAGGACTCAAGGAGACTTCTGTTGGGCTTTCACCTGAACGTGCTGGCACCCTGATCTCAGACTTCCAAGTACTTTCTGCTATTTAGAAGGCACCCATCTGTGCTATTTTGCTAAAGCAGCCCAAATGGATCAAAACAAACGTCATGTTTTAAAGTGAACTAAGATTCTTAGTCGAGCTCTGTCCCTCCTTCTAGAACCACTGTGGTGATGGCTGGCATTTGGCACACACACACACCTGTCCTGGCCAGAACCTCGCTTTGCACGTTAATTACCTTCTCCTCCTCTACCCAAGCAATCAACCAGTGCTGTCAATTCTACCTCCTCATCTCCAAACCCATCTATTCTCCTCACACCCTCACCAATTCCCATCAAATGACCTGTCCCTGTCATGTAAAACAGTGCGTAGACTCATCCCTGGTCAACCTACATCCACGTGTGTCTTCTTCTGAAAAGCAGGCAGACCTCCATTAGAGAGACGCTGCTCTGAAAGGGCTGTCAGTCATCAGTTTGCCAGGTCCTTCTCTTCTGCAGAACGGGACAAACGCCCGTTCTCACGGTCCCCAGACTCGGTGATGTCCTTATTCCCCTCAGCTCCCCATCCGGAAGCCCATGTCCGCTGAACCACCTGCCCTTTCCTATGTCAGTTTCCATGTGCACGTACATGTTCTATGTGCCTACTCATGTGTAGAACATGCGTAGTATGTATGCATACTCATTGTCCTTTCCTGGACTGACTACATACCGCACTTCCAGAACACCAGCAGCTGTCTAAACCCTGATTACCCCTCATAATAGTACTGTTAACAACAACAATAATAATAATGAACAAACCCAACAATAACAGTGGCAATATGAGCAAGCATGAGAGAAAATATTCATCTGAATGTTTTTACTTATGCTAAGAACTTGGTAAAACATTCTTCTACAAGCTTCCTCACTGAAGATTCAGCTCATATCAAAGAAATTTTCTTTGATAATTTTCTCCCAACAAATGGGCACCCCCCCCCACCATGTTGTCATGTGTTCTGAGAGACAGTGTTTGTTAGACAAGGTCCACGCAAGACAAAAGACATCACTCCACAGGGATAAAGAGATTAAACGTAACACAGCGATTTCTAAGTCTAGTGTTCAAACGCTGAAAACGAAGAAAGGGGGTGTTGAGGGTACATGAAGGCCAAAATGCTGCCGAATCAGGATGTGGACGTCTGAGGAGGAGACTGGTGGAGTAGCCCTTGGTATGGGAAAGCCTGGACATGGGAGTCCCACGACGTAGACTCCAGACCTTTGCAGAAAGGGCCCCCCCGACTGCCTTCAGGGGGTGTGACGAGGTGGGCTCCAGGAGCAGTGGGACAGGCCCGGACCTGAAACCACCTACCTTCTCTGGAGGCAAGGCTCACTGCCGGCAGGAATCCAGAAACAAGTAAATTTTCCTTCTGTACTTATGTTTTCTTATCTCCTTATCTCCTCCTTTGCTCCTTATTGGCAGAACCTCAAAGGAGGGAGGCTGACCTGAGTAAACTGGAGTCTGTAGAATTCCAGCCCGAGTATCACAGAGTACCATGCCTGATGCTGTCCTCCGTAGCCTGTTACATTTATTTTGCTCCTCTCTCTCTTTTTTCAATGTTTCATTTATTTTTGAGAAAGCCAGGGCAGAAGTAAGGAAGGGGCAGAGAGAGGAAGATACAGAATCTGAAGTAGGCCCCAGGCTCTGAGCTGTCAGCACAGAGCCCGACACAGGGCTCAAACTCACAAACCAAGAGATCATGACCTCAGCTGAAGTCAGAAGCCCAACCTACTGGGCCACTGAGCCACCCCCCCTCCCTTTTGTTAATGTTTATTTATGTATTTTGAGAGATACAGAGCAAGTGCATGAGTGGGGGAGGGGTAGACAGAGAGGGAAAGAGAATCTAAGCAGGATCTGTGTTGCCAGCCCAGAGCCTGCCATGGATGGGACATAAACCCACCAACCCTGAGATCATGACCCAAGCTGAAATCAAGAATAGGATGCTCAACGACTGAGCTGTGCAGATGCTCCTTGCTCCTCTTCTCTTGATGCTACAGTAGTACTCTCATCACCATCAGCACCACCACCACAGCAAAATAACAGAGAGAAAAGTTGTTCATACCAGTATCATTTCAGGACTCAATCAAAAAACAAGCATCTGGAAGGTGGGTGAATGGTTCACGTAAGGTTGATGCTTCTCTGTTTTTGGCTAGAGCCAGAAGTCCACCAGGCAAGTAAGAGGTGACTGAAGACGGGCCTGAAGTGAAGGGGGCAAGACAAGCTGAAACATGCAAGGATCAGATAGACACCAAGGCAATGGCCAGAAGCCTCTTACTGTTTCTGAGCCTCCAACCTAGAAATATAGGTGTCCTCTAGGAGAAGCTCACACTGAACTCACGCTTGGATCTAAACATTCATCTGACCCAAGAAGTGCAAAAGCTCAAGGAGAAAGTCTGGCTGGACCTGACTCTTCCCCAGCCCAGCGTGTGAGTGGTGGCGTTCCTGAGCTGGAAGCTGGTTTGGGTCCTTTGCTGACCTTCCGTGTTTAAAAAGAACATGGCTGCTTCCAAATCTTCCAAATTTCATGAAAAATATCCTATGTGTATGACGCTAACTGAAAATTTGCATGGAAGAAGATTCTGAGAAACCTAGCTCTAGGTAGGCAAAGTTGACACAATAGAAAACTAAAAATGGGATCTGCACATAGTACAGTATAAATATGTATGCATATACGCTTACAATATGAATCACTGAGTTTCTCTTCCCTTCTGCATTCTTTTCCTAGATGCTATCATTCAATTTCATGGTATATAATATCATCTATATGTAGAAATATTCTCACTGTATGTATTCAACAGATTTGTCTCCTAAGTTTCACATTAATATTTAACTAATTACCAACTCACTATCTCCCTTGGAGCATAATTCCAAAATTGAATTTGCATACATTATAGGCATACCTCAGAGACCCTATGCGTTCAGTTACAGATCATTGCAATAAAGCAAATACTGCAAGAGAGCAAATATTACAATAAAGTGAATCAAATGAATCTTTTGGTCTCCTTGCACAGATGAAAGTAATGTTTACGCTATACTGTAGTCTATTAAGTGTGCAATAGCATTATGTCTAAAAAATGCAATGCTCGTACCTTAATTAAAAATACTTTATTGCTACAAAATGCTGGCCACCATCGCAGCTTTTAGTGAGTCAGAATCGCTGATCACAGGTCACCATACCAAATATGACAATGAAAAATTTTGAAATCTTGCAAGAATTACCAAAAGGTGATGCAAGAGACATCAAGTCAGCAAATACTCTTGGAAAAATGGTGCCAGGTTTTCTCCACATGAGGTTGCCACAAGCTGTCAACTTTTAAAAAAAAAGGTATCGCCCCCAGTCCACTCCTTCATTTATTCGTCTTCTACTCTTTGCACAGGCGTTTAGTAAGTGATACATGTATAGATACAGAAACTGGGGGGTTGCCGTTGATATCTTTCTCTCCTGCAAAGTTCCCTTACATTTGGTCACTTCTCTCTGTTGATTCCTCTCAAGTTTATCAACTTCTCAACAGCCTGTACTTTCAGCCCACAATGAAGACACCATCATTTCCCACCTGAACAACCACAAGTGTCTCTTAATGTCCTTAAAATATGCAAATGCTCCTTTCTTGTCGGGGGCAACAGTGGGGAATAGAAAGAATAGATTTTGTGATTATGACACTAATCAAATTAGATGGCTCAGCTAATGGCATCCTGTGATGGGGATTTTCTGTACGGCTGGGAATATTCAATTCTGCTGTAGAACACGGAACACAAATAGGATGGATGGAGTTCAACAGAGGTATTATGCACAGACAGTAATATGCCAGAAATTAAATACGTGAGTTTTAGGTAAAACTCATAGGAGAGGTTTAGTGTATATAATAAGAAATAACTTGTGAGATACAGAATTCATATGATTTAATATAGATAGTAAGTTAGTAAGACATACCCAAGATAGAAAAAACAGAAGATGCAATAGAACAGAAATATGCTGCTTAAGATACAGAGGGCTGGACAGAGCCACATTGTGATCACGCTGCCTTTAGACAAGAACTTTTCCAACTTGAAATTGGCCACCATTTGTTGACGCCCAATATGGTTCCAATCTGATCCAACATAAGCCCTACTTGAGAAACACAGGTAAGATCAGAGGCTGTTCAAGATGCCAACCAGCAGCTACGCTTGCAGCAAGAACACTTGCCTTACAACTCTTGGGTAGAGTAGGCGGGTGCCATTAGAGAGAGATTCTCCTCTGCGGCCCACCCTTGTTCCGACATCAACTCTAGTTCTCACTGCCAAACCATCAGTTGTGAAGGCTGACACGGCACGAAGAGCAGGGTCATGAATGAAGTCAACACCAGGACTCAGGGAGCATGGTCCTTTCAGCCTCTTCTTGCATTAAGTATATTAACTTATTTCATTCTTGCTTCTTGCTCGATGTTTTAATTAACTGGATAAGCCATAGTGTTTGCTCATTTTAATTTGGTCTGGAAGCCTTGTTGTATGACCTCTGGGACAGCGTGTTGATTAGTGTACTTCACAGCTACCACTGCATAAGGTAAGCCCCCACATAACAAATCCTTAACTAACAGAGTGGCCTTTGTCTTGGAAGAAGACATGGGGAAGGAGAGGCAAATGCTTCTCAGCACAAAAAAGCCAAGGCTGTTATTTATAAAATCAGGTTAAGACCAAATTAATAATATATATTTACAATCCATAATGAGACTAAACTATGTACTCTTTGGAGAAAATTTAATACACTTGGAACTGGTATTTTTGCCTTTAAGGAACTGAAGAGGAAATCCATCTTTAACCTTTACTGTTGGAGAGAATGAAGAAAATTCCCCATCTGGAGAGAATGGAGCCACTGGTTTTTATCAGAATTAGCAAAGCTAGGCAGAAGAAACCCTCTAGTGATTATCAGTCCAACATGTAGGTACCAGACTTTGAAAGAGCCAAGGAAGAAAAACAGAGCTTAGGACTCACTGGAGAGTTTAAATTTCTGAAGGAAGGCAAGTCAAAAAAATGCTGTTATTACAAGTGGGCTTGTGAAGGAAGATTTGGATTTTGAAGATAAGGAGAAAATACATAACTACCTGACATTTCCATAGGACACACATGGGAATCACAAAGGCACATGCACGCGCGCATACAGGTGTGCACCCAGGTGCATGCACACAAACAGGTTCAGTCACGCACACACATGCCCTCTCACACCCTGAGACGCGAGGGAAGGAAGGCACACCCCTGTCGTCTCTCACTTGGTCGTGATCTGTCCGGGCTTTCATTCTTGGGACCATTTAATCCTCTCCTGGAACTCGGTGTTATTTTTGGCCTAATGTGACAATTCTCAGGAAAAACATAACCCTATTTTCTAATACTTTAGAACTGGAAAAGGAAGGCTTTGACCTTCTTGCCTAACTGAAGGCAACTATAGAGGAGAAGGCGTCCCCAGTCTGAGAAGACTGGAGGCTCATTTTTCATCAGGCAGGAGGCGACAAACACATAGGCCAGCAGGGGACAGCAAGGAACGGCTTGCTAAGCTCAACTCGTATTAGATGCCTTGTGTCCTGATGCAATTAGCTTCCCACTCCCACCCCTGCATCGGATCAGTTCTTCAGCTATAGCTTCAATGATCTTAGATTAAATACAAAATCTTCAACAGGCCCTCCTGATGCCTCCGACTTCATTTGGCATCATTTGTGTTCTGTGAGCCACACTCAGCCGAGCACCTGCTCACCTCAGGGCCTTCACACCCTCCTGTG
This sequence comes from Hyaena hyaena, assembly GCF_003009895.1. Classification (NCBI taxonomy): domain Eukaryota; kingdom Metazoa; phylum Chordata; class Mammalia; order Carnivora; family Hyaenidae; genus Hyaena; species Hyaena hyaena. The sequence continues at coordinate 506,029 of NW_024081118.1, forward strand.
TAGTTCCCTCTGCTTGAAATAACCTTCCCTTCACTGTCCATAGGACTAATGCCTATGTCCCCATCAGCCATCATCTTGAGAGGCACTTCTTCCCGTGGGCTTCTCTGACCCCTGACAGAAACTAGATGCGCTGTTTGTCTACTTACATTAAAATGAGTGATTTTTTTTCTCCTTCAGTGTAACTGTCACGACTGGTAATGACGCATTTTCCAGTGTGGTTGGAATGAGCTCCATCGGAGTGAGGACCATGTCCCCTACTTCCCATATGCACAGCACCTATATGAAACAGAACTCACATTCAGAAATATTTACAAGATGAGAAAAATCCCCAACTCATATATATGTTTGCCCAAATTACGCAGATATACCAATGTGAGATAGACTGGAGATGATGCGAATTGGGAAGGAAATAGACCATGTATAGGTAAGAACTTAAATACCGTTTTTGACTCAAATTCAAAGTGTTTTATCTTCACGCCAGAATACAAGAAACATATCATTAGATACGCCCTCCTCATGATTCTTTTAAGAGTGTTACATATTGATAAAGACTCCACTAAGAAAGAGAACCATGATTTGAGAGATGCATTCCACTTCTTTTCAATTCTATTTGAACAAAAGAAAATCTTCTTAACAAAGAGATCTGCAAATGCCTCCAGGATGGATTTCCCAATGCAAAGCTTGAAAGGTTGAGTTTCCACTCAGATCACTGGATGAACCTTCAGACCCACCCTGCACCGGCAGGAACACATGCTGATGACCTGAGCAAAGTCTCTGGACTTTGGACTGACACAGTGAGGTGACATGTGTTATGGCTACAGGGAGGGAGTTATCTTGGACATGGAAGCTATAATGTAACCTCACGAAGAACTCAGAAATAGTGGCGAGTTCTCATTTCTTCTTCAAGTATAGTAGAGCCATTTGTAATGATCTCAGCTTCTCAGCTTCATTATATTACATCTGGCTTCAGAAATACAAGAAATCAATCCATGACCCCAAGTCACGAAGCATTACACTCAAGACAAAAACATGTCTTTTTAAAATTATTTTTATTTGTTTATTTATTTATTTCTGAGAGAGAGAGGGAGAGTGAGTGTGTGTGTGTGTGTGTGTGTGTGTGTGTGTGAGCGGGGGAGGGTCAGAGAGAGATGGAGACACAGAATTCAAAGCAGGCTCCAGGCTCTGAGATAGCTGTCAGCACAGAGCCCAATGTGGGGCTCGAACCCACGAACTATAAGATCATGACCTGAGCCAAAGTCAGATGCTTAGCAGATCGAGCCACCCAGGTACCCCAAGACAAAAACATGTCTTATGTATAAAGTGAGTGTTATTTGTATCTTCTGAAAGAAACCCAGATACCTGCATATCTGAAATTAATATTATGTATGTTAACTAAAATTTAAATAAAAACTTTCTAAAAAAACTGAAATAAAATGTGTAATTATTTTTACTTCTTCCCAACAGTCAAAATGTTAAACTTTATAAATTTTGTTCATTTTGTTAAAGAAAAATCTGGTAGAGAATTTAGTAGCACAAATACATTAATTATGTTAAACACTTATTGTTAGTTTAGCGTGGATTTCTATTCCTTCCCCAATTCTACTATCTCCCCAATATTAGGAGACATTAAGTATCTGTTACGATCTTTAAAGAAGCATTACTATCAAACTACGGCTTTGATCCAGAAAGCAAAATAGATATGTTGTTCCATCTATGGCAATGGGAATAAAAATTTAGGGCATATTTTTTAATGTAACAGCAGATAACCTGAAGGCAGCAATTACCGCAGCTGCCAATCAGCATGTTTTTATTTTATTTCCTTTTGCGACCGTGTTGTTTTCTATATTTGTATGAGAAATATTTAAATTGTAGTTTCTCTAAAGAGGCATTTATTTCAAGTGTACGGTAAGTGCTGATTCTGCAATTATTGCTAATTGGAGAATTTCCAACTTGCTGTGTTGAAAGCCTCATGATTTTGTCATATTCCTTTCTCCTTTATACTTCAAATTTGTGGAATGAAAAATATACTAAACTAAAATTATACTCTCAAATACATCAGACTATAACTAAACTACTTTCTATGCTTTACAGACGGTGTGAGCTTAGCAGTGACAGGTCGCGCATACCAGTGCCTCCTTGACGCCAGTGAGTGGGAATCATGTAAAGGTAATTTGTGGCACTAAATGTTACTCCACTCAAACAATAAAAAAAGTTTTCATTTTAAGTATGAATCTGCAACATATATTTGAAAATGGAATCACAATACAACTTTTTCTTTATTTTTGCTTTTACTAAATATGTATATATTTAGGTAATGACATGATGTTCTATTATACACATAAATAGTGAAATGATTACTACGTTCAAGCCAACTAACATATTCAACTTGTCACAAAGTTACCATTTTTTTGAATGTGTGGTGAAATCACCTGAAATCTACTTTCTTGAATATGGTATATTTAACTATAGTCATTACACTCTACGTTAGACCTCTTGATTTGTTCATCCTACATAACTACAACTTTTTACCTTTTGATCCACACCTCCCCGCCCTTGGCAACTACCACTGTAATCTCCACTTCTACATATACAATTTCTTTAGTTTTCACATATGAGTGAAATCATGCAATGTTTTTCTTTCTGTGTCTGGCTTATTTCGTAATGTCCTCCAGTTTCATCCACGTTGTCACAAATATAAAAATCTAACCTTGTAAGGAATGTGTGTGTGTGTGTGTGTGTGTGTGTGTGTGTGTGTGTGTATTTCTTTATTCATTCATCCATTGACAGATATTTAAGTTGTTTCCATATTTTGGCTATTATAAACACAGTTCCCAATGAACACAGGGACACAGATATCTCTTAGAGGTTCTGATTTTATTTCCTTTGGGTATACACTCAGAAGACAGATTGTTAGATCATATCATAGTTCATGATTGATTTTTATCAATTTTTATTTTTATTTTTTGAGAAACCTCCATACTCTTTTCCATAGTGTCTGTATCAGTTTGCATTCCCATCGCCAGTGTACAGGGTTCTCTTTGCTTCACATGCTCACCAGTTCTTGCTATCTCTTATTATTTTGAGAAGAGCCATTCTAACAAATGTGAGGTGATGTCTCATTCATTGATTTTGGTTTGAATTTCCCTGATGATTAGTGATATAAGTACCTTTTCATGTATCTATTGGCTATTTGGGTGTCTTCTTTGGCAAACTATCTATCTGGTTCTTCTGCCCATTTTTTAATTGATTTTTTTTTTGCTACTGACTAGAGTAAGTTCTTTATATATTTTGGGTATTAGCCCCTTTAATACATATGGAACACAGAAGAGTCTGAAGAGCTAAAGAAATCTTGAGAAAGAAGAAAAAGCTGGAGGCATACACATTTTCCTGAGAAGAATGTGTATTCTACTATCTATTGGATGGAATATGTTATAAATGTCTCTTCAGTCCATCTGGTCTAATGTGTAGTTTAAGTCCAATGTCCCTTTATTGATCTTCAGTATGGATGATCATCCATTGTTGAAGGTGGTATAGTGAAGTCTCCACTAATATTATATTACTATCTATTCCTCTCTTTAGGTCTGTTAATATTTGCTTTGTATATTCAGGTGCTCCTATATTGGGCACATGCGTGTTTATAAATGTCCTCTTGATAGACTAACACCTTTATCATTATATAATGACCTTCTTTGTCTTCTTTATAGTCTGCTTAAAGTCTAATATCTATATAAATCTATATCTGTATTTTCTATCTATCCATCCATCTACCTACCTACCTACATACTTACCTACCTACCTACCTACCTACATACTTACCTACCTATCTACCTATCATCCCCTCCCCCTTTCTTTTGGTTTCCATTCGTACATATGTATGGACTATCTTTTTATATCCCTTCCCTTTTAGTCTGTGTGTGTCCATAAGTTGAACTGAGAATCTTATAGGCAATATATAATTCAGTCTTGTTTTTTAATTCATTCACCTACTCTACTCTATGTCTCTTGGTTGGGGAATCTAATTCATTTACACTTAAATTATTAATAAATATGGCCTTAGTGTTGCTACTTTATTAACTGTTAATGGTCATTTTGTAATTCATTCTGGTCTTCTCGTGCTATCTTCCTTTACAATTTGGCAATTTTCTGCAGTGCTATGCTTAGATTCCTTTCCCCTTATCTTCTGTATATCTACTCTGGCTTTCTGCGCTGTCATTACCATGAGGCTTACATAAAACACCTTCTATTTAAGCCAGTATCAAATTAAGTTCAAACAAATACTACTCTTCCTCCCAACATTTTATGTCTCGACGTCACAACTTACATCTCTCTCCCTTGTGGATCCATTAACAAATTATTGTAGTTGTAGCTATTTTTAATACTTTTGCCTTCTGAACTCTTGGCCAGGTAAATCACTTACTGTCATTTCATCAAGATCTGTTTCTGGAGTTTTCACATGTTCTATTTTGGGGAAACATCTTCTTGTTCCTCATTGTCCTTGACAATGGTGTCTGTGGTGTCTCTGCCTCAGATGTAATGGCCACTCCCCCCAGTTTTGACAGACTGGTCTCATGTAGGAGACGAAACTTCTCACTCAGCCTGGCCCAAGCTGTTGATTATTTCTCAAACCTCTGGGATTGTCCAAGCTGCCTTCTTTGTTCTTAGTGGCTCCCAACAGTTGAGCGCCAAGCCCTGTCAGTGTCCCAAGGGCGAGGATTCCAGTCAATTCTTGGATGTAAGATGATTGGAAGCCAGATGCTCAGGCTGTGGCTTTTCAAGTAAGCAAACAGGGCTCCACCAAGGAAAAACTGGAAGATGGACACTATTGTCTGTTCCCTCTGTGCTGAGCTCTGGGGGATAGCTGGCTCGGAACTGTTGGTTTGCTCCAGTGCTGTGGGACCAGGGAATAGAAGCTCTTCTATGCACCAGAGCCAGTCAAACAAGAGGTGCTTCCGCTGGGCAGTGGCCACAAAAGCAGAAGCACCAGACACGTGCACAACGTCTTTCCGGGGAGATTCCTGCTACACAGAGGAGGCCAAAGGGAAAACAAGGGTAGCCCCCCACCCGCCCTCCGCTGGTGCCTGGGGAGGCTCTGCCTTGTAGGTGTGTGCTAGCCCAGAAGCCTGACCGTCAGTCAGCAGCTTTTCAACTATGGAAATAGGCCTCTTTTCAGAGAAGGACTGCGAGATTAGTGCTTCTGTCAGCCCATTCTGTGCTGAGCCCTGGGAGGAGCTGATTGTCAGTCTACTGCGTTCAGGGGTGACCGTACAGTCATCTACTACTTTCTTTGTCTGCTACAGCCTTGTGGTTCTCATGGTTGCAAGCTTCAGTGCTTCTCAGAGCTGGGTGTTTTGGGGGCAATCCTTCAGGTGGAAGTGTTGAACGTTAGGTGCTGGATATTGGGGGTAAACCTTTTGCTCCTCACGTTGAAGCCAGGAGTTGTGAGTTCCCTCCTGAAGGCACAGCACTGTGCCAGGGGTGACGTACACGTCCAGAGTGCAGCTCAACCTTTTCGTGACCATTTTGGTGTGGGCGGTGTGGGTATTTTCTGTGGTTGTTAACCAGATGTGTAGGACTTCCTTCTCACATTTATGAACTTCTTTCGCAAGAAATTGCCCTGTGTGTAGCTATAAATTCAGTGTGTTTTGGGAGGAGCTTGAGTTCATGATCCTCCCCTATTTACATCTTGAACCAGAACCTCCCATCTTTGTTCTAAAAAAAAAAAAAAATCTTTCCTTCTTTCTATATCCGCAGTGTTTCACACTTAGGAGACACTCAATACATGTTTGTTTCATGGAGGAGGTACGAGGGTGGGAACAGTTATTTGCATCCATTTTTATTGCTGAAAGACTATTATTTTTTAAAACATTTATTCACTTTTGAGAGACAGAGATAGACAGAGTATGAGTGGGAGAGGGGCAGAGAGAGGGAGACCCAGAATCAGAAGCAGGCTCCAGGCTCTGAGCTGTCAGCAGAGCCTGATGCGGGCTGAACCCATGAACTGTGAGATGGAGTCACCGGACACTCCCTATTCCTAAAGGACTATTAGGTAAAGGTTTAATTTCTCCATTGTCTTATATGATGAGTTTCTACCCCTCCACAACCCCCACCCCAGCAAAACAATGTGAAGGCTGGTCAATAACAAGAAGAAAAACACTCCTATAATAAGAAACAAGGACATGACGACTTAGAGAGGAGAATGTGGTATCTCCTGTTCTGAAGGATTCTGGAAAGTAAAAGGAGCTCCTGAACACAGAACGTGATCCTACCACTCTCTCGTATCTTCTACTTAGAACCTCATGGCCCTCGGATGACTCTTCTCCAGGCATCCTGTCTAATCACAGCCTTCCTCTTCTGCTGGCAGCTTCTGACTGTGGACACATTTACTCCAAGTTGAAAATCTCAAGTTACCACCCGATGGCACCATTCAGTAGCTTGCTGCAATTTGCATCCTCCACCTTTTTAATGTTTCTGCATTTCTAAAGCTTGGGTCTGACTCCTTCCGCAACTATTTCACAGAAAATGCTCTTGCCGGGTCACCGATTATCACTAAACTCAAAATAAAAATCTTTAATTATGTGACTTCGCTCCAGCCAATGCCATGGCCAGTTTTTAGCCTCCTGTACTCCCCGGATTCTGTGGCACTTCTCTCATGATCTCCCCAAAGACAGGCTCGTCTTCTGCAGCTCCCTATATATTTGATATTCTCATGTTCTCTTTTCCAGGTCTTGTGGTACAACTTTTACCTGGAATATCTTACTTATTTCTAAGGCTTCAATGGCCATGTGTATACAGATATGGGCTCCAAACTCTGTGTTTCCTGAGCACTAGATCCATAAATCCAAGACTTCCTTCAGCCTCTCCAGTGGATAAGCTTCAAAAACAAGTTCAAATGTGATGTCCTCTGATTCCTGAACAACTAGCCTGCCATACATCTAGATTTCTCGGTTGAAGTTAATAGTACCAGCAACACAATCGGCAACTAGGCACCTCCGTGTCTTCTCCCTCTCTCTCCGTCCACGTCGATTCAGTCCAAATCCCGTGTCTCTCAGAGCCACCCATTATTTCCATTTCCCTCTACACAATTTTTATGAAGGTCAATATTATTTCTCACATGGATACTTTTTTCATATCTCCTTACCGGACCCCTTTACCTGTATGATAATTTTCCTGCTTTAAATTCTCCACTATTTCTCAGCTGCCCACAGGATAAAATAATACCAGACTTGATTATAGGATCTATCATCATCTCTAGCTACATTCTGCCTCGTAGGCAATGATTGAGTCACAACAAACTCCCTCTAGCCCTCATTGATTCTGTTCCCCCTTACACACCCACCACACCTCTGCATGTGGTGACCACTTGAGGTGCATCGCTGTTAGCCCTTTCTTTGGGTAACTTTTAACCATTATTTCGGTTTTAATATCAACCTATGACATCCTAGCAAAAATTCTTTTCTTATTTTTTTAATTCATCTATAGGATATTCAAATACCAAACCTGTATTCCCTCTATCGTAGCATGTATCATTCTGTATTTTAAGTGTTGCTTGGTAGTATATATCTCTGTTAAATTTAGAGAATAAGAAGGGGGGCACCTGGATGGCTCAATTGGTTAAGTGTCTGACTCCTGACTTCAGCTCAGATGGTGACCTCATGGTTCGTGAGCTAAAACCCCACATTTAGCTTTGCACTGACAGCCTAGAGCCTCTTTGGAATTCTCTCTCCCTCCTCCTTCTCTACCCTTTCCCTCCATTGTGCTTGCACATCCACTTTCTCTCCCTCTCAAAATAAATATATAAACTTAAAAAAATTTCTTAAGTATAAGAAAGACATTGTCTACCCCGATTACTAGGATAATTCTAAAATAGAATATTGGTTCCATAAATATTAGTTGAACAAATGGATGCATTAGTAACAGTTAAGTAAATTAAGTATATTTTGTTTTATCTAAGTCATACAGAATTAAATATACATACCCTACAAAGAAGACAGATGTAGTATGTCCCTTCCCAAAAGGTAACGTCCAGTTATTAAAGGCTGCTCAACAATGTGCTTATGACATGATGCCACTCACTCTTTCATAAGAAGTATAGTAGAATCTACTCTTTGTTATGGTAGTACTATTTTTGCTTAAATCCAGCCCTGAAGCAAGGAAAAGCCCTTCTGGGCATTCCCCAAGAAAAGATATACCATAAATTTTAGTGCAGAGTAAAAATATTAATATTTTTTTTCTCTACACATTACAAGCATTTCACTCCAAACATTACATCTGGATGTTTCTTGACTAATCTATTAGTCTAGGTTTGATCTTTTCTTTCTTTGGTCATTTAATATTCTTCCTGCCCTTTCTTATCAGAATAATTGGGCTTTCTGTGAGCTCACTCAGAGCTAGATCCCCTGATTTGTAGATTATGCCTGTTACAGTAAAAACCAAAAAATGTTTATCAGGGATCCACAAAGACTGATATATCTAAGATTGCTGCCACTGTCAAATGTCCAATCTGTCAGAAACAGAGACCAATGTTGACCCCTTGATACAGTATTAACCTCAGAGGAGAACACTGAGGCACTTGCTGTAGTGTTGACCACACTGAATCCCTTCTATCCTGGAAGGGACAGTGAGATACCTTGACCAAAATAAGTATTCTTGGTTAAGTTTGCATTTATTTCCTATCCACAAGACCTAAACAAGTATACTATCCAAGAGAATACAGACTTCTACCTACCTATGAGTCCCATATAACATATCATTCAAAGAGTCAGTTTTAAGGGGCGCCTGGGTGGTTCAGTCAGTTAAGTGTCCAACTTCAGCTCAGGTCACGATCTCATGGTTCATGGGTTTGAGCCCCGTGTCGGGCTCTGAGTTGACAGCTAGCTCAGAGCCTGGAGCCTATTTCAGATTCTGTGTCTCCCTCTCTCTCTGACCCTCCCCTGCTCATTCTCTCTCTCTCTCAGAAATAAACAAAACATTAAAAAAAATTTTTTTTAAAAAGAATCAGCTTTAAGAAAAAGGAAGCATGGGGATGGGCATATTGATCATGAGATCTACCAGCTCTAACACATACTGAAATACACAAAGTCCAATCTGAAAAAATAATAAAAGATCCTCTTCAAAGTGTAGGAGAGGGGCCAGTTTGGATATCATACTCAGTAAAAATGGCACACCCATCTCTGGGAGGTAGGGAGTTCCCTAGATCAATACTATTTTATGGTGCAAAGTCGCTCCATTCCCTGATACTCCTAATGAGTCAGTAAGTCGAGACTGTGTTTCTTTTTCCTACAAGTCGAAGACCTTTGGTTCTAGAAGCCTCCATTAGAGAAATTCTTCTCAGAGCATCCAGGAGGAATCTCATACATTTTAACCATAGTAGTCATTTTCCTCATAAGATGGGACTGAGGCTGTACTGGGGGTGGAGGGCAGAGCACACACACCTGTCACCCAGGGGTCTATTGGAGGCATGTCCTGGTCCTCCCCTCCTGAATTTAGATGACATAAAGAAGTAGAGGAGTTAGAAACTCATAAGGATCCTGGATGAACTGCATCTTGGACTCCTTAACGATGTGGGTCTGGGTCATGCCACCAGAAAATACTCCCAAACTAGCTGATGCTGGCTAACTGTGAAGGGAAAATAGAAAGGAAGGTACAAAGAGATGGTGAATTCTGAGATCAGCCCTTGGCCAGCTGCTGCAGCTGGAGGTATATTTCCTCCCACGTTATCTAAGTTTCCTTACAAAAACAAAACAAAACACAAAGAAAAGACAAAAAAAAAAAAAAAAAACCAACAACACCACCAAAAACGGATTATTTCGAATCCCTAAGGGATTATATAATATTATAACATTATAATATTATAACATTATAATGTTCCTAGAAGGGATTATTTTTGCAAAGCAAGTATATGTGAAGTGCTCAATGGGTTGCAATTTTGTGTGCCTCAGAAACCCCCTAAGACAGAGGCAGGATCTCCCCCAAATGCAAAGACTGTTGGTTGCTGAGGGCTCCTTACTAAGCCCATACCCACGAAGTCACCCACGATGCAGGAAACAGCCACACCCAGAGCATGTCTCCTCCCCCGGTATAGCCCACATTCCACTGCTCGATGGGGTCAGAAACAATGGTACAGCCCCTTGATACATTCCATCCCTGAACTTTGACCCCAGCTTGGATATGCTCCCCATGAGACTGGCAGAGGCCACCCTCTGGGCCCAGCCCTATTTATTTCTCCCTCACAAACCTTGTTTCTGAAAAATGTTCACCACAAACTTCTTCCACCAGGTGCTTCAGCACAGATGAGGCTAAAAATATGTATCTACTATAAGGTATTTATCAGTAATGAAACAAAAAATGAGTCACAAGTACTTTTTGTAGTAACAGGGAGAACGGCTGGACTTTAAGTATCATGCTATATAAGGAAGACAAAACACGAATGTAACTTTGGGGAAGATCTTCCAGTACTTTCTATAGTGAGGGTGATGAGAAAACAAGAGGAACTAAACAAATCCGGACTGAACCCACACAGACTGGAAATAACCCATTGGGCCTGAATGACCACTGTCAAGGCAGAAGCTAGTGGAACAGCAGAGATAAACAGAAGGAGGCTGACTTGTGTGTTTAGCAGGCAGCATTACCTTTTTAAAAAATTTTCAGCTCTCACAAATTACTTTGAGGAATGCAATTATCTGAACATTCAGAGTTTTAAAGTATATTGTAATCTTACTGCAGTGAAGATTTAAAACCCAAGATGGTATTTCAACTCGGATGGAATCAGACTCTAGGTTAGCATAGATATTTTTAAAATTCCACATTTAAAGACACCTTAAGTATCTTAAATATTACTATATTTAGTATCTACCATCTAATTCAAAATAGTTTATGTTTTTAGATTAGAAATGAGCTAAAAGGGATGTTTATCTGTACATCTACATCTCTCTCTCTCTCTCTCTCTCTCTCTCTATATATATATATATATATACACATATATAAAAGAAGAGAAGAATATGCTACAATTATCTGCTAAGCAAATGGCTGTCTGGTGGTTGGATAAGTCAAGTTATTATATAATACGGGGTGCAAACTGTGTCTCAGAAAACATACTAACAGATTTGTATGCATTTCCTATTTTGACAGAATCCTCTGTCCTACGTTACAATTTTTATAATCTCAGTGTCAAATTAAGAAATTGAAGTCTAAGGAAGCTTTATGTAAGGAAGCTTTTCAATGTCACATAGCTGGAAAATGTCTGAATTAAGCCTAACCTAAACTAAATAAGGTAAATGTGAAATGTAATCACTTGGTTAATCAAACAAAAGATAATATGATAAAGCACTAAAGCACTAAAAGAAGTATACATACAGGGTAAAGGGACTATGGAAAATAGAGATACAATATTTTCATTGCCTCTAGATCAATAGTTGAAGGTGCTGGAAACTTTATTTTGTGTGAGAACATGAGCAAGCTACCGTACAGAAGAAAAACTATGAACGTGCATGTTCATACACATTCATAAAATCCATGGTCACATCCAGGTCTGCTCCAGCTGGCTGACCTACACCCGGGTCTGAAAGAGTCAAAGTAGCTGACCTTGATTTGTTCTTGGGGAGAAGGGCTAGGTCCTAATGGCAGATCCATTAAAACTAGGAAATGAGTCTGGGGATGTATAAACAATACAGAAACGAAACTCTTGTGTGAGAGTATGGGAAAGTGGGCGCCTGGGTGGCTCAGTCAGATGAACATCAGACTCTTGATTTCAGTTCAGGTCATGATCTTATGATTCAGGGGATCGAGCCCTGTGTTAGACTCTGCAGTGACAACGTAGAGCTTGCTTGGGATTCTTTCCCTCTCTCTCTGTGCCCCTCCCCTTGCTCTCTGCTCCTCTCCTCTTCTCCCAAGCTCTTTCTCTCTCCCTCTCTCTCAAAAAAAAAAGAGCATGAAAAGGTAATTTTTGAGTTTTCTTCCCTCACTTTCTCCCATCCCCTCTATTCTAGCAAGTAGTATTCTTGCTTCATACATGCTTAAGAAGTTAGTAGCGGCGTTTCTTGGATTTAGTTTCCAAAAGCTGGAGAAAATATACGAAGGGAAAGGGATCTGTGATATTCAAATAATATTACCTGATGTGGGAGAACAGAGATTAAGTCTGGGGACCAGTGAGTGGCAGAGGGCTGCAGACGGTTTCTTCCAAAGCCTGCAGGCTGTAAGAGGACCATTGAGGAAACCAGTGTGCTGGGCCGGGGCCCCTGGCTGCAGACCGGGGACCCCCAGTCTCATCAGAGACCACTGGCTCCACAGGGAAGCAGCAGAACGGTGCCGGCTCGGGTGTTTCCAAACAGGTCAGGATGCTGGGATTCCCAGCCACAGTCAGTGTCAAGGGAGGGGCATCTCCAAGACAAGGTAATGCCTTGGCACCAAGTAAGACCTCACCACGGGAGGAGCCTTCTGGAGCTGCGGCTGAGAGTACAACCCAAAGAGTGTTAACTACTGCTGACTCTCCCTCTGACCTTGGGGGCTTGCTCAGAGCAGAAATTAAGTTGACTGACAATAAATAAAAATAATCTGGAAACACACGTTCACCTGAGTTTGCAGACGAAAGCTCCTAGGTGCTCTACTACATGAAGGTAATGCAGCTGATGCATGTCCATTTCCAAATCAAAGAGATTAAATATTAAAGTCACTTATACATTTCATGTTTTATGTTTCACACGTCATTGTTGAGCATTTTTGTGGCATTCACACAATGGAAGTCTGTTTCAAAATGGAAGAAATTCATCTAGTTATATCAATTACAAAGTGATATTCAGTGCACATATTTCCACTCGATTATGGTGCTGATTTTCTGCAATTGAGCTTTAAGTTAATTAAATATGAAGCCCCCAAGTCCCTATTCATAAAATCTGCTCTCTCACATATAAATTATTTTCCTGGATAAGATCTTAATACACAAAATGTCATTCTTGATCTTGAACTGACATTGTGGTTGTGAGTTTATCTGTTTAAATTAAAAGTACAATGACCGCAAATGAAAAAAGAAATCCTATCTTCTTACCCACTTAGGTTGATATAATGCTTTATTTAGGATTAGCTTACTTAGCTGTCTAACATATGTTAGAGGGGATAATATTTAGTATTTTGTTTTTATTTGTTCATTTCTACAAAGCAGAGTTTAAAATGCATAGCAATTTTCTTCAGAGCTGAATGAAAGAATTCTGAAAATTAAACAATGTGAGTTCTTTGAAATATGAGTTCTGAAAATTAAACAATGTGAGTTCTTTGAAAAAGGTGTACATTCTGATATGATAATAAGTGAAGCCTTGGGTGTTGAATGCTGAGTATTCAAAATATTTCTTTAAATTTTCTTTATTCTTTAAAATAATGAAAATGCTAATCCTCAAAGAAAGAATATTAATGCATCATTTATGTGATCGTGCGCTTCTAACCCTGTCAGTCGATTACTACACAGCCTAGTGTCTCTAGGTTAGGCTGATGTCCCTAAGTAATTTCAGTGGTGCTTTGAAAGAATTATTTTCATACTGTCTTTTGACAAAAAACATTTGAAAGGAAAAAACAAAACAAAAACAAAACAAATTCTTTGTATCTAAAAAAGATCAGCAGGACCTCTTTGAAATCACCTCAGAATTCAGTTCTGAAGTCAGGTACTGGTTGTGCTCTGCTCAGAGCAGACCCTTTTATGTGCCTGGCCTTTTCTTTCATTTCCAAGAGTTTGATAAGCAAACACTTCCTGTCTTTCTGTCACCAGCCACTGACTCTTCACTTCCTGGACAGAGACAGCTGACTTTGGTGGTCCGCTTCAGCAGTAATGTTTCCTAGCTTTGAAGCAGGTCGGATTTTCAGGCATCCGGCTCTCTGCCATTTTAAGAGATATCTGAAATTGCCTGAGCTTGCTGAATATTTTAGCTCCAAAGAGTTTTTCTTTACAATAGGCAATTTTTCTGGGTAAGGACAGGAAGCATGAATCTTCGAAATTGAAGAGATGACATGCATACTTTAATGGTGTTTTGGGAAAACTCTAACTCATCTTCATTGTGTCTACATGACAGGCTTACCTTGGAAAGAAGACCACAGACTTACACTTTCACTTTGCTCTGCTTATTCAGTAAAAGTCAGCAGAATCTTGGAATCAAGTTGTCAGTGCTGTTATTTTCTTTAAAGGCAAATCCATTTCTGAAGAAGAGGATCCCTAACAAAGGCATCAGCTTGTCTCTAACCAGATCTCCTGGTGAGACTGGGTGGACTGTCCAATTTTTTTTGTGTGTGTGTGTGGTCTAATTCATGACATACTCATTCTATTGTGATCTGAACCCACCGTGATCTGAACCCCAAATCCTATCATCAAACAAGAAGTGACTTCTCTCTCCTATAGGGTTAAGGCCTTTCCTACAGACTTCTCAGAGCGATTTCTTACTTATTGATAATCCTTTCTCACTACACTGAATTGCAGAGAAGAGAGAAGAAAACATTTTCTATTCATTTTTATTTTCATGGTCTCTGTCTTATTTTTGTTGACTCAGTGGCTTAAATAACACTTATTTTATGGAGGTGCACACAAACATAAAACTAGGCACTTAGGTTTGTGACTCTGGTCAAGGCATTTATATTAAAGCTCAGTTTTCTCATTGTAAATAAAGACAATAATGCCTCTTAGTATACCTCGAAGAATGTGAGGGTTAAATAAAATGAAATAAAGGAGGATGCTTTGTAAATTGTAAAATATTATACAGATGTGAGTGATACAAGAATTTAACCATCATGCAAACAGATTCAAGTTACCTATCTTGTTATTTATCGGGTTTTTTTTTTTTTTGCCAGAAGCATATTTTTTCAACTAAAGCACTAAAATTAGAAATGAAAAGTTTGAGAAGATTAAAAAATTAGGTTAGAAGATGAAAAATTAGGTTAGAGACCTACCTGCAGGGAGATATACTATGATTCTATTTCTATTAGATCATAGGCATTTAGAGGAACATATAGAAAGACGTTCAAAAAGTACTGGTGTGTTTTCAGGGGGGGTTCGCATTAATTTTTTAAATGATTACGTATTTTTTGACAGAGCCCGTTTATCATATTTTTACAGTTAAACAATAAGGGTAAAGAGAAAAAAAAAGTCAGATAAAGACTATCTCCCTTCATGCTTTCCTTTTTATATTTTCATTTTAAACTTTATTTTGAGAGAGAGAGAGAGAGAGAGAGAGAGCGCACAAGTAGGGGAGGGATGAAGGGAGAGAGAATCCCAGGCAGGCTCCATGCTGGCAGCACAGAGCCTTATGTGGGGCTTGAACTCATGAACCTTGAGATCATGTCCTGAGCTGAAATCTAGAGTCAGAAGCTCAACCAACTGAGCCACCCAGGCACCCTTCAATTTCTGTTTTCATATTTCATTCATTGCAGGAAATTCTGCATTGCACTTGATAACCCCATCACTTTGTGAAAACACTCCTGCAGACGTATCAAGAACCACTTGTTTGCCAAGTGCAAGAGGCTCTTAAACTCTTTTGGCTTAGGAGAGACCCCGGGGCTCTGTGCGTGCTCCCTCGCTCCCTCACCCTTTTCTTCCCTGGATCTCGGGAACATCATACCCTGGGTATCCTGCTGCTTCTCAGAATATCATTCAATTGCCCTTTTTTCAGCTGACTTTTCTTCTGGTCTTTTTAAAATATAATTTTCAGTAAAGGATAAGATCATGACTTTCATACACATAGAAAAATGAACATATTTTAAAGATCTACCAATTTAGTGAGGGAATCAGACAGATGTTATAACTGGTTCAAAAGATCATTTGAAAACGGGCACATTCATAGATTAAGAGTATGGAAGTAGATATGTAAATGTAAATGGTGGCAGCACCACTTTTTCCACAGAGTAGACGTGAAGATAATTAATCCTCCACCAGACAAGACATCATTTGCATGTGTATTAGTGGCCTACAATTTACAAAGAGTTGTAAAATAGAACAAAGTCAGCAAAAGGTTAAAATTAATAATTCCTAAAAGTCTGTGCTATATATAGACTAGTCATAACATTTTATGGAATTTATTCTATTGAAACTTATTTTTTCATACCTCCTCCCATAATATCATTGTTTCTCTAAATTCTATTTGCTTTTCTCATTCTACATATTCCCCCAACTTTTATACTGAATTTATATATATTTATATTTATATATACTGACAAATAGCCAGAAGCATTTTTTTCCCCAGAAGCATTTAGGTACTGGTTCAGTGTCAACTTGTGTTATTTTTAATTATAATAAATCCCAGTTGATCATGGTGCACGAGCTTTTTCTCATATTGTTGAATTCCGTTAGCTAATATTTTGCGAAGGATTCTTGCATCTATATTCACCAGGGTCAAATGGCCTGTAGTTCTCATTTCTTGTACCTTCCTTGCCTGGCTTTGGTATGTAGGTAATGTTAGCCTGGTCAAATGAGTTTGAAACTAATCCTTTCTCTATTTTTTTGGGTAGATTTTAAGAAGGATTAGTGTTCTTCTTTAAGTATTTGGGAGAATTCACCAGTGAAGCCATCTGCTGCTGGACTTATTTGCATTAGGAAGGTTTTGATTACTGATTCAATCTCTCTACTAATCACTAGTCTGCTCAGATTTTCTGTTTCTTCCTGACTCAGAATTTAGTTTGTTTTTAAGAATTTATCCAATTCTATGTTGTCCAATTTATTGGCATAAAATTATTCATAATATCCTCTTATAAACCTTTGTATTTCTTTGGGAGCAGCTGTAACATCTCCTCTTTCATTTATAATTTTTTATTTGTCAGAGGCCTTTCTCTTTTCTTCTTGGTGATTATAGTTAAAGATTGGTCCATTTTGGGGGCTCCTGAATAGTTCAGTTGGTTAAGTGTCTGTCTTGATTTTGACTCAGGTCATGATCTATGGTTATGGGATCAAACTGCTCACTGGGCTCCACACTGAGCATGGAGCCTGCTTAAAATATTCTCTCTTTCTCTGTCTCTCTCCCTCCCTCTTTCCTTCTGCCCCTCTCCCCCCTTGCATCCTCTCTTTCTCTCTCTAAAAAAGAAACAAATAAATATTGTTCCATTTTGTTTATCTTCTCCAAAAGCCAACTCTTAGCTTCACTGATCATTTATATTGTCCTTTGAGTGTCTATTTCATGTATTGCCATTCAAATTTTTGTTATTTTCTTCCTTCTACTAACTTTGGGCTTCATTTACTCTTCTCATTCTAGTTCTTTGAGGTATAAAGTTTGGTCACTTATTTGAGATCTTCTTCTTTTTAATGTAGGTATTTATGACTATGAACTTCCATGTGAGAGCTGCTTTTGATGCATCCCATGGGTTTTGATGTGTTGTACTTTCATGTTCATTTGAATCAAGATTTTTTTTAAAATAGTTTATTGTCAAGTTGGTTTCCATATAACACCCAGTGCTCATCCCAACAAGTGCCCTCCCCCATGCCCATCACCTCCTTCCCCTCTCCCGCACCCCCAACAGCCCTCAGTTTGTTCTCAGCATTCAAGAGTCTCTCATGGTTTGCCTCCCTCCCTCTCCCCAATTATTTTTCCCCTTCTTCTCCCTCACGGTCCTCCGTTAAGTTGCTCCTAATCCTCCTATACGTGCAAACATATGGTATTTGTCCTTCTCTCCCTGACTTATTTCGCTCAGCATAACACCCTCAAGGTCCATCCACGTTACTACACATGGCCAGATTTCCTTCTTTCTCATTGCCATGAAGTATTCCATGGTATAGATAAACCACATCTTCTTGATCCATTCGTCCGTTGATGGACACTTAGGCTCTTTCCATGTTTGGGCTATTGTTGAGAGTGCTGCTATGAACAGTGGGGTACATGTGCCCCTATGCATCAGCACTCCTGGATCCTTGGGTAAATTCCTAGCAGTGCTATTGCTGGGTCCTAGGGGAGTTCTATTGTTAATGTTTTGAGGAACCTCTACACTGTTTTCCAGAGGGGCTGCACCAGTTTACATTCCCACCTACAGTGTAGGAGGCTGCCCGTTTCTCCACATCCTCGCCAGCATCTAAAGTCTCCTGATTTGTTCATTTTAGCCACTCTGAATGGCGTGAGGTGGTATCTCAGTGTGGTTTTGGTTTGTATTTCCCTGATGAGGAGGGAAGCTGAGCATCGTTTCATGTGTCAATTGGCCATCTGGATGTCCTCTTTGGAGAAGTGTCTGTTCATATCTTCTGCCCATTTCTTCACTGGATTATTTGTTTTTTGGGTGTGGAGTTTGATGAGTTCCTTACAGATTTTGGATACCAGCTCCATTATCTGATATGTCATTTGTAACTATCTTTTCCCATTCCGTCAGTTGCCTATTAGTTTTATTGATTCCTGTGACGTGTAGAAACTTTTTATCTTGATAAGGCCCCAGTAGTCCATTTTTGCTTGTATCAAGATGTTTTCTTAATTGATCTTTTGATTTCTCCTTTCTCTCACTGGTTGTTCAGAAGCATGGTGTTTAATCTCCACATACTTGTTAATTTTCCAGTTTTCTTCTTGTTACTAATTTCGGGTTTCATACCATTGTGGTCAGGAAAGATATTTGATATGATTTCAGTCTCCTTAAATTTAATAAGACTTGTTTAATTGGTCTAATATATGATCTATTCTGGAGAATGTTCCTTGTGTCTTCAAGAAAAATGTGTGTACTAGTGCTGTTCACTGAAATATTCTGTGTATTTTTGTTAGGTCAATCTGGTCTAACAGAGTTTAAGGTCAATGTTTCCATACTGATTTTCTGTCTGGGTAATCTATCCATTGTTGAAAGTGGGCCCTTGAAATCTCCTACTATTACTACATTGCTGTCTATTTTTTTTCCTTTCAAATCTGTTAATATTTCATTTATGTGTTTAAGTGCTTTATGTTGGGTGCAAAAATATTTACAAATGATATATCCTCTTGATAAAGTGATTTCTTTATCATTATATAATGGATTTTTTTCATCTTTCATTATAATCTTTGGTGTAAAGTCCATTTTGTCAAGTGAGATTTATTGCAGAGATGCAAGCACGGTTTAACATCCAGAAATAAATCAGTGTGATACATTAACAAAATGAAGGATAAAAATCATGCTATTATCTTAATAAACACAGAAAAAAAGACTTAAAAATGACTCAACATCCTTTCCTAATAAAAAATCTCAACATACTGAGTATAAGGAAAATGTACCTCTACATAATAAAGGCCATATATGACAAGCCCACAGCTAACATCATACTCAACAGTGAAACGCTGAAACTTTTCTTCTAATATCAAGAATATGACAAAGATGACCACTATTGCCACTCTGATACAAAGTAATGCTGGGAGTCCTAGCCAGAGAAATTAGGAAAGAAAAATAAATAAAAGCTACTCAAATAGGAACTAAAGAAGTAAAATGGCCTTTTATAGCAGAAAACATATTTGACATTTTAAGAAAAGAACCTAGGGGTGCCTAGGTGGCTTGGTTGAGTGTCCAACTTCAGCTCGTCATGATTTCATGGTTCATGAGTTCAAGCCCTGTGTTGGGCTCTGTGCTGACAGCTCAAAGCCTGGGGACTGATTCAGATTCTGTATCTCCCCTTCTCTCTGTTCCTCTCCCACTCGTGCTCTGTCTCTTTCTCTCAAAAATAAATGAATATAATAAATGAAATGATATCTTGTGTTGATGGATTGAAAGAATTAATAATGTTAAAATGTCCATCCTATCCAATAAAATCTAGAGATTCCATTCAATCCCTGTCAAAATTCTGATGGCATTTTTTATAGATACAGAAAACAACATTCCTAAAATTTGCACTGAACCACAAAAGACCCTGAATACCCAAAGCAATCTTGAGAAAGAAGAACAAAGCTGAAGTCATCATACTTTCTCATTTCAAACTGTATTACAAAGCTATGAGAATCAAAACGGTGTGGTATTAGCATAAGCCCAGACACATAGGGGTGTCTGAGTGGCTCCATCAGTTGAGTGTCTGACTCAAGATTTCAGCTCAGGTCATGATCCCAGGGTCATGGTATTGAGGCCTGCACCAGGCTTGCGCTGAGCATAGAGTCTTAAGATGCTCTTTCTCTCTTCCTCTGCCCTTCTCTCCCCCTGCCTATCTCTGTCTCTCTCTCTCTGTTGCCGTCTCTCTTTCTCTTTCTAAAAGAAGAAGGAAAAACAAAGAGCAGACACATAGATTAATAGATGAGAATAGAGAATCCAGAACTACATGCATGCACATATGGTTGATTAATTTACAACAAAGGAGCCAAGAATATACAATGGGGAAAGGATAGTCTCTGATAAACGTTTATAGAAAATTAGAGACTCCCAACTTTCCCATACACAAAAATCAACAAAATGGACTAAAGATTTGAATGTAAAACTGGAAACTAAAACTTCTAGTAGAAAACAGAGGATGTAAGCTCATTGGCAATGGTCTAGTATTAATTTTTTTATTTGACCCCCGAACAAATGCAACAGAAGCAAAATTAAACTGAGACTATTTCAATCTATAAAAGCTTCTACACAGCAAAGGAAACCATCAACACAATGAAAAGGCAGCCTATGGAATGGGAGGAAATATTTGAAAGACCATAAATCTGATAAGAGGTTGATATTCAAAATATATATTGAACTCATACAACTTAACAGAAAAACACCAAAGAAAATAAAACCCCACAAATAATAGGATTAAAAATTGACAAAGGATTCGAATAGACATTTTTTTTCTAAAAAAAGACATACAGACGGCCCACCAAGACATGAAAAAGGTACTCAACATCACTACTCATCAGGAAAATGCAAATAAAACACAACGAGTTATCACCTCACACCTGTGAGGATGCCTATTATCAAAATATAAAAGATGACTAATAATGCTGGTGAGAATGTAGAGAAAAGGGAACGCTTTTTGCACTGATGGAGGGAATGTAATCTGGCATAGCCATAATGGAAAACAGTATGGAATTTCCTCAAAAAATTAAAAATAGGACTTATGATCTAGCAGTATTACTTTGGAGTATATACTCAAAGCAAACAAAACCATTATTTCAAACAGATATCTGCATTCCATATTCACAGCAGCATTTACAATGGCCAATGTATGGAAACAATCTAAATGTCTACAGACAGATGAATGGTAATGAAAAGGTGGTATATATAATACAGACTACTATTTAGCCTTAAAAAGAGAAGAAAATTCTGCCCTATGCAACAATATGGAGTAACCTGGAGAGTATAACGCTGAGTGAAATAAGCCAGATAGTGAAAGATAAGACAAGTACTACAGTGAAATCTTTTTTTCTTTTTAAAATAATTTTAATGTTTTCTTTATTTCTGAGAGACAGAGAGAGAGAGAGCGCGTGAGCAGGGGAGGGTCAGAGAGAGAGGGAGACACAGAATCCGAAGCAGGCTCCAGGCTCTGAGCTGTCAGCACAGAGCCCGACGCGGGGCTTGAACCCATGAACCATGAGATCTTGACCTGAGCTGAAGTCGGACGCTTAACCGACTGAGCCACTCAGGCGCCCCTACAGTGAAATCTTATATGTGAAATCTATTTTTAAAAGAGAAGAAAAAAAAAGGTTGAATTCACAGACAAAGAGAGTAGAAAAGTGGCTGTCAGAGCCTGAGGTATGGGGGAAATAGGAAAAGGTTGGTAAAGAGTACAAACGTCTATCTGTTAGATTTGTACGGTTTGATAAAATCTAATGTAAAACATGATCATTTTAGTTACTCACATTGGGTTGTATCATTGAAACTTGCTGACAAAGTACAACTTAAATGCTGTCAACATAAAGAGAAAAGATAAAAATATGTGATTGGTGTGTTAATTCAACAGGGCAAACTTCTCATGATGTGTGTGTACACAGATCATCAGAGGGAGCCTGGGTGACTCAGTGGTTGAGGTTCTGACTTCAGCTCAGGTTATTATCTCACAGCTCGTGAGTTCGAGCCTCACGTCAGGCTCTGTGCTGACAGCGCAGAGCCTGGAGCTGCTTCAGATCCTGTGTCTCCCACTCTCTCTGCCCTTTCCCTGCTTGTGCTCTGTCTCTCTCTTAGAAATAAACAGAAAAAAATTTTTAAACAGTAAAAAAAATCATGTTGCACACTTTAAATACCTTACAACTTCGTCAGTCATACTTCAATAAAAAAAATCAAAACACCAATGGAGATTAACACTACTCAACTGTATTCTTTAAAATGATAAAGAAGGTAAAAAATAAAAAAAATCTACAGAGTAAACATTAAAAATTTTTAAATTACTATAATAAGCTTTTATACTTCTGTGGCATTTAATGCATTTTGAAACCCTATCACATCCCTTACCTCAATGAATGCTCACATAAACTCAACTTCGTAAGAATTTAGTATTTTGCAAATAAGGAAATTTGTTTTATAGACAAATATGCATGCTCAAGATAGTAAATGACATACTAAGGTATTTTTAGTTGCTGGAATATTGAGGTCTAAAAGTCAGACCTTATTTCTTTTTGTATAATGTGTTTTCTAGTATTTCAGGAAATGGAAATTAAGTGGAATTGGGCTACGTGTATTTAAAAAAAATCCTTCCAGATTATTCTAATGTGGGTGGCAGCTATGGTTGGGAGCTACAAGTCTCGAGAACTGAGAGTTCAGGATGTTCCTGTTGAGGGAACTATTTCCTAACAACCTGTTAATTCATCATAGTTTCCTGCAGCCCTGCATGGAGACCTAGAAAGATACGTGGTAATTCACAAGAGAAATCTGCAGCTATTTCAATGGGAGCCTTTCACATCCTATGTCATAACCATGCCCACTGTACCATCTTGTTGAAATCTTTGCGGTGACGTCAGTATTAATTTTACTCCAGAGTATACACTAGCACTTGAGGAGAAAGAAAAAAGGCTCTATGTTGCGTCTGTGAATTACAGCAGTGTAACTTGGTTTTATTTGTGCTTTCTTATGGGGTGCGCGCCTGTGTCTGCTCCTCCTGTCTGTATTCTTCAAAGCAGGACAAAGCTGCACGCACGTCAGAATGATTCTTTTTACGAATCCTCTATATTCTTGATAACTCTGTTAATACAGTTGTGTAGTGATGGTAGTCATTAGCCCTACAGATGACTTCTACAAACAGTATTTAAACAAGCAAAATCAATGCCAGAGAAGGAAACCTTTCTACAAATGTGGTGAAGACAACGATCATCTTCCATTGGGTCTCCTGTCCCTCCTCCTATCACACCATACAGGATGCGTGCATTTTCCTTCATTTCAATTCCACTAACACCTTTTACTGCGGATTAGAAGAAGCTTTCAAATAACATGTGAATATACACAAAGAAGAGACAAGGCCTGGGTCCAGTTCTTATTAATGTGCTACGTGCACACATATGCATAGCGTGTGTGTTGTGTGGCAGTACAAAAATGCACTATATTCCAAGCCTGAAGCAGTAACAACACCGGGCACGCGAAGCGACCAGCTTTCCCCGCGGCGGGGGGGGCGGTGAGGACGTGAGGCCCCCTCGGAGGCCGCGGCCACACCCGCAGAGACGCGGGGCTGGGGTCCGGCCGGCCGGCCTCTCGGGGCTCAAGGCGCTGTGTCTGCTCACCAGCCGCCCTAACTCTCCGTCGCGCGCGGGCCGCGTTACTGCGGACCCACTGCAATTAGGCAGAAATACGGATTCGAACGTGGTGAAGCCCAGAGCACGGGCGTGCCGCGCCTGGGGGCCTGGCAAGGTGACTCCCCAAGGTTACATCCGTAGAGGGTCACGGTCTGCGCTGACCCCTACCTTCCGGACGGCGGCTCGCGTCTGTTGGATGGTCGGGGGGGGGGGGGGGGGGTGGGGAGAGCAGACCGTTTGGCGAATGCACAGCTGTCGACCCGAGTTGTGGCCCGGGGCGCACAGGCTTCCTCCAGGGACTGGCGACTCCCCACCCACAGAGAAGCGGCACCTCTCACTCCTGCCCGAAGGCGGGAAACAGAAGCCTAGCTTCTGCCCCTGGCAGTAGAGGGTCAGCTGAGAGCCCAGGCTGCAGAGAAACAACCTCAAGCATCGTCAGTGCCTTTGGCTCGGAAAGCTGCCGGCGGCCTCGCCCCCCGGGGCTCAGGTGCCCCTGTTCTGCCCTGGAGAAGCCGGTGACCAGCCGACTCCAGACTCACGCATCAGCTGCCGGAGGTGCGGAATCTCTAGGGCCACCCCCCCCCCACACACACACACAAGGCACGCTCGTGTGTTCGGGCGTCGGCCACCTTCCTCCTCTTCTTAACTGACCCAAAATGCCTGCCATCGGAATTATATTTTAGGCACAACAGTAAAGTTCCAGTCTGGTAAGAAGTATAAGTTATCAGACACTAACTGCTAGGGATACAGAGACGAGAAGTAAAGCCGGGTCCGTGAAAAGCTCACGGCACAGGAGCCTATCTTCCGTCCACCACTGCTCTCCGCGCGCATCACACGGGGACCGTGACAGCGGCAGCCACATCACAGCAGCAACTGCTACCTCTCCGTTGTTTTCTATGGGCCTCACATGATGATAAACACTCTGCCAAGTTTATCTTAATGAATCTTTATAATCGCCTAATAAAAAAGTTGCATTCATCTTATTTTACAAACGGAGAAACTTGGGAACACAAGAGTTGGATAATTTATCCAAAATCACACAGGCAAAACTCCTAACCACTACGGGCAGTAACGGCAAGGACAGGGGACCGGGAAGATCTCTCCTTAACCTTATATGAACCTAGAGGTCGTAATTAAGTTCTCACATAAACTGGTTCTGGCTCTGGGGTTGGTGTAAGGGAACACAGCCGGCGCTCAGCTGTGCTTCAGCCCCGTCGGGGGCCTCCTGGGCAATCACAAGGCACATGGCAGACCATGCGGAGGGCGTGTCTACAAGGGCAGGTGGGACACGCACACTCTCTAGTTCCCTGGACGGCTGCGGGTATGTGAGGAGCAGCTGACTCAGGTATTATTTTCCGAGATACTTAACATTAGCTGCGGTGGAATGCTTTAAGTAGGAGCCTTTTTGAGATCACTTTTAAAATTTAGATAAGGAAACAAATCATCCCTCGCAGTAAACTGCCCTGTGACTTCCGCTTGTTTATTTCACACCTTCCTCTGACTCTTCTTGCTTTCTGTAGGATGCTCACACTTAGCTCGTGTGGAGTGTGATGGTCGGGCCCGTGGTTCAGCCACGCCGCCGGGCCGGTACATGGCAAACGGTTGCAGGAACAAAACGTCCGGCTCTGCTAAGCAGTGTTGTTTTGAGCGTGTATATCTTCTTTTTTAAATTTTTTTAATGTTTTTTATTTATTTCTGAGAGAGGAGAAACAGCGTGAGCAGGGGAGGGTCAGAGACGGAGACACAGACTCTGAAGCAGGCTCCAGGCTCTGAGCTGTCAGCACAGAGCCCGACGCGGGGCTCGAACCCACGAACGGTGAGATCATTACCTGAGCTGAAGTCAGACGCTTAACCGACTGAGCCTCCCAGGTGCCCTGAGCATGTCTATCATCTTATGCGGGAAGCAGGCGAGCTGGCACTTACCGAGTAGGTCGAGAATCACTTGTGGAAATTTGAGATCAATGGCACCATGGCTTGGACTTCAGGCGAGGTCTCCACATCTGCCTAACCCGTGACTGCAGCCCAATCCTTACCGTTCGGGCTCCTAATGAACACTGAGGCCTCATTTCATAGAGGCTTCATGTGCTCCTCTCTGCATAACATACATGGAAAAGAAGTGCTCACTCTTCAAGCAAATTAGTAGTTCTGAGCAGATATAATTAAGGAAGCAACAGGTCGATCATATGGAAAGAGCCATGTGATTCATCAGTAAACCAGAGGCTCATGTTGCTTTACTGAATCTTTTTTTTTTTTTTTTGGAATATTTTACTGACTTCTAGTACAAGTAGTTCCTATCATCTCACTTTAACCCGGTAAAAAACCTAACATCTTTAAGAAACTAAGGTTTTAAAATTAAGTGTATGCAGTTCGCTACTATTTTCTATCACCTGTGCCTCATACTTCCTCGGATTTTCCGATATTCACTGGAAACATGAACATGGACTTAGAGCAGATTTACTAGATGAAGCGTTTTATTAGTTAAAAATGTTTTCTAGAATCCGGGGCAGATGTAAATTTAGGTTTGAAATCGAAACGGTGCTGAAGACAGCATCCTTCCTCCTTGACCTTTTTCTCTAAACAGATTGCTGCAGAGGTGTTGCAGGGGGAAACGTGGGGGGAAAGGGGTGTGTCAATTCCACAAGACAAGCAAGGATATTAAACACCACCTGATTTGAGTGGTAAATCATTCCTGTACTCTCAGCAAAATTCATCTTCCTCATTATAATTCTTAGAGTTCTGTCTTCATCACTTCCTAAGCCTACTTCTTACAATGTAGGAACCACGACTGCGGAAATCTCCAGACAGATCACCAGAAACATCCATTTGAGATAAACAAGACTAGAATACTTAGATTAAAACTTTTATTACTCATGGTAGGCACTATTCCTTCGGTCTTCACGTGGCTTTCAGTAATAGAAGGTCACCTAACAGAGCTAACTACCGGGGACAGGGGGGCGTTGGAATGACACATGAAAAGCAGGGAGATGAAGAAGGAAGCTGTCCTGTATCTGCGTGTCTGTACAGACAGACTGGAAATTTGCTAAATCACAGAAACGAACTCAAACAGAGTCAGAGAGAAGTATTATGTTCTAAGGATAACACCGTGATGCACAGGGAAACAGTATTAGAAACTCTGTCATGATTAAACTTGTA
Source organism: Hyaena hyaena (assembly GCF_003009895.1). Taxonomy (NCBI): domain Eukaryota; kingdom Metazoa; phylum Chordata; class Mammalia; order Carnivora; family Hyaenidae; genus Hyaena; species Hyaena hyaena. Next base: position 532,749 of record NW_024081118.1, read on the forward strand.
AAATTTTGTTATTTGCAGTGTTTCCTGTGAACAATGATTCCAAGGAATAGCGTTTCCAAACCACCATTTTAAGGACTTACTTTGTTGCCTAAACTTGTTATTTCTTGGACACCTTATTTGCAAGAATCATTCACTGTTAGCCAAAAATGGGACCATAAAGACATTTAACATAGCTACGGATGCAAGCAGCGACTGGCTGCTGAGGTCATGGTCTCTCCTCACTTGCCTGCGAAACAGCGACCTTAACTGTGGCCTCTGTAGGTTATTTCCTTCTTCAAACAGTAAGGTCTCTGCAACAATCACTTTCCTCACTGCTCAACGAATTTTTTCTTGACACCCAAGATTCAGGAAAAAAAAACATATTTCCTGAAAAATATAAGAAAATCAACATGGAAACACTGAAAGTCAATTTAAAAACAAAATTTAAAAAAAAAAGTCAAATTTAAAAAAAGTCAAATTAAAAAAAAAAATAGAAGCGTCCGGGTGGCTCAGTCGGTTAAGGGTCCAACTTCAGCTCAGGTCATGAAAACCTGCGGTTTGTGAGTTTGAGCCCCCTGTCGGACTCTGTGCTGACAGCCCGGAGCCTGCTTCAGATTCTGTGTCTCCCTCTCTCTATGCTCCTCCCTTATTCACTCTCTGTCTCTCTCTCTCTCAAAAATAAATAAACATTTTAAAAAAAGTATAAATATCATGAGGTAGGATTACGGTTTTGTTACTAATTAAATTTTGTTGGATATATAGCAAAGGTATATTTTTATTTAAAGATCTCTTTTAGGGGTGCCTGAGTCAGTAAAGCATCCAGCTCTTGATTTTGGCTTGGTCATGTCCTCCCACTTCTTGAGTTCAAGCCCCACATTGGGCTGTGCACTGACAGTGTGGAGAATGCTTGAGATTCTCTCTCCCCCTCTCTCTTTCTCTGTCCCTCCTGTGCTCATGGGCGTCTCTCTCTCGCTGTCTCTCATTCTCAGAATAAATACATAAATGTTAAAAAACTTAAAAAATAAAGATATCTTTTAAAATTACAAAAAAACCCTACTAGTAATGTTATTTATTTATTTATTTATTTATTTTTAATGTTTACTTCTTTTTTTTAATTTTGTATTAGCATTCTAGGAAAGGTATCAGTTTTATTTCTTTTTATTTTATTTATTTTTTTACAAATAGTTTACTGTCAAGTTGGTTTCCATATAACACCCAGTGCTCATCGCCACAAGTGTCCCTCTCCGTGCCCATCTCCCCTTCCCCCGCCCCCCACATCCATCAGTCCTCAGTTTTTGTCAGCATTCAAGAGTCTCTCATGGTTTGCCTCCCTCCCTCTCCCCCTCTATTTCCCCCTTCTTCTCCCCCATGTTCCTCCGTTAAGTTCCTCCTAATCCTCCTATATGTGCAAACATATGGTATCTGTCCTTCTCTGCCTGACTTATTTCGCTCAGCATAACACCCTCAAGGTCCATCCATATTGCTACACATGGCCAGATTTCATTCTTTCTCATTGCCGTGTAGTATTCCATGGTATAGATAAACCACATCTTCTTGATCCATTCGTCCGTTGATGGACACTTAGGCTCTTTCCATGTTTTGGCTATTGTTGAGAGTGACGCTATGAACATTGGGGTACATGTGCTCCTATGCCTCAGCATTTCTATATCCCTTGGGTAAATTCCTAGCAGTGCTATTGCTGGGTCCTAGGGGAGGTCTATTGTTAATGTTTTGAGGAACCTCCACATTGTTTTCCAGAGGGGATACACCAGTTTACATTCCCACCAACAGTGGAGGAGGCTGCCCGTTTCTCCACATCCTCGCCAGCATCTAGAGTTCTCTGATTTGCTCATTTTAGCCACTCTGAATGGGGTGAGGTGGTATCTCAGTGTGGTTTTGATTTGTATTTCCCTGATGAGGAGGGATGCTGAGCATCGTTTCATGTGTCCTTTGGCCATCTGGATGTCCTCTTTGGAGAAGTGTCTGTTCATATCTTCTGCCCATTTCTTTATTGGGTTGTTTTTCGGGTGTGCAGTTTGGTGAGTTCCTTATAGATTCTGGATATCAACCCTTTATCTGATATGTCGTTTGCAACTACCTTTTCCCATTCCGTTGGTTGCCTATTAGTTTTGTGGGTTGTTTCCTTTGCCGTGCAGAAGCTTTTAATCTTGATGAGGTCCCAGTCATTTATTTTTGCTCTTGATTACCTTGCTTTTGGGGATGTGACAAGTAAGAAGTTGCTGCGGTGGAGGTCAAGGAGGTTGTTTCCTGCTTTCTCTTCTAGGGTTTTGATGGTTTCCTGTCTCACGTTCAGGTCCTTTATCCATTTTGAGTTTATTTTTGTGCATGGTGTGAGACAATGATCTAGTTTCATTCTTCTGCATGTTACTGTCCAGTTCTCCCAACACCATCTGTTAAAAAGGCTGTCTTTTTTCCATTGGATACTCTTTCCCGCTTTGTCAAAGATTAGTTGGCTGTATACTTTTGGGTCCACTTCTGAGTTCTCAATTCTGTTCCATTGGTCTATGTGTCTGTTTTTGTGCCAAGACCATACTGTCTTGATGATGACAGCTTTGTAGTAGAGGCTAAAGTCTGGGATGGTGATGCCTCCCGTTTTGGTTTTATTTTTCAGTATTACTTTGGCTATTCAGGGTCTTTTGTGTTTCCATACAAATTTTAGGATAGTTTGCTCTAGCTTTGAGAAGTATGCTGGTGCAATTTTGATTGGAATTGCATTGAATGTAGATTGCTTTGGGTAGTAATGCCATTTTAACTATATTTATTCTTCCTATCCATGAGCATGGAATGTTTTTCCATTTATTTGTGTCTTCTTCAATTTCCTTCATAAGTTTTCTATAGTTTTCATCATACAGATCTTTTGTATCCTTGGTTAGGTTTATTCCTAGGTATTTTATGATTTTTTGTGCAATTGTGAATGGGATCAGCTTCTTGATTTCTCTTTCTGTTGCTTCATTGTTGGTGTATAAAAGTGCATAATGTTATTCATTTAAATAGCAAATTATAAATACCCAACATATACTATTGGAAATGAAGTTCAGAGTAAAGTTTAAGTGAATGATTATAGTACTTGGAACACAGGTCGAGCTTTCTTACATTAAAAATCTAGGCAACCAACCCATCCAGCCCTGACCCTTCTTCACAAATACAACCTATCCTTTAAGAACTGGCTTGAAGTCCGTATTTATTTACAGCCCCCCCACGCCTGCAGTATTTTCTACCTCCACCCACATGCTTTAGTGCCTTGTACCCTTAAACACTGGGGGAAAAAAAAAAAAGAAAGAAAAAGAGAAGAAAAACCTTTGCATGGAGCCATGATTTTTAAAATGGTAAGAACCTAAATTAATTTCTGACATGTTTATAGCATTTACCACAATATCTAATAAAGGTTTAGGGTAATAGCTCAGTACAAACCAGTTGGTAGAATTCAATCTTCTGAAAAGCTACTGCTTTGTTTATAATTTGCATAAAGTCTTTTTAAAAGTTTTTACATAATGTTGATAAAAATTTAGGTCAAGATACGGGTTCTGCTTATTGAATTAGAATCTCAGTTTACTGATCTGCCCAACCTCCTCTTCCTTCCCCTTCTTCTAGTATGGAAGTCATACCAGTGTCTTCTTGAATGGGCTCTCTTCCCCCCAAATCTGCACTGGATACTTCAAAAAGGCCCTCTGTTCTCCAGCCTTATAATTTGATAAAAATTGCAAAGTATCTGGATTGTTTTTACATCAAAATATAAATGTGATGCTACAGGGCCACTGGGAAGTGACAGCCACTTAGCCGGACGCTCGCTGCACCTCTGTGACTTATGGATGCTTCACTTTTCTTACGTAAGATTGACTGTGGGGCTTAATACTGAATAAAAACAGCTGTCACAGCTGCTCACACTGGGTATAAATCAGGGGTTCTCACTCGCGGTGGCAGGGAGCAGTATGAGCACCTAATGTGCACTGGGAGGCAGCGTGTCCTTGTGGAGAAAGGCCCGCCCCGGGTAAGAAGTGGGCAGAGGCCTCAACGGACCCACAGCGCAGCACTAGCCACAGGCACGGCTCTCCTGATCTGGGCATCAGGGCCCGGCGGGGTTCGAAATGAGCGAGTCGTCAGTGTTCCCTATATTAGTGTATTACTCTCTCAAATACATATTCATTAAAAAAAAAAAGAAAAGGAAAGAAAAAGTCACCTAAGGACACAATGACCAAGGTATGACTGTTTTGTTTTGTTTTGCTTTAACAGCTTTATTGAAAAATCATTTACATATGTAAAATCACCCCTTTTAAGTGTACAACCTATGTATTTTTTAAATTTTAGAGATAGAGTAAGAGTGAGCTGGGAGAGGGGCAGAAGGGGAGAGAGAAAAAGAGAGAGACAGACAGAGAGACAGACAGGCAGAGAGCACTTCACGCAGGCTGCATGCCCAAAGAGCCTGGCACAGGGCTCCGCCCACACCCCTGGGATCATGACCTGAGCTGAAATCAAGAGTCAAACACTCCACTGACCGAGCCACCCAGGCGCCCCTCGTACAACATGATGTTTTTAATGTTTATTTATTTTTTAGACAGAGCATGAGCAGGGGAGGGGCAGAGGCAGGGAGAAGCAGAATCCGAAGACAGGCTCCAGGCTCTGGGCTGTCAGCACAGAGCCCAACCTGGGGCCCGAACCCCTGGGCCCGAACCCCTGGGCCACAGCATCCTGACCTGAGCCGAAGTCAGTCGCTTACTTGACTGAGCCTCCCAGGCTCCCCAACATAGTTTTATGGGGAGAGCTTGAAGGCTGCTTTGGGGAGAGAGAGATCTTGGAGCAAAAACTCAAGAGACTCCTCGTCAGATGCCATCAGCAGGCGGCCACCCGCGTCACCTCCTCACAGGCCAGGCTTGTCATCGCCTCCTGGGCGCAACTTCCACCTTCATCCAGATGTTTAGAACGTTCTGTAACTAAACAGCTATTTACTCACATCGTTGTTACAATCAAATCATTACGGCGGTTCTTCAGGAATTCTGCTACCCAAACGTATTAGTATTGCATTTTCCGTTACGTGTTAGTATTATTAGCAAATGACACTTGTACATGTTTTCTCCAAGACAGCAGACAGACGCAACCCCTGGAAGCCACGGGAAACACAGCATCTCGGGCAAGACGTTCAGAACCAGGCAGACAGGAAAGGTGATGAGCCCAGCTTCTCAGAATCAAACAGGGCTACTGAGTAACACAAGTTTCAGGACCCAGACTCAGATGCACAAAATCTCGGAGAAACCACCTCAAACGGGCGCTGTTTTCCACCCGGGGCCTCCCACCCATCTCCCCGGCCAGGTGCCGGTCCCACGCGGGTGAAACGCCCACTTCCCGCAGGACGGTGGCAGAATGTGGCCTCGAGGACAGCGGGGCCAGGGAGCCGCCACCCAACCGGGGACTGCGTGCACACGCAGCAGTGTCCAGTCTGCACAGTGTTAGAGGTCACCCCACCTCCGAGACACTGGAAGAGGAACTGAGGCAGGTGGCCCGGAAGATTCAGCACCTGAACTGTCCCTGTCGATGGGTCTATTCGGCATGATGGTAACAATTTAGGACTGTGGTTCTCGGGCATTTTCAAACTTACAATGACCTTCAGACATACATGTGTGATTTAAACACGGACTATACGTCCTCAAAGCAAACAAAAGAAAATTTTATCATCATATTTAAACCGATCACAGCTTTTTAATGACTCTCTATACACACCCCAGCAAGGCTTCAAGGAAGGAAAAATGCAGAAGGTTTAACAACCAAGAATCTGAGGAACCTGACTGTAGTGAAAATCCCTTTCATTTGCTGATAACACGGCAAACAAAGCTTTGAAACTCGAATGCCCATCACATGGAAGTTCATTCCAGCGTACCACCTAGCAGACGCACACGCACACGCACACGCACACAAGCAAATCTCCCTTTCTCTGTGTGACCTGATGACAGGTCTTCAAAGCTGGCTTCATTACAACTTTTGCAGTATGCTGAGAAAGTTGACTTTTTTTTTTTAAAGTCTTTTTAAAAAAATGTTAAAATGTTTTTTAAAGTTTATTTCTGAGAGAGAGAGAGAGACAGTGTGAGCAGGGGAGGGTCAGAGAGAGAGGGAGACACAGAATCGGAAGAAGGCTCCATGCTCTGAGCTGGCAGCACAGAGCCCGATGCGGGGCTCGAACCCACGAACAGTGAGATCATGACCTGAGCCAAAGTTGGACGCTCAACCAACTGAGCCACCCAGGAGTCCCTATGTTTTCTGAGCTTCAGATATTCTAATATTCTTTAGCCAAGTTGAGTGGATTTTCCTTTGTTGATTATGTCTTTGCTTGTATACTTAGAGAGTTTTTTGCCAAATTAAGGTAACTGATGGATATCAACATCAAACCAAGATATCTAATTAAATGATTTTAAGATTTTATGTGGTAAGAAATCTAGGAGCCTGTAAGATGTAATGAATGAAATCTACATAGTTACCATCAGAATTTCTGAAAGAAGTTCTCAAATATATTCAATTCTATAATACTGCTTATGCATAACAATCAAAGGATTAATCAAAACAGACATCAATGTCTACTGAATGGTAAAATTCAAGAACATTGTAATAGAAAATTCTAATAGGGATTAGGTCAAATGTCAAAGATTCTGATGAACAATTCATAAATAGTGAGGGAAAATGCACATTAAGATAAAGCTATTTTTGAGTTTAATGATTCTATGTTAAGCTATCCAATATATGATCGTCCTACTCTATAATTTATAGACTAAATTTAATTTATAATTTAAAAATGATTGCTATCCAGTGTGTCTGTGCAGTATTAGAATACCTAATAAGTCTTTGAATTGATGTGTTTTGTAACTTAGCATTCTAGTTTCTCTAAGAATATGTATTTAAAAGGGTTAACTTGTGGTTCCTTCCTTCCTTCCTTCTTTTGTCCCTCCCTCCCTCCCTCCCTCCCTTCCTTCCTTCTTTTCCTTCCTTTTTCTTCTTTTGAGAAAGCATGATCAGAGGAGGGGCAGAGGGAGAGGGAAAGAGAATCTTAAGCAGACTCTGTGCCCAATGTGGAGACTGACACAGGGCTCGATCTCATGACTGACCATGAGATCATGACCGGAGCCAAAATCTAGAGTTGGACACTCAACTGAGCCACCCGGGCACCCCGTGATATATATATATATTTTTTTTTTTTTCATTTTTACTCTGAGAAAGAGGCCTCTAAAGCAAAGAATTACTCATTGTACATTTATTCGTTTCTCTTTAGTGTATGTTGGACACAGAGGAAATATGTTTCTTTCCAGTTACTGGTTATAGACTCAACAACCCTAGAGAGACACTTCAGAAATACAATAGTAGACCTAGGAGACTGCAGGGTCACAACCATCATCATTTCTGAGCTGTAGTGTCTTGGGTAGACCTTGGCATCTTCTTTGTCCTCCAGACGCTACCTGGAACCCTTTCTTCATAAAGTCCTAAGCAGGACTCAAATACAATCTTTTCTTTCTTAATTTCAATAAATCTAATACAAAAATTTAAGAAGAGAATAAGGCATTTATTTCTTTTAAAATGTTCATAATGATATGATTTTTCTGTGATTATTAGGTGACATATTATGTTAATACTATTCCAAAGATATTATTGCCCCAAGTCATAAAGGGTCAGATGAGAGCACAAATCATTTGGAAAGGACTCAGCTCCTTCTCTTTTAATCATGAAGGTTCCTTGGGATTACTGTTGGGTAGTTAATAAGTTAATAACCTCTCTCTCTATAGATCTATGGTAATTAGATAGTTAGCTGACTGTAGCAAAATAATCATGGTAGCATTAAAGCACTACTAAGCTTATCTAGGAAAAATTAACTATTTTGCAGCTAACAAAATGGAAATAGCCAGTTTTTTGCATGCTACTTCAGTACTTTTCTAAGTGCTGTACATGGACTCAATCAGTGAATATTCACAATTCCGTGAGACAGGTAGTAATGTTATCTCTAATGAGTAGATAAAACCTTGAAGCACACAGGAGTTAAGTAGCAGGTCTGAGCTCACAAAACTAGCTGAATTTAGGCAGAATGCCTTTGAGATTCACATTCTTAGCCACTCACTATCCTAACTGTAAAAAGAGAAATCACTTCATACTCTTCACTTGAATCACATCTTCAAATTAAGGTGACAGAAGTATCCCCGACCTGTGGGTCAGCACCACCTGCCTCAGGCTGCAGAGACAATTCTAACTTTGAACATGAGACTCAAGTGTGCAACCTGGTAGATTCTTCTAGGATTTTTTCAAGATGTTTTGTCTCTCACAATGAAGGGGGAGAATCAAGGCAATTGTTGAGAAACAAAATAAATATGGGGTTAAGATGAATGAATCAACTTTCAAAAATTTCTCTCCACAAAAGCCCTCAACTAAGGCTGCACATTCAGGGAAGCCCAAATTAAGACAGTCACCTTGTCAAGGCAATTCTGCGTAACTTTTTAGAATAAGCTTCAGCTTCTATCATTTCCACCTTGTCTGTTCCTGCTTCTACTGAACTGTCTCAAAAATATGTAAGCTTAGAATCTGCAGTACTATGTAATTATATAAATTATGAATTTATGATAAATAACCAGTCTGTCTCATACTTGTATCTCTCATTCTCATATCCAGTTTAGACAATGCTAAATGACTGGCAAAATACAAAGGAAAATGTTTAAAAAATATATCTGAGTGTATTTTAAGAGGTTTTTCATTGGTTCCTGATTCAGCACAGGATACATCCCGTGTCCATTGAGATGGTATAGAAAGATTTTCAGCATACTATAAAGCTAAGTATAAATGACTTCCTCTTCCAGTCAATGTGGAATGACAGAGATTGGATTTGTTTTTGTCCAAAATAATCAATAATAAAAATCACAGAAAAATATGAAACTACAATTTTCCTGATATTGCATACCAGGTAATAAAGGGCAGCTACTTCTGAGATGACAAACAAACCAGGTGACTCCTAGAATGCCACCAGTCTTCTTTCCTTGAGAGAGAGTCCAGGCTGGAGTACAATGTTGAAGACTCTGAGCAGAGTTCAGTGTTTACCCTGAGCCAAGGGAAAATAGCTGGAAGTATGGGGAGAAGAAGGTGGCTAGAATTTGAGGAGACGGTACCAGACAGGAGGCAGGTGCAGACTGAGCGGAGGGAAGGTGAGTGAGTCAGAGAGAGAGAGACAAAGGGAGAGATACCCGCACATAAATGCAGAAGGTTCCTTCACGTCATCAGGTAAGTACTGACCAATGCATGCATGTGGGGTAACAGAGACTAAGGAAAAATCATTCAGAAGAATTAGAAGGAACAATAAGGAAAACTCGCACGGGGCCAGGTATATAGTGTCTATTCCCAAGAATGGACTCTCTCATAACTCATGAGGCATTGGATATCCAGATACAGTACTAACAAACGAGACTGCTCCATTAGTGGAATAATATTAACTTTAGACTAAAAGCTTCTCCTGCCTAAACAAAATCTTAAAGAAGCAAATAATTTTCACATAAATTAACTGCTCATGAATATAGAGAGGAGTACAAAAACATCTAGCATCCAAGAAGATAAAATTAGATGTGGCTGGCATCCAATATGAAATTAGCAGGCATAAAAAATTTAAAAAATATAATACATAATGACAATTCATCAGCTGAAACTCACCTTGAAAAATACAGATAATGGAATTAGTAAGACATCACAATAGCTATTAAACTATGTTCCATATGTGAAAAAGCTAAACTGAACACGATAAGCAGAGAGGAGGAAGATACTGGAAAGACCTAATTCATACTTACAGAGCTGAAAGCAATGCCTGAGGTGAAAAATAAACTGGATGGAATTGGCAGTAATTTAAACATTAAGGAAGCAGAGGTTGGGAAAATAGCAATGGAAACATCCAAAATGAAGCACAGGCAGAGAAATAAAGGCTGAGAAAAACATTAACAAAGATTCAGTGAGCCATGGGACAATTTCGAAAAGTCTGAAGGGCGCCTGAGTGGCTCAGTCAGTTAAGTGTCCAACTCTTGGTTTCAGTTCAGGTCATGATCTCACAGTGCGCGAGTTCGAAGCTCAGGCTGGCTCTGCAGTATGGAGCCTGCTTGGGTGTCTCTCTCTCTCTCTCTCTCTCTCTCTCTCTCTTTTCCCTCCCTCCCTTCCTCCCTCCCTCTGTCTTTGCCCCTCCTCTGCTCTCTCTCGCAACTTCAAAATAAATAAATACACCTAAAAAACCCCCACAAAACAAAAAGTCTGATATATGTGTAATTTGAGTGCCTGAACAGGAAGAAACACAGAGAAACAAAAGATACATTTTCAAAAAATAATGTCAATTTTCCCCAAATATGAGAAAAAACTATAAACACAGAGAGCCAAGAATCTCAATGAAGCTCAAGCAGAAGGAAAATTAAGAAAGCTATATTAAGACATATCATAATCAACTTGCTTAACTCCAATGATGAGAAATTCTTAAAAACAGCTACAGAAAAAGGCATAATACATTCAGTAGGGAAAAAAATAAAAATGATAGCAGACTTCTTGTCAGAAGACTGTAAGCCACAGACAGCAGAGGAACATTTTCAATGTAGTGAAATAAAAAATTCTGCGAAACTGGAATCCTATATCAAGCAAAAGATCTTTCAAAAATGCATGAGAAATAGTAGGTGCACAGATAGAAACTGGCACAATGCAGCAGCAGCAGAGATGCAGCATAAGGAACGTGACAGGAGAAAATAAGGGCACAGATGAATAAAGAACAACAAGAAAGACAAACACAGGTAAATATAAAAGATCATCTTTCTTATTAAACATTTTATTTATTTTTATTTTTTAAATGTTTACTTTATTTCTGAGAGAGAGAGAGAGAGAGAGAGAGAGAGAGACAGCGTGAGCAGGGGAGGGGCAGAGAGAGAGGGAGACACAGAATCCGAAGCAGCTCCAGGCTCCGAGCTGTCAGCACAGAGCCCGACGCGGGGCTCGAACCCACCAACCGTGAGATCATGACCTGAGCCGAAGTCGGACACTCAACTGACTGAGCCACCCAGGTGCTCCCTTATTAAACATTTTAAAATATAATTGTTTGAGGGAAACTAATAAGACTATACTGTTGGGTTTATAATATACACAGAAATAAAATGTTTGACAAGAATACTACAGAGGCTAGGAGGGAAGGAATGCGAGTCCACCATTATAAATATACAATTCTACTCGGGCACCCGGCTGGCTCAGTCAGCAGGGCATGTGACTCTTAATCTCAGGGTCGTGAGTTCAAACCCCATGTTGGGCATGGAGGTTATTCAAAATTAAAAAAAAAAAAAAAAGTTCTTATACCATACATGAAATGGTATATTAATTGAAGATAAAAACATGATAAGGTAAAGATATATGGTATAAACATTAAATTAACAAGTACAGGGATGCCTGGGTGCCTCAGTTGGTTAAGCATCAGACCCTTAAATTCACCTCTGGTCATAATCTCGTGGGATCGAGCCCTGCACTGGGCTTCACACTGGGCGTGGAGCCTGCTTATGATTCTCCCTCTCCGTCTACCCCTTTCCTGCTCACACTCTCTCTCTCTCTCAAAAATAAGTAAATAAACAAACAGATAAGTACAGTAACACCACAAAAAGTTATAGGTAATAAACCAACAACAGAGATAAAAGGATAGCAAACAAAATAAACAAATAATCTAAAAGAAGGTAGAATAAAAGGGAAAAATAAAAAGCAGGATATATAGGAAAGAAGTAGCAGCATGGTATATTTAAACTCAATCATATCAATAATCTTAATAAATATAAATGACTTTTTTGTGTTTACTTATTTAGTCTGAGAGAGCAAGAGACAGAGAGAGAGAATCCCAAGCAGGCTTCTTGCTGCCAGCGCAGAGCCCAACACAGGGTTTGATCTCATGACCTGTGAGATCATGACCTGAGGTGAAACCAAGAGTTGGTTACTGACGGAGCCATCCAGGTGACCCTTAAACATAAATGATTTAACTGCTGCAATAAAAGACAGGATGTGTGAATGTTTCATGGATACTAAAACGAGTAAGTCCTTTTTTGGTATGAAAACAATAATAATCTTATTCTTCTTGGGCAACTCAGTCTAAAAACAAAAGCCCGCTGTTGGTAACTAAGGTCGGCGTGCACTCTGGTGGCAGGTGCCGAGCCCTGGCGCGGTGCTCACAGCCTAAGTGGCTGTTCATGGAAGGTGAAGGCCGGGGTGAACAGTGGAGAGCCGCATGCAGGACGTCAGGGCTCAGCAAGGTTTCCGGTTCGACAGTGACAGCGCTGGCCCAGCTCAGAGTGTCAGAGGCCAAGCATGGTGAAGAGGGTATGGCGGGGGGTGGCCTAGAACGGTGCTGGAGTCCAGGCAAAGGGAGAAAGGCAAGCTCGGGGGACAGCTCCAGCAGCCGCGGCAAGGTATCTGTCGCACGGTGGGGTCTGTTTCCATACAGCAAGCGGATTAGTTACTACATGTGATTTGGCCAATTAATGAGATACATTTGGGCTGATGAGGCTCAGATTTCACTGTTGGGGAAGAAAGAGAAAATCATGGAAATAGAAAATGTAGAATGAAGGTTGCGATGCTGATTGAAGACATGGTGAACGTGTGGTTTTAAATGGATAAATGATATTAACAGATAGATACGCACACACATATAGATATAGATATACCCTAGGTCTGTCATATGAGAGGTCTGGGAACAGCCACACCTTAAGAGCATAGAGTTTCCAGATTTATCTTTTCCTTCTGAATGTTGTTACTAAGATGAACCAGGACTCCTTGGAGAAATGGCTAATTCTGGCCCTGGGAGAGACAAAGCACAAAAGAGGAAACCCAAACACGTTCCTATGCTGGACAGCAAGGTAGCGTACAAAAGACCATATGGACACTTTGGAGACGGCTAGTCACCACCTCTTAATCAAGTGATCAAAGTTAATAGCACAAGGAGCAAAATGAATTGAAACCCTATGCCACCTTATACGCAGTATAAAGATGAACATCTATGAGCACATCAATGCTTCTGTGATATCCCTGCCCCACACAGATAACCTGACCTATTCATAAGGGGCTATTGGGGAAATCCAAATTGAGGAGGAGTCTTCCAATCCTCAAAAGTATTAAAATCGTGAGTCAAAGAAAGATTGAAGAGGTGTTCAGATTTGAGCAGAAGAGACACAAATCAACCAGATGCAGCACATGATTCTGGAAGGCAGTTATCCACTGTAAAGGGCACTGGCAGGTGAGTGGCGAAAGTTCTGTGAAGTCTAAGAATCACATGCATGAAGTATCGATGCCCACTTGCTGCATGTGGACATCAGAGTAATATTCCTGCTCATAGGAAGCACTCCTGTGTTCAGCCGGAACGAGACATGAGTTTAGCTATTTATCTCAAATGCCTCAGCTCAGAAAGTTATATTTGTATTATGCGCGCAACAATTTTGCTAGTTTTGAGATTTTTTTAAATAAAGGAAGTTAGGAAAAATGATGTGTTAAGTTTTTACACCTGTGAAAACAAAATGTTCTTGAACAAAATTGAAAAGGTAAAAAAAAGGAATCATTTGAGGGAAATATTAAGATGTGTGGTAAGATTTACGTAGGAAAATATAAACGGAGGACTTAGTAGAAGCAAGGTGGCACAGAGTAAGAAATGTGAGGGGCCGGGAAGTCGAGGTCAGGACCGACCATGTTTAGGAAATCAGCCAGTTCCGAGAGCACTGGATCCCACCCTCTGTGATATCAGGTGTCCGCAGCACCCAAGTGGGCCAAGTGTGGATGCGCATTGAGAAGCCTTGGGTCACAGTGCGTATACTTAGTGCCCTGCGCACCGCGCACGCCGTTACGACAGCGCGGCAGAACCAACAACGGCTTCTCCTCCTGTTCCACCTCCCAAATTTTGTGTGAGTGGTCCACACTGCTAGACTCAAACCCAATGACACACTTTCACGGATTTGGGGAACTACAGTGCCCAGGCTCCCAACCCTGAATATTTACAGAGGAGCACACAGAAGAGAGAAGATTACACGTAGTCGGCAGTAGATAATGGAGCACGTGATAGCTTTATGTCATAAACACCTGATGTAATTGATTAATTAACTAAAATAAACAACACTCAAATTGAAATCTGTTGCAAGATCTAAACAGGAAAACCAGGAGACAATATAGATTAATAATATTGGGTGTGTTTCTTTATATTCATTAAGTAAAATTAAATTTATGTGCAGCTTTCTTGTTTATTTCCTATTTCCCTTTCTTTTCAAAGTATCTTCTGAGTTGACTGCTTTGCCCAAGAAAATGGGGCATTGTTAGAAATCTTACCATTCAATTTCCCTCCCACATCACCCATATTTCATGTAAGTTATTTGAAACGGCTTTTTCAACGTGCATAAAATAATTCATGTGAAATGTTTTTCAAAGTAGTCTCTCAGCAAACTGGAAGATAGAGAAAATGAAAGTATGAACATACGTCACAGAAACGACTACTGTCTTACCACACATCGCTTAGGAGAAATGTGTGACCGAAATCAGAAAAGGGTTTTGGTTTTCCTCCCTGCCCTAAATTGCATAACTGGTTAATTTTATTATTTTTCCTTCTTTTTTTTCGTGTTTCTATTTAAACTCCAGTTAGTTAACATACAGTGTCCTATGACACTCGGGTGTACAATACAGCGATTCAACATTTCCATACAATAGCAGCACACATCACAACATGGCTATGCAGCTTTTGTAAGGAAGGATGTAGTGACCCGGGCAATCTCACGCATCAATGATACCAGTGTTCACTACCATTAAATTTCAGAGGAAGGATTTGCAAAATGTATGAAGTGGCTTAAAATATATACAGTCTGGCACAGTAATTGCATTTATTGGAAAATCTCCAAGTAACAAAGATTTATATAATTTGATACCTGGTTTTATTGATGAATTGCAATCAATATAAAAGTCCAATAACATGGAAAGCCTTACACAAAATACAACATATCCATAAGTTGGAACATTTTGTAACCATTAAAAATCATGATTTTAAAAGTACTTCAAAGATGCATAACATACACTTATTTAAAAAGTATGGCAAAACACGGTAACATGACAAGATATGCTTATCTAGAAGGAAAACCTGATAGACACTAGTAATACTGCATTTTCCCCTCTTTTTCATTCTTTCTTCTTTTTTTCTTTTAAGTTCATTTATTCATTTTGAGAGAGGCAGAGACAGAATCCGAAGCAGGCTCCATGCTGCCGGCCTCCTACGGAGGCTCCCCTAACTCTCCTGTCTGCCCCTCTCAATCTTGTCTCCACACCTAAGGCTCCTCCTTGCCTTCTGAGTTTACAGTCTGTCTGTTATGGATTTGCTTACCTGAGCTTGCTCAAATAAAATGCTTTTAGGGGTAGAAAAAGGGGTTGCAATGGCCAGAAATGCCATCAGGATAGCTATGCCATCTCAAACTAAATACTTCACACAGTAGTGTGTGTGTGTGTTTTGTTTTTTGCTCTTTACAATTTTTCTATTCTATTCTATTCTATTCTATTCTATTCTATTCTATTCTATTCTATTCTATTCTTCTATTCTATTCGTCTATTCTATTCTATTCTATTCTATTCTATTCTATATTCTACTCTACTCTACTCTACTCTAGAGAGAAAGAGTATGAGCAGGGGAGAGGGGCAGAGGGAGAGGGAAAGAGAAACTTAGGCAGACTCCATGCTCAGCATGGAGCCCGACAATGGGGCTCTGTCCCAAGACCCTAGGACAATAACCTGAGCCGAAATTGAGAATCAGATGCTCAACTGACTGAACCACCCAGGTGCCCCTGAGTATCTTAAGCCATAAGTGAGAACATTTCTTCTGTAAGGTGGAATTATTGGCTTGAAGTCATTACACATGAGTTTGTCTGTTTTCCCTTATTTAATTCCATTTTGACTCAGCAATTTTAGGGTTACAATCTGGGCCAGCTAACTGAAATCAGATGGTCTTGCTATCAGAACACAAACATCCTGTTTATTATAAAAGTTACATTTCTCATGAGTAAACTGATGTTTTAGATTTATATAATGGCCTCCAGCTTAGTTAACATCTGCACTGGGACTGGATCTACCTGAAACCAAGGACCGCGGTGTGCGCATCACCACAAAGGTCCCTCGAGAGACAGCCTACCGGCCTTTCTTCCCAGGTAGATCTGAATGGCCCGCACGCTTACTGTTTCTTACTGTTATTTAATTTTCACACGGTAAACCCTCCTCATCAGCAGTAGAAGAAGCAACAGGGGAAAGAGGAGAGAATAATGTCTGTAAGCATGCTCCCTCTGATTTTAGTACATGTGCAGCCGAAGCTAGCACAAGCATGTTCTCACTGACAGCCCATTTCCCAGAGAAAAGCAGTTAAATGCTAAAATTAAAAGCTGGGCGCGAGGTGATAAATGGAAGAGCTGAATCACTGAATTGTACACCTGAGAGTAATAGTCTGCTGTATGTTAACTAATGAGAATTTAAACAAAAACTTTTTTAAAAAAAGCTTGAGTTCTCATTTCTTCTGGAAACATGGGTTTAAATTCCAAATGGGCTGCTCTCTAGTTGTGTGGCTTCCAGAGTTATTCCACAGCTTTGCCTTGCTGTCGTCTGTGGAAGAACCTTTGTTTCTTACACCATGTTTCTGCCCCTAGGAATGTGGGTTCTGCCCGTAGGAATGTGTCTGGAGACTGTACTAGGCACCTCCTGTTTAGTCAGGTGCAGCCACATAACTTACTTTCATTAATGAGATAGAAGCAGATATGGTAGTAGATTACAACTTCTGGTTGGGGATGTAAGATACGATCCAGGGCACCGTTTACGATGCTTCTTTCATCTGGTGTGTGAAACCACGTGTCAGGATGGAGCTTCATCATTCCAGGGGCCTGAGCAACCACGA
This sequence comes from Hyaena hyaena, assembly GCF_003009895.1. Taxonomy (NCBI): domain Eukaryota; kingdom Metazoa; phylum Chordata; class Mammalia; order Carnivora; family Hyaenidae; genus Hyaena; species Hyaena hyaena. The sequence goes on from NW_024081118.1 coordinate 549,646, forward strand.
TCACCACCTCGTGGACCGCGGTGGGCGTGGAGCCAATCATAAATCTTGGGTCGTTAGAAGCACACACATGAGGTAGAGTAGGCAGTCAGCTTGGATATACTATAGATAAAGAGACATCAAACCAAAACTGTCTGATGTTTTACTCTCCATTATATAGTTTCCATCATCAGTAACAAGCATTTATTTTACTTAAGGCTTTGTGTTGAATACATGTGATAAATATTGAGGAAAAAAATCCCTAGTATACTTTTTCAAGGTGCTTTCAAGGTAAACAAGAAATTACACATTGAAGAGCATTTATCTTAGAGGAAAGTTTATGGAACTCGTGTTGTTAAGTGGCTTAGCCAATAGGCTGCAGGAGATTGACGAGGAAGGACTCTGGGTTGGGCCCATCAGGGAAATGTTCAAGGAGAGGATTGGAAGTCACCTGGGCATGCCTCGGTCTTCCACAGAAACTTATTCGTGATCAAATGGCCAGTGGACTGATACAAGCAGTGTATCAGCGCTGTGGTGTACATAAGTGATGACCCTCGAACTTGTGGTTTCCTCCGTCACCGTGACAGAAGCCCACCTGTTCCGGGGCGGGCTGGGAAACAGAGGGAAGACGTGTCCAGCTGGCCTACGGCTGTCAGGGGGCAGAGAGGTCCCCAGCTGACAAGGACACCCAAGGGTGGGAAAGAGACTCAATAAAATCTGCCACTGAAATTCTGACATCGTTTGTTACAAAGCACTATTGTAGTAACCAATACATTCTTAAATAATTTCTGATGTCTTCATCTGTGAGGGACCCCACCGTACCTGGAGGACACTCGCAGAGAACACGGAATTCTTCCTTTGCACTTGAACAAGGCTGACAGCGGGTGGGCCTGGAGTCTAAGGCACAATATTTCTTTCTGCCAAAGGCTCTGGGTAACACTACATGTAATTTTTTTTTTTTAATTCCAAGCTTCTATTTTTTTTAAGTTTATTTATGAATTTTGAGAGAGACAAAGACAGTGAAAGTGTGGGAGGAGCAGAGGGAGGGAGAGAGAAAATCCCAAGCAGAGTCCTTGCTGCCAGTTCAGAGCCTGCCGTGGGGCTTGAACTCATGAATGGTGAGATCATGACCTGAGCCAAGATCAAGAGCCAGATGCTCCACAGACTGAGCCGCCCAGCTGCCCCACATTACACGGAATTTAACGTGCTGGAAATATTATGCACCCTGTACAGTTCTGTAGTTTTGAACTATAAGGTAACAGACTTTGTAAAGAACAAACTCCTAAAGGCAGGTGTGGAACATGGCATAGTCACAAAATTTTATGGTGGCGTTAATGTCTACAAAAACATTTTTCATGGACATTATCAACTATAATTAAAGAGGAAAGCAAAAAGAAAGATAAGTCAAGAGGGAAAAATCTATTTCACATCATGGGGGCTTATTTTTCTGAATTAGTTCAGAACAACTTAAAAGGAAACTGCAAATATCTTTTGTGTGTGATGGAAAAGGAACAAAAAAAATCAAGTATATTCATATTTATCTAATGATGCATACTTCCAAATTCAGTAAAATATGTGAAATATTTCAAATTTTAAACAATAAATGTGCAAAATGAACCTCAGTAATGATCACATCTTTTGGGACACAGAATGAATATATTTTACATGTACAATTTGTCCACTAATAGATTTACTAGGGAAACTAGTGATTTTCATGGTTAAAAACTTCTTTGAAAGCTATTATAACTAGAACTATGTCCTTGGTACTCACATATTTTTAAGGGGTGAATGTCTCTTTTTCACATAAAAAAGAAATTAGGAAACTTAGTATCTTTAGCTATAGTTTGAAGAATTCTCCCAACAACGCTGGGCCATTCTGCTTTAGTCGACTTACATTAGTATTGAAGACAACGTGTGTCTAGGATTATTCTACGTATCCTTGACCTTCCACAAGGATCATTAGAATACACAAAACTGTATAAAAATGGAGTTCCTGTCTCATAAGTAAAATTTCCTACCTCATGCACTGTCTTGTACTTCTAACCAAGTTTAAGAATTTCAAAAGAAACTTACTAATTTCCTATTTTTCTTTCTCTGAGTCCCTCCTGAGTAACTGATCAACCCGTCCTTCCCAGTACAGTGCCAGCACCGTCTGCCCAGTTTCTCAAGTTGAAAACAAGGAAAACGACACAATATAAAACCAAACAAAAACATATAAACAGCAAAATACATCTAGAATTTCTGTATTTGTTGTATACTCTGGATAAAATAGGTTTCTTACTGAATTCCTGACCAGACCGCTTCTGCCGGTGATGTTCTACCTTACTTCCTTATTCATACTTTTCTAGAACTTATCACATATCCTAACTCAGATAGTTGTCTATGTATTATATGTTTATACTATTATGTGTGTATGTGCATTACAACATTAAATAGGTATGTATGTATAGTTGTTTCCTTGAGATTCGAGACTTAAAATGATAGGGGCAGGGTTTCTCTGGCTCACTTTCACAACTCTTACCACATGCACAGATTGTGCCTGACGCAGGAGGTACCAAACAAACACCATCATGTTTAAATTAAATAAATTAAAGTAAAGTAAATAATCCATCATGTTCCACAAATCCTAGTATAGGTTTTTTTAAAATATTTCCAAGAGTAATTTTTATGTTTACATGTAAAAAAATTAACGTGGTTAATAAACATTTACTGAGTGGTCATTCTATCCAAGAGACAGAGACAGTACAGCACATTGGAACTAATAGCAGCCCATGAGAGAGACGAGAGAGATGAGAGAGAGCGAGTGAGAGAGAGGGCCCTGCCATCCCAAAGCTTATACTGAGGGGGTAACACAGAGTTGACTGAACTTGTCCAAGCACGCCATGGAAGAGTCCAGAGCCACCTGGGTGGTTATACTACGGCCCTAACCTCACGTTGATGCCAAGGGAAGGCAGCCCTGAGGAAATTCCCTTGAGGCTGGCAAAAAAGGGACGGATGGGAAGCAGCCAGGGGAAAGGAAGAAATGAGTTTCCCCGTGGAGGGTGCTCAGAGGCCAGACGTGGGAGAAGAGGGCCTGTGAGGAAACAAGAGCGATGAGTAGACAATAATGAGCAAGAAATATAAAGAGAAGCGAGAGAGGGCCAGGGTCCTGACTACAAAACCTTACAGGCTTCGTTAAAGAACGGAGACGTTGTCCTTAGAGTGACCGAAACCCACAGAAGGCATTGGAGATTAGCGCTACAGAAAAGGACTCCAGGTCTTCAAGTTCCAAGTGGCATACGGAACACACACTGCGGCACCCTCGTGACGTGCCCGGTGCCAGGCACAGGTGGCTGTGTAACTGGCAGGGGCTGATGCAAGGCGAGTGCAGAACCCAACTCAAAGGGAATAAAGTTTCCTCTCTCACCAGAACGAGAAAAAGGACAGCTTCATAAGGCAGAAAACTTTCAGACAGTTCTTGCTCAACACAAGGGGTCACTATAAAACATAACAGTAGACGTCTGTTTCCAGGAAGGTGGGGTAGATGTACTTTTCACTAGGCCTCTTGCTAAGTACACGGAACACCCTTAACAAATACAAAACGACTATGAAGGCAGAGACAGGAAGGCAGACCAGGCAGGCACCGAGGGACTGGAGGCAAGACTCCGTGTTGAATATCCCGAGTTTCATTTTTGCCTGATACAGCTAAGCCTTCAACTGCAGAAACCAGTCACCCCAAAATGCCAGTGGGTGTGGACCTGTGACTTCCTCTCTCACCAGAACGAGAAAAAGGACAGCTTCATAAGGCAGAAAACTTTCAGACAGTTCTTGCTCAGCACATGGTCAACATCACAGAAACAGCTATACTTCAATACCACTCACGCAAGTCACAGGCCAGTGGGCAGACTAGACTTCTGTGCTCATAAGGGTTTAATAAGACATCCCATCTCCCCAAGAAGTAATGCTAGAGAAGGCCAGACGGAGGTCTTGGGTGTCCATTCCTTTCTGATGATAAATAACACCTCCCATGATGTTGGTGAAGACCACGTGAGGAATCAGAACATGAGAAGATGCCCCCCCTCCAGATGTAAGATGTAGAATCTCATAACATAATGCAAGTTGTCAATATCAGGAATGAAACAGGGCATATAACTACCCTGTAGACCTCAAAAGAATAATAAGGGAACACTACAAGCAACTTTACACATATAATCTGACAACTCAGATGAACTGTACCATGTTCTAGAAAAACAGAAACCACCACAATTCATTTGATACCAAATGGAATATTTGATTAGCCCTATAACTAATAAATTGAGTTCATAATGTAAGCACTCCTAGAAAAGAAATGTTCTATATCTTTACTATACCAATGGCAGTACCCGCTTATGATACCGTATTATAATTTTGCAAGAGGTTGCCATTTGGGAAACATTAAAGGGTAAATAGGATTTCTGTGTTATGTCTTACAAATAGGTATGAATCAATTAACAAATTAATTCTCAGTCTAAGGAAGAATTAAAATTTCAAATGAAGAGCATGAATTTTACTGTTTATCCTCATATAATGCCAGCTTTAAGTACAAATATAAAAGCATTTTACTTATGTGCAGAATCACCAGTATTGTTTAGCTTAGCCATGAATATGTATTTAATTTTACCAGAACAGCAGAAAAACGCTACCAAATTGTTTTTATTGAGCTTCTGATAAACACATTCTAAACACTATCTTCAGCTACTGAAGAGTAAAACAGGATCATAAGAAAATGAAAACAAGACTGCTCTCTGTTCCCCATTCTTTGTTATCATTTATTTTATTTTAATGTGGTAGTAACACATAGGAGACTTACCCTCTGGACAAAATTTTAGGTGTACAATACATGAATGTTATAGAAACAATGTTGCAAAGGAGACCTGCAGAGCTCATTCATACTGTTTCACTGAAGCCTTACGCTCTTTGACGTGTAATCCCGAAATCCGGCCCCACCCCACCCCGGGCCCTAGGTTACAACCACCATTCCATTCTTTGATTGTTTGATTATCTTAGATACCTCACACGAGTGGGATCATGCAGTATGTGCCTTTGTGTGATTGGGTTTTTTTTACTTATTAAGATGACTTCAAAGTTCCGGGGCGCCTGGGTGGCTTAGTCGGTTAAGCGTCCGACTTTCGCTTAGGTCATGATCTCGCGGTTCGTGGGTTCGAGCCCCGCGTCGGGCTCTGTGCTGACTGCCCCCTGAGAGCCTGGAGCCTGTTTCAGAGTCTGTCACTCCCTCTCTCTCTGACCCTCCCCTGCTCACGCTCTCTCTCTCTCTCCTAGAAATAAATAAAACATAAAAAAAAAAAAATTAAAAAAAAAGATGCCTTCAAAGTTCCCACATTTTGAAGAATTTTCTCCTTTTTAAAGGTTGAATAGGGCTCTGTGGTGCACACAAACCACATCGTGTTTATCCAGTCATCTGTTGACAGATATTTAGATTGTTTCCGTGTTGGCTACTGTAAATATTGCGACAATGAGAGTGCAGATATCTAAGATCCTAATTTCAGTTCTTTCGGATAAATACGCAAAAGTGGGTTAGCTAAGTCATATGGCAGTTTTTTTTTTTTTAATTTTTGAGGAACCTCCATACTGTATAGGAAAAAAACGGTCGACATCACTAATCATCATGGAAATTCAAAACCACAATACATTATACCTATCAAGAATGATTATTATGGCAAAAAAGCCAAAAAATGACAAAAAGTGTAGGCAAGGATGCAGAGAAATTGGCATACTGCTGAGAGGAATGCAAAATGGCAGACTGCTAAGGAAGTGTGCTACCATTCTCAGCATCAGCATGTGGCTGATACAGGAAAGGACGTAGGAAGGACTATCCAACAGTGCTCCTTAGGCCCTTCAGTTTGTTAGAACACTATCACCTTTTAATTTTTCTTGTCCGAAGCAATATCCAGTTACAACTCTCAGCTCCTCACTGAATCCATCGGAGACGTTCGGCTTTAGAACACGAGCACACAACTCCAGTGGACCCACCGCCTGCGAGAGCTCAAGGAATGACCAAATTCAGTAGGGTCCACTGGGTATTGCTAGCAAGGACCAGAAGAGACCAAGTGCAAGTCCTAGGTTATTCTCTGGTGAGGGTCTGATTCACTGTCATTACTTTACATTAAAATTCTGTGGAACAAATCTTTGAGATATTATAAGACATTATTCCTATTCTTAAAGGACAACTGAGTAAAGGTATGTTTTGAGTAAGACAGGTTGGATTGTGTGGATAAAATAAGAGCCCTGCAAGAATGAATAAAATATGAAAATATAAAACATGGAGTGTTGAGAGAATAGTGTGATATGTTTACTGTTACACTGACTGCCTAAGGATGGCAACAGTTTCTGGATTATCTATGAGACAGAGTAAGTATGCAACATATCTACTGGTGAAAAAAGGTCATGAAAAAACGTGAGAAAGGCTAAGCTTCAATAAAAATGTTTTTTAAAAAGTAATCACAAAACCTAAGGAAAAGCAATTTGCTCTCTGTAAACATTGATGCTAGGCATCATGACTGAAATGTAACATTGTATTTCAACTACAAACCACTGATAGAAAGATAGGAGAATCCTGGTGTTCTCAGGACTTGTAAAACAGTTCAGAGATGAAGAGGAAGAGAAAGGATCATCTGGTAGAAGTTATAAGGAGACCACTTTCTTCAAGGCAAGAAGAACTTGGACTGCTCAGATTTGCCCACAGCTAGAATGTGCATCTCAGGAATACTGACATTTTAATATCCTAAATCCACAGATAGTAAATGTGTGTGTGTTTTATAACATGTAGATACTATAGATGTAATATATAAATCTATACTATAAGATACACATATTTTAAAAAAGAAAGACGTTAAGACATGGATTGGGGGCTGTATTAAACGCACAACTCCAAATTGTTCTTTACTGTCATCCTGGCATTCCAATGTCATCCGAGATGCGTAAAAGTGCATACATTTCCAAACTCATTTGATACTCATGGAATATCTTGAGGTAATCTATGACTCAGCATTTTTTTTTTAACTTTGAAAGTGATTCTGATGTATCTTGTCTATGGAGCTGCTGACCTAGATGGCCTTTAATATCCTTCCAAATCTGGCATTTAATTTATTCAGTTTCTATCAGTCCTTGGAGGCAGCAGGGAATGGCCCTCATGTGTTTCTTTCCATTCAAGGCCTCCCCCATCACCACCAATAAATGTTTCATGAATAAAAGAACAAATGAATGACTAAATAAAAGCTAAGACATCTCATTTGCACCCCCTTAGCACTCTGTACAGTGCTAATAATTGCTTAAAAATGGGGATAGAAGTTAATTAAATAAATAGTAAAGATAAAAGAGACTGTAGTAGCAAGAGAGAGAAAAAATATGGGTAAAACAAACTCAATTATAGTACTTTGGGCAGGGAAGGAGATTAGGGAGAAATTATTTAAGCTAAGACAGTAAGTTTGAGAAACTAGAACATGGTGAAAAATTATGCATTCTATGAAGGTTGAAACCATAGAAAAAGAAAGCAATACAAGGATTTTGAGAGGCTGAGGAGTAGAGACAGAGAAGAAGATGGCTGTCATGGAAGCTGATGTGATCATCATCCAGAAACTACAGGCTAAGGGAAAAAAAAAATTATATATATATGTGTATCTCCTTAGCTCCAGGAAGTAGCTTAGTTACAAGGGCTGTGAATGTATTAAGCATCTCACTGTTCACCTTCAGGGTACGATACATGACGACTGTTATTTTTTTTCCTGTTACTTTTTCCCCTAGACTTCCATGTTCTGAGATATAAAATGATTTCATTGCTTGAAAAAGAATGAAATCTGGCCATGTGTAGCAACATGGATGGAACTTGAGGGTGTTATGCTGAGCGAAATAAGTCAGGCAGAGAAGGACAAATACCATATGTTTGCACGTATAGGAGAATTGGGAGGAACTTAACAGAGGACGATGCAGGAGAAGAAGGGGGGAAATCGTGGGGGAGAGGGAGGGAGGCAAACCATGACAGACTCTGGAATGCCAAGAACAAACTGAGGACTGATGGGTATGGGAGGGAGTGGAAGGGGGGGATGGGCATGGAGGAGGGCACTCGTGGGGATGAGCATTGGGTGTTATATGGAAACCAACTTGACAATAAATTATTTAAGAAAAAAATTATTTCACTGCTTTGGTTTTGACATACACAAATATTTCAATGATTAAATGATTAAATTAAGTCCATGGACCCTAAGGTCTCTTGGAAAAGGGGAGATTTTCTTTGTTTTGTTTCTGGATCAAATTCATTAACACACATGTGTGATGCACATATACACACATAAGCACTTTGTTTTGGGGAAGCACTGGTAGAATCTGTCAAAAAAAAGTTTTCCTGAAAATATTTGTTAACTACTGTTCCCCAACTTAATCAAAATTAATAGTAAGCAGGACTTCTGTATGAAATATCTGGGGTGCTTCATTGAAAAATGGTTTCTTATCCTAAGAAATGATCTGGGAAATAAATAAAGTAGAAAACAATATATACACAGTTGAGGAGATTAAAAACTGGACTACGAAATATCAAGGAGCCTTGTGGCTTCTCCACGCATACAAAAGATTGATTCCATCACTATCCTGACTCCAGTTGCAGCCTCATTACGTACTGACCAAAAAACATGGTGTGTATTCGACTGTAGTTCAGTAATTCAGGGCTGCACTAAATCCTTTTGTGATTAAGGCATTACATAATTAGTTTTCTTATCATAAACTAATTAGCAGATTGCCTGATGCAGGGACATTCACTAGTAAGCGAGCCCTGCCATTTGCAGACATCGCTCAAGTATTCTTTGTTTCAGCGAGACCTGGCGGCCCCCGCACCTGGTAATACATACAATGGGAAGACGTGGCGTCTGTAGTATTGAGTGAATTTCCCTGCATATTTGTCAAGACAATTTTCTGAGACATATATTTGTTTTCTCCTTGAATCTGTGACCCCATTCTTCCATTTTATGCCTTTTCCTTCCCCTCTTTAAGTAGGTTGCCACCCCATACTTTCCATGTTCATATGAGGTTTGTGTCTGAGCTTCCTGGCTTTTGTTTTCAAGTGTCTAAAGCTATTGAAAAGAACAGGGTTTGAGGAGACATGGTTTCTCTCTAGACTAAAGGAGACGCCTGTGTGTTAAGTCTAGAACTGTGTGTGTGTGCGCGCGCGTGTGCTTGTGGGTAAGGGGAGTCCTTCCAGAAGAGGGATTTGGCAGTGTCCCCGAAGACGTTACAGAACCTCAGGACGAACGGCCACATGTCATGCTGAGAAGGACTGAAAAAACCCAGTGCTTCCAACCACTCTGGTGAGCCCCCCCAAGCAAAGGAGGCACCGAAGCTAAGGATAACCGGTCTTGTCAACGGAAAGAATGGAATTCTCACAGGACACAGGTGACCAGTGACCAGTTAGCTCTCCAAGATGTTTAGTGTACCAGAAGTTTGAGTGACAACCACAAGCATGATTGAAGTTAAATTTTCCACTAGCGTGAGGAAATTAAGAGATGAGGGTATGAACCAAGATTGATATACAATTTGTAGAAGTCACTAGTAGAACATTTCTGTACACTGGCCAGAATAAGAATAATGATCTGGATTTGTATGCACCCTGTGTGTGTTCCTATAGGTAAGTGAAACTCACTGAAATCAGAAGAAGTCATATATGACTCATTTATGAACATGGAATTCTCATAAATACAGAAATATCTGATCTTTGAAGAACAACCCCTACAGAAATACTTACCAATTGCTTGAGTGGGCATCCTGGAGCTTTAAAAGAAAGAGGAAAATCTAAGTATGGTTGGACTTTGCTAGATCCGTATCCAACCTCCAATGCAATTACTTACAGACGGTTCCTTTTTTTTTTTTTTTTTTTTTATTCTCGGTGACAGAGACACACTGGCACCATCTTGTGATGAAACCAGAGAATAAAACTAAGGGTCAAAATAATAGAACATCTCACAACATGAAAGAGAAAGAGAAAGGAACTCAATGGAATTGGCCATGCATTTCTAGGTATATAAAATCCTAACGTCTGATTAATACGAGTAGCACTGGAATGCATTTCAATAACACAATAATGACCATTCATGCTCTGTTGAAATTAGTAAATTATTACATGGGTATATTATCATAATACTTTTATTTTTACTTTCCACATTTCATCTCAACACTTAACCTAATACAGACATTGTTTGACTAAGAATCACGTCTAGTTTGTAAATTATCTTCCCAGGTCTGTACTTCCTTATCTTTAAAATGAGAGATGTGTTAGAGTCATTGATCTATTAACCTTCTTTTAGATTTAAAAAATCCATAGCTTAGTGATGGTGATAGGAGAGTAATGATTCAACTTACAGAACCAAAAAATCGTGGTTCATTATTCCATGTATTCATCAAGTATTTATTTGTTGTTTCTGGCTTACTAGCTACTGTAGTAAGTCTTGAAATTACAAACACAAGTAAGACAAAGATCTTGCCTTCAAAGAGGCTAAAGGACTATAGAAAATACATTCATGTAAATAATTATACAAAGTATAGTTTTCTGCATCTAGAATCCAGTCAAGAAGGAAACTCTTTTGACACAATATTCCTTTTCCTGCAAAAAACAGACTTCTGTTTTCATATACTGAGTCAAAATTTTAACACTAGCCACCAAAATATTTCAACTCACAGGTATTATTTAATGAACAAATGAGAGAGGGTCGGTAGAAGCACAGTACTGGAAAGAAAACTGAATACTGTCTTCCCACATCTTAACGATGAAAGATTCTCTATAACGGCAATTTCTTTTTCATCTTCAACCATCAACCTCTATTGCTAACTCTATCTAAGACAGTGATTTAAACAAGACTTCAGTGGAAGTGGGAAAAGAGATAATAACGTAAAATGTCACTTTTCCTAGTACACTCTCTTTTAGCAAACTGGTAAATAATGGTTTATTGCAAGTTGATGTAGTCCTTCTAAAATTAGATTTGTAGTGTTTTTTTTTTTTTTTTCTGATATAATCCTCAAGTTAGGGTTGAAGGTTTAGGATGCATGGGGTAAGAAAAAAGCTCTACTATATTTATGAACTTTATGTTCTCTGGATTGAAAACTGTCAGATTTTAGTTTCCGTAGAAATACTTTACTACTCCTCTCTTTTAATCCAAGCAATTGTGCTACCTTACCGGGAGCACTGCACTGGTATGCCAGCTGCCTTCTTTACACCCCTCCTTGCTCCTGTCGAACGCGCTTGCTTTCCATGGCTTGCTCTAGCCTCTCTCCAGCCTTGTCTGGTCCATGATCGCCCACTTCCTCCTCACTGGCCAAGACACCTTTTAGTCAAAGAGCACGTGTCCCATGCTTCTTAGCACAGCAGGACATCTGCTCTTATTCTTCCCTCTGTCTGCATGGGATACTCTGCCCTCTCTTCCCCATCTTGCAAAATATTCATCATTCAGGAGTTTTTCCTCTATGATGAGATCTAATCCCCGTGAACCATCGTGGCACACGTTTCCTTCCCCTACCACAGGTGGACCTGTTTTTTTCATTCATTTGTGTGATTCCTTAAGCAACAAGTGATTTCACAACTAGGTTATAATCTCCAAAAGGGCACAGCCATCACTTTTTCATTCACTGTACTGGTTTTATCTCTCACAATGGTTGGAATAGAGTTGGAGCTCAGTACATTCTTGATGGATGAATGAATGGCTAAGATTGAAAGAATTACAAAGGGAGGGACCACGACTAGGATTTGGGTGGTAAGAAAGGTAAATAAATGAGATGAGAAAGAATACAACATTTGCTTAGTATGTGATAGGCACTGTGCTGAAAACTGCTCTTTTTTGCTCTAATTTCTACAAAGTTTTGGTATTATGAAATTCTATTTTTGTTTGTATGAGGAGGATCAACATCTTGATCTCTACAGAAGTCTTAATTTAAGTCATTATTTTTGAAAATAGAATATGGCCCATTCCCTCAGCTATCAAACCTTCTCCAATAAAAACTAAACAATGTTACTATATTTACTTTAGAGATGGAATTTTTTCCTGTTGATATTCAGTCTTAAAGAATGAAATAATATCATGTAAGAATTGTAGAAATTCTATAGATTCAGAACATTTTAAATCAGACAAAAATGGCATTCCTTGACATAATTCTGTTAGGATTGTAATAAGACACTATCTCCATCCTTTATGTGACTCTGAGATCATTAATTTGGATGGATCCCTGTTCTTATTGAAGACCTCTTCCTTTTTCTGTTTGAGTGGAAGAATGGATTTTCAAGTATATATTACAGTTCATCCCATTAATAATGTATATTGTAAAGAATAATCTTGTGCTGTCAGGTGTACAGAACAGTTGACCCAATTTCTATAATTCTATGAAAATGCTTTGACAGTATGAATCCTGGAATGACCAATACTCTCAAAAGCTGAAGGACTGTGAATCAGGAATTTGATGTCTGGCTGGCAGTATCAGTCAGCATAAACTGCCAGAATGAGGAGGGATCATTTAAACTCCCTAGCAAGACTGAGGTAAACCTGGCAGAGTTACTGGATGGTGCATTTGCTAATTAAACTCCAGTCTCTTAAATGGAAAGGGGAATAGAGCCAAAGAGAAGAGGAAAATGAATAATACATTATATATATGTATTAAAAAAGACAACTATATAGATGTGGGCTGAAGTGTTATTTAGGACACCAAAAGTATATATATTCTACTTCACTAAGAAGAGACCAATGAGAATCATGTTACTTTTTAAATAAAAATATATAAAACTAAAAGAGTCCAATGTTTTCCTGATTTCACAAAATTAATGTGTGAAGAAAAGAACAAAAGGGAAAAACGTGTGAATGTGGAGAACTGAAAAAAGCATAGGCACATATCTTGGTGTTTGTGAATCCGTGTTTCTTCATCCATTGATTCAGAACAGCAACTGCTACATCACAGGCTGTTGAATGAGACAGTCTACACACCATCCTAAATAGAGCCCACCACAGAGGGAAGAGAGCCCTCAACAGTGCTTGCTTACTGTTCCTTTGTCTCTTACCAGCTCACACACTCGTAGAGCTTCAAGAAGTGAATGCTCCTGCACAGACTTGCACTACAGTTCTGAAAACTGGCCAAAACATGAGTGGAACATAGGGTCCACCCATGAAAATGACAACAAGAAGTAGCCTAAGCTCTCACTATTTAAAAGTCTAGCAAAACATTTGTTTTAGGACTAATCATTGGGAACAGCTCCAAAACGGAAGAAGAAAACAGATGAACTTGAAAACAGAGGCAGAAATGAGATCTGTATTGAGATGCGTGGCTATGTGAAAACATATCTATGTCAAAACAGAAGAGTCCGTGGTTGGGAAGAAAAAGGTTAGTGAGTTACAGGTGTCTACTTTGGCTTTGCCTTCACCCTGTAAAGGCATTTGGCTGGGATACATGGGAATATCCAATGAATAAATTGGATGTATTCCCCAGTCATTTATCTTCAGCCTGTGGTCCATCACACTGGTGTGGTGAGGCTGACAGTGTTTCCTGCTCAGACTGCAATCCATCAGCCTCACAGAAAAGAGCATGCCTGCCAGCAAGAGTGCGTGCAAAGCCGGATGAAGGGGAGGTCAATAAGCTCACCATCACGGGAGCACCCTGCAATGTCACTGGTGAGGCTCTGCACACTCTGAAGAAGCTTGGACACTTCTTTTCAGTTTGTCATTTTAAGAATGAAGGCTGACCATCTGCCACCTACATTCTTGCAGGGTGATTAGGATCCCTCTAAAATTAGAACCAAAAAAACACCCCAAGCCCTTGGACAAATTTCATTTGTGGATATATCTTATGCCTTTTTTTTCTTTTTCAACCTCCAACTACCCTAGTCCTTAATTTTCTCCAGTAGGAAGGATCTTCTAGGAAAAAAGTCTCCTTACTGGTTGAACTGTGTAAGAGAACAGCAAGCTTCCACTCTGGGCCACGATGGAGTAAAGGGGCCGGACTCATCCTCCTATCGAGAAAAACTAGAAAACTGAGCAAACTGTCAGAATTGATGGTTTCACACACTGAGTAGCCAGCAGCATGGGACAGTGAGCACTGAGAACACAGGAATGGACTGGATGTGCCCGGCAATATTCCAGCTTACTGCCCCGAGTGCCAAGGAGCAGAGAATCTCAGCATAGCTCAGTGTTTTCACTGGCTGGAGGAAAATGCTCTTAAGTCAAAGGAAGATAGAACTCTGGAGATCTGCAGATGGTTACCCTGTGCCGTCAGCTGAGGAGACATGTGAGGAAGCAGCCAGAGCCACAAAAAGAACCACCAAAAAAACAAACAAACGAAAATAGGTGATCTCAGGAGCTGACTTGGAGCAATGGTGTCTTTGGATAAATCACTGTGGAAATCCCAGTCAGCACAACAGGCTACCCTTGAAGGCATCACACCTCCCTCAGACCATACTCCTAAGAGCCGGCTAGGACACATTTTACTAACTCTTGGATTACGGTCAATGACCTAGTCATCTGGACCACTGCTTGGAAGACTACAGGCTGGCATATCAAAGATTCCCATCTTTGGGGCCATGAAATGAAGAAACAAATCTCTGCTGTCAAGTGGAATCTGGTGGATTCCCACAGGAAGGACTCATGTTCTGAAGCAGAAAATGGACTACTGAGCCAGCCAGCACCACCCAGTCACTGCCACCTCTGCCCAGACCCATCGTCAAATAGACTTGTTAATACATTCGCCATTGTAAATGGGCCCACAGCCAAACACTATATGATTCTAATGCAAAAGCTACCACTGCGTGCCACACTTGTGACTTCTGCCCACGATGATCCTATTTGTCTCATGGTGACAGAGGCCAATACCAGGGCAATGCGCCTGCCTGCTTCTGGTAAACTGCCCGTGTGCGATCTGTGGCCCTGTCTCAGGGCCACTGTTGGTTCCTCCCTGCTTCCGGTCTGACCAGTTGACTCTTGTATCATATTTACCCTTGAAACTATGCCATGTTTTCAGCTTTTCAGATCATCTGCCTTCTGACATTGCTGTGCACTTTGTCCCCAAGACCATTTTACAGTATATCAGTTACACAGCATTTAGCGAATGCTGCACACCCCTCATTGAACTCAGGTTGCTGGTGTTGACACAAAATGGAATGGACTTCAAAAACTCAACTGAAAACATTTCTGAGTCAACCACTCTCAACAACTGTTCTACACACCTAACGACACACCTGGCAGTGTGGCCACTGAAAACGGCTGTCCTCAACTTAGGTTTAGTTCCTTTTGGTCATTTCCTGGTTAATGAAGAGGGTGAGGGCTTACGTACACCTAATGTGGACACTGGAAATTGTGTGACGGCCAGTCCTAAATACAGTGCTTCCTTCTTCCCCTTGACTGATGAAGCCCAAGTGATTTTGCCCCTGAGTAGCCCTATTAATAAAAGGGGCCTTAAGGATTTCAGACATAATGCTGATCCAGTCACCTGTATTTTCTTTTTAGATCGATATGGCCCTAGATATTACAAACAATTACTGAGTATGCTGCTCAGTGAGTTCATCTATGGTGGCCGCACAGGCGAAGTTTGGAGTAAAAGTCCAGGTTCCCCACTACTTCTCACTCACCTAATGAGTAGGCTCCTCACTACTGCTAGACAGGGCTGGGAGTCCCAGTTCCCCAGCGGCCCTTAGCTTATACATCCCTGCGTGAAGGGGTCAGAGGGCCTCGTGACTGCTCCCCACCTGGTTTCACTGACACTCAGACAGGTAGTCTCTTTAGCACTTGGTGGTGATCAAAGTCCTCACCCTCCACTAAATGCCCCCTGTAACCACCCTCCACTAAATGCCCCCTGTAACCTTGCACAAGTAGCAGCATCTCATTAGTGCTCAGTGGGGACGAAATTCCAAGCTTCTTATGTTATCTCCATTGGACCTTGGGCTGGTGTCATTACCAACCTTCTAGGATGGAAGTTCTGGCTCCCCAACCAAATTTCACAGCTGAAGGGGATACTCATTACAGCCTGATGAAGGTGAAAGTCTATGCTTAGTCTTTACTGTAATACTTGGGGCTGAAGCCACAGATGTTTTCTGTGGTGTCTGGCCGGAGTAGGGTGGCCAAAATCTAGACGTCTGTCTTGCTAGGCTGCCCCTCTTCCAGTACTTAGCTGGATAAATAGGAAAGTTCACATTTGCTCCATTTTCCCACTTGTGTCTGCTTTGTGTCCATAAAAGTTGATTTTTAAAAGAAAAGTTTAGGGGCACCTGGGTGGCTCAATCAGTTAAGCTTCCAATGCTTGATTTTGGCTCAGGTCATGATCTCATGGTCATGGGATCAAACCCTGTGTTGAGCTTCATGTTGTCAGTGGATTCTGCCTCTCTGTCTCTCTCCCTTTCCCTGAAATTTTGCCCCCCACCCCATTTCTCAAAATAAATAAATAAACATTTAAATTTAAAAAAATAAAAATTTACTTCCACCTAAAGACAGTTCATCAACAACACTAAAACATAAGAATTTTCTTCAGGAGTCCATTCTAATGTACTACATTAGACCAATAAATGCTGTTGGCCATTGTGTAGGTGAGCGTGGATAGATTTGACTCTCTTATTCGGAATTAGTGCTATATCTTGGAGGCATCATAGGCTCCATCAGACATATTCAGCAGGAGCATTTAGCCCAGAAGAGATTCAAAAGTAGAGGTACATAGAAAAAGAATGGCTGTTCACAAGAGGAAAGCTCATCTCACTTGCATTTTCTGGTGTTTATCTCAGAAGAGAAGGAAGGTCTAGCTTATTTTAGAGGAATATGGGGGTATTCACTAAATTCAAGGACCCAATCGCATGTACTTGATCCCACAGAACAATGGAAATAGAACCTTTGTAGACATTAACACAACTCTGGATTCCTCAAATTTTTATCATCCCTTAACAGAGTTTTCAATTCATGTACATCTCATGTTACCACACATAAATAAGACCTTTCGTTTTTTGTTTCTTCTCAGCTTTTTAAGTCTCCTCTCCTTATATTTTCTCACCAGTGCCTTATTAAGCTCATCATTCTATACTATTCTCACTGCCCTAAACCTTCTGGGACGAGCCAGTTGTCACCTCCTCTCTCAGACACGCCCTCCCTTTGTCCCACCCAATCCCGATTTCCCTCTCCCACATCTCTCAGACTCTATTAGGTCTTCCTTGGATTATCCTAATTCACGGGTGCCACTTGTTCCCTGCTGAGACTCTGACTAAAAGCCTTGTTATCTCAACACTCCTACTTGAAATGTCTGTGAATGTGACTACTGACAATCCAATTCAACAGTCACCACATAAATTCCTGGCCAGTCTTCAATTAACTGTCCTTTGGTAAGCCCCCCCCCCCGCCCGACTCTGGTCCAGTTAGATGGGGCTGGGAATTCAGTGGTCACACTTTACCAAATGACAGTGCTAGAGTTGATCCTTTAAAGGATCTAAGGAGGAATATTTCCTATGAATGGAATCATATATTATGTGGTATTTTGAATCTGGCTTCTTTCCACACGTTTTCAAGGCTCATGCATTTGTCACACGCATCAGTACTTCAGTCCTCATTATGACTGAATAATATTCCACTGTATGGATATACTATATTTGGATTATACTTTCATTGGTTTATGTTCATTTAGGTTGCTTCCACTCTTTTGACCACTATAAATAATGCTTCTATAAATATTTGTGCACAAGTTGTTGTGTGGACACAAATTTTCATTTCTCTTGGGTATATAGTTCTGAGTCTAACTGCTGAATAATATTATGTTCTATTTATTTCCCTGAGGAACTACTATTTTCCAAAGCATCTGACACATCCCTATCAACCATGTAAGAGTGCTCTAATTTCTCAACATCTTAATTAATTTCTTATTCCCCTCATTTTTTATGGTTTTTAAAAAAATGTTTATTTACTTATTTTTGGGAGAGACAAACAGACAGACAGACAGATAGAGCATGGATTGGGGAAGGGCAGAGAGAGGAAGACACAGAATCTGAAGCAGGCTCCAGGCTCTGAGCTAGCTGTCAGCAGAGCCCGAAGCGGGACTCGAACCCATGAACTGTCAGATCATGACCTGAGCCAAAGTCAGATGCTTAACTGACTGAGCCAGCCAGGTGCCCCTTCCTCACTTTTAAAAAAAGTATAGCTATTCAAGGGAAAATAAAGTAGCATTCCATTTTGCTTTTTTTTTTTTTTTTTTATTGATAGCTGTACCCTTAACTCAGCTCTGGTAATACCCTGTGGGCAGCACTAGGATCTTCACACATTCGGAACACTGAAATGTTCACATGTTCCACAGCCTAAGGCCAAAGGCGCACAATTTTCTCTAGTGACGGTAGTGACACTATTGTCATAACTAGAGGCCACAACAACTGCACATCCTGTTTCTGTTTCTTTGTCCAAGTTTATTACACTTTCCGGGAGCGAAGAGCCCTCCTCCACCAATCACATGCTCTCACTGGACTCTCCACTCCACTTACGGATTGCTCAGCTATCAAATCAATCATGACGCTTTAATGTGCCTCTTTCTGACAACCTACAAATCAAATTTTCCTATAGCCTTCACCAGCATAAACTTGGCCCAGTGTGCATTGCTCTTCCCAATCCTCAAAGGCAATAGCCCAAAACATGTGTCCCCCACCCCCACCCCCGCCAGAGGAGATGCAACACTGCTTCTCCTATCCTGCCCAGCATCTGTCAGAAGGTAACAGACATGCCACCTTGATCTGCTGACTCTTGACCCAATACACCATCCTGCAAGTCACCGACATTTGTGCAAGCCACTCTCACTGTGTGATTTGCTTTTCCATAAGGACTAATGACAATGAGCATATTTCATGTGATTCCTGACCATTTGGAGAAATGTATATTCAACTCATTTCCCCATGTTTTCTGTGCATCTTATAGTATTGAGTTGTAATAGTTCATATACTCAGAAACCCTAGATTATTAATAGATGCATAATTTGCAATTGTTTTCTCCCACTCTTTGAGTTGCCTTTTCATATTACATCACAATTATTTTAAGGACAAAGTTTTTAATTTTAATGAAGCCCAAAGCACCTAATTTTTCTTATGTTCCTGATGCTTGTGATGTCACGTCTATGATACCAGTATCCAATCCAACGTCACGAGGTTTACACTTGTTTTCTTCTAAAAGTTTTCTAGACTCAGCTCTATATTTAGGTCTTCGATCCATTTTTCGTCAATGGCTGTGTATGATGTGATGAAAAGGTCTAACTTTATACCTTGCATGTGGACATCCAGTGGTCCCACCACCATTTTTTTGAAAAAAACAAAACCAAAACCAAAACCAAAACAAAAACAAAACAACAACAACAACAAAAACTATTCTTTCTCCACTGAATCACCATGGCAACTTCGTTAAAAATCTATTGACCATAAATACAAAGTTTATTTCTGGACTCTAAATTCTATTACTCTGAACTATATGTCTATTCCTAAGTCAGTACCACAGTTTTGATTACTATATCTTAAGTTCTGAAATCACACACTGTGAGTTATCTATCTTTTTCTTTTTTCAACATCATATGCGCCTCTGAATCCAGTGGATTTCCATATATAATTTAAGGTAAATTTGCCAATTTCTGTAAAAACATCAACTGGTATTTTAACAAAAATTGTATCAAATCTGTACATTTTGAGGAGTACTGCTATCTTCTCAGTATTAAGTCTTCCCATGAAAGTAATACATCATTCCACTTACGTAAGTCTATTCATTCATTATTTTCAATGACATTTTTATGGTTTTCAATATAGAAGTTGTACAATTCTTCTGTTAAATTTAATCATAAATATTTTATACTTGTGCTATTTTAAATGGACTTGTTTAAAGATGTCTAAACTTGTGTAAAGTTTAAAGGATGCTGAGGGCACCTGGGTGGCTCAGTTGGTTAACCGTCTGACTTCAGCTCAGGTCATGATCTCACGGTTCATGGGTTTGAGCCCCGCATTGGGTTCTGCGCTGACAGCTAGCTTGGAGCCTGGAGCCTGTTTCGGATTCTGTGTCTCTCTCTCTGACCCTCTCTGCTCATGTTCGCGCTCTCTCTCTCTCAGAAATAAATAAAATATTAAAAATTTTTAAAAAATAAATGGACTTGTTTTTAAATTTCATTTCACATCATTCATTTGAAGTATATATAGAATACAATTTTTTTTGGTATAGTGATTTTGAATCCTACAACTTGCTGAACCCATTTATTCGGTTTAATAGGAGTGTGTGTGTGTGTGCGTGCATGTGTGTGTGTATGCAGTTCTTACAATTTTCTACACACTAAATTATGTAATCTACCAACAGAGAATTTTACCTACTTTCTTCCCAATCTAGATTCCTTTTTTCTAGACAGAACCTCCAGTGTTGTGTTAAACAGAAGTGGTATGAGTCAATATCCTTCTCTTGCTCATGATCTTAGAGGGGAAACATTTAGGTCTGAACCATTAAATATGATGTTAGATGACGGTTTTACTGAACAACTTTTATTGAATTGACAAAGTTCCCTTATTTTTTTGGTGCATGTTTTTATTATGAAAGGATGTTAGGACTTTTCAAATGCTTCACATGAATATATTGAAAGTTTATTATATGTGTTTTGTCCTTTATTCTACTAATAGGATATAGCATATTGGTTGATTTTCATATGTTGAGTATATCTTGCCTTCTGGAACAAATCTCACATGGTTATGGTGTATAATTCTATTTATATGTTGCTGCATTGGGTTAGCTAGTATTCTGCAGAAGATTTTTGTGTCTGTGTTCATAAGAGATAGTGTTAATTTCCTTACTTGTGATATCTTTGGATGCCTTTATAACAGACTAATTCTGAACTAATAGAATGAGTTGGGATGTGTTACTCTTTTCTGTTCTTTGGAAGAGTTTGTGAAGTTGGTATTAGTTCCTCTTTAAAGTTTTGATAAAAATCATCATTGATACTGCTTGGGCCTTTTCTTTGGGTGAAATTTTGTTTTGTTTTCAATTATTAATTTAATCTACTTGGTTCAGTTTATTCCACTCTTCTAGTCTCAGGCTTTTAATTTGAATATTTAATCCACTTATATTTAATGTAATTACTGACAAAGTAGAATTCATGTCTGCTATTTTGTGATTTGTTTTCTATGTGTGTTATTTGTGTTTCTTTTGTTGTTGGTGGTGTATCTCTCTATCTCTGTTTCAATTTTATTTTACATTAAGTAGATATTTTCTATTTTACCATTATATCTCCTTGTCCTTTTAATTTTTTAATTTTAATTTTTTAATGTTTACTTATTTTTGAGAGGCAGGCAGACAGAGCATAAGCAAGGGAGGAGAGGAGAGAAAGGGAGACACAGAATCTGAAACAGGCCCCAGGCTCTGTGCTGTCACCACAGAGCCTGATGCAGGGCTTGAACTCTTGAACCACGAGATCATGAGCTGAGCTGAAGTGGAACACTTAACTAACTGTACCACCCAGGCTCCCCCTCCTTGTCCTTTTCCTTTTCTTTTTTTCTTCCTTCCTTCCTTCCTTCTTTGCTCTTCTTCTTTTTTTTTTTTTTTTAATTAGCTCCTGAGCTGTCAGGATATATATTTTTTTTAATTGAAATGTAACTGATACACAATGCCACATTAGTTGTGGGTGTACAACATAGTGATTTGGCAACTCTATATGTTATGCTGTGCTCACCAAAAGTATAGCTTTCACCCGCCACCATACAATGCTATTGTAATATTTTCTATTACTGCTTTCAATACTTCAAACGTTAGTCTATAATGTCTTTGTGTGGATATATTTGAATTCATTCTGCTTGAAGTTCGCTGAGCATCATGAATTTGTAGTTTAATGTTTTTTCCCCCATCAAATTTAGAAAGTTTGACCATGGTTTCTTCAAATATTTTTTCTGCTTATTTCTCTTTTCTATTTTGGGAATTCTATTATGAGTATATTGATAATGTCCCTCATTTCCCTGAGGCTTGGTTTAGTTTTCTTCATACTTTTCTCTTCATGGTCCTCAGACTAGGTAATCTCAATTGACCTATTTTAAGGTTTGTTAATTTTATTTTTATGCCACCTACTATTGTTGAGCCTCACTACCAAATGTATTATTTAAGCTATTGTACTTTTATACTGTAGAATTTCAATTTGGTCCTTCTTCATAATTCCTATCACTTTATTGATATTATTTTTTGGTGAAATATTATTTTCATGCTCTTGGGTATTTTTTACACATAGTTTCTTTTAATTCTTTGGATGTATTTATAACAGCTGATTTTAAGTGTATGCCCAGTAAACCCAATGTCAGGACTTCCTCCAGTGAA
The DNA here is from genome assembly GCF_003009895.1 of Hyaena hyaena. Classification (NCBI taxonomy): domain Eukaryota; kingdom Metazoa; phylum Chordata; class Mammalia; order Carnivora; family Hyaenidae; genus Hyaena; species Hyaena hyaena. The sequence continues at coordinate 571,938 of NW_024081118.1, forward strand.
CTTTCTATAGACTGCTTTTCCTTCTCTTTCTATATAGGTTTTGTTTTATTTCAATTTAATTTAATTTAATTTTTTTTGCTTCTAATTTTTCGTTGAAAAATTATATACAATTTTATTTAAATTGGACATTTCATACAATACAATTTAAAATCTCAAAATCAGTCTTGTCTCTCCAAGTTGAGAGGTTTTTTTCCCCTCTGGTTGCTGTTTTTCCTTTGTTTTGGTGATTTGTTGAACTCATTCTACAAAATCTATCTTCTTTTTCATTTGTGGCCATGGAAGATTTTTCGACACGTAGTTTATACTTATATTTATTAAATGGCTAGAGCCATTAATTCTCCAGGTCTTTGCTTGCTGTGTTTATGTTGAGACAGTCACTCAACATTGGGATGGCAGTTGACAACTCTTTCTTCACCTCACTTTCTGCTTGCATAAAGTCTCAGAGTCAACTGAAGATAAGGGCTTAAAACTTTCTCATGCCTTTCCTCAGCAGATGCAAATCCTCTTTTTTTCCAGGAAATCGTCAAAAGTATTCAACGATCCTGTGGGCATCTCACTTCCTAGATTCTTAAATTATTTGGCTAACTCCTACTGTCAGTCAATTGTCTCTTGTTGTTTGACACAATGTTCCTAAAGAAAAGTTCCCCACCCTCCAATGGCTATGGGCAAACTAGGAATCAGGGGATATATAAGCTGTCTTGCAATTGAGGTCTTTCAAGAAATCACCCAAAAATTCAATTCATGACAATTGTCTATGAACATGGCTTTCATTCCTGTTCTTGTATCCTCAGATGGCTACGGCATGCTGGTTATGCTTTTGATAGATTGATTTTCAAGTCTACCATGGAATTGGAAAGGAAAAATGGAGAAGTTAAAATACCACAAAGTCTACAGAGTTTACCAAGATGCAACCGTTAAAAAAAAAAGTGCTCCTTGCATCTTGTGGTGGTTGGTTAACTTCCAGAGTTCTGAAACATTTTATTCTGACAATTTTTTGCCAGCACTTTCACTGCTTATCTGGAAGGGAGAAGTTTTTGGAGGTCTGTATGCTATCATTCCAGAAATGCCAGCCTCCATTATAATTTTAAGGAGTATTCTTTTAAGTTTTGTTTCTTCCACAATTAATATAACACCAAATCCTGCTGGTGGGGTTTCAGTGACATTAATAATTTTCTATTTCTGAAATTTCTATTTCATTTTGAGGGTTAGAATAATTGCAAATGTGTTCTTATTCAACAGAATCCAGATCAACAGAAGAGACAGCAATTAATTCAGGACTTTTTCCCCCTGCAGTTCAGTATCCAAATATCAAAACAGGAAGGAAAAGAGGCCCATTCAATTGTTTCTCCTTACAAACACAAAATTGTGGAGTATATCTCTGCCCGACATGGCTTCTGCCTGAACGACTTCCATCTGTTTGGCACCATGTGGTACTCAAGCATATGCCAACCAATCAGTCATTTTGCTCTACGTGAGGAGAGACAATGAGAAGATTAATACAATTCCTTTAACTCTGATGAGGAACACAATGGCTCAGTGGCCTCACACAGGCATTTGGGAAATTACTGTGCCACAGTAAATTGTAAAACTCATTTCTGGGCTGAGTGGAATATTAAAATATAATTTGGCAGACAAAGTATACTGAGTGATGTTCAGGACAACTCCTCTAGTCTTTATTTTCATGTGCTGGTTGATGAGGCACAGAGGGAAAATCTAAAAGGACCTCCCAAAAAGAAGCACCTTCTGTGTTAAAACACCAAGACAAGTTGAGGTCTAGTGACAGCGTGAGATCAGAGCAATGGGACCATCCATACAAGGAGGCAATGTTGCCACAGGGTTTTATGTCCCTGAGGTCTCTTCAAGTTTTCATGAAGAAAAAAGAAATTCAGAAAAACTCCAAGCTTATCAGAAAGGTGATTTTAACTAGGTTTTTCCCAGCCACCGGTATGAAAATAACTGAATTTGAAATATGGCGGGAACGTCACTCCCAATTCAAGCTTCTCTCAAAATTATCTTCTAATTTTCCTTAATTTCTCAAGAAATAACACACAGTTACAATCACTAAAGCTGGAAATCCTGAGTTATAATGTCCTTATGGCTTTTTTCTTTTTTATACATGCAGTGTATATCCTATAGCAGGTAACTTGGAAAAACAAAAAGAATACACACAAATTTCTACAATTAATTTGCTTATGCACTATTAATACTTGGCAGTACAGCCTTCTTGAAAGTAATATTTTTAAGACTTTATATGTATATTATATGTACAGATGCAAAAATATGAAGAAACAACATATTTATACACATTTATATATGTTGATATATATAATGCCCAAAGCTGTCAATAATTATTTTATCTATTTCTCAATATTCCAGAAAAATTATATATCCAGAGGATGATTTAATACCTCTTAAAGAGATTTCAAAACATCAGATTAAAAGTGTATTTTAAAGACAGAGAAAAAAATTGTTATAATACAAAACTTAAGGAGCACCTGGTTGGCTCAGTCAGTTAAGTGTATGACTTTTGATTTCAGCTCAGGTCATATCTCACAGTTCTGGAATTCAAGCCTTGTGTCAGGCTCTGCATTGATAGCATGGAGCCTATTTGAGTTTCCCTCCCTCCCTCCCTCTCTCTCACCCTCCTGTGCTCAGGTGCTCGCTCTCTCTCTCTCTCTCTCAAAACAAATAAACATACAAAAAAAGAACCTTAAGACACAGAATGGCAATACATTCCTCAAAAGTAATGCTTGCTATAATTTAATGGAATTTAGCATTTTCGTTGAAAAAAATACAAAAAAGGAAACTTCAACCTAGAATTCTATTTTCTCTAAACTGGTAAACCTCAACTTTTTCACATTCACATGTGGGGCAATACCCACAAGAAATTTACCTTCCCCCCCCACACACATTCTCAGAAAGATACGGAAGTGCCTGCTTCAACCTAACAAGGCTGAGAGTAATGGGACCTTCAGCTGAGATTGAAATAAAGGACAAAGATTATAATTATATTATTAAAAGATGAATTCATTAAAAACAAATGAGCAAAAGAAAAGCAAAACTTATAAAATACCTTTAGAATACATAATGTCATACAAAACCAAAATGAAGCAAATCTTAGATACACTCTTCAACTTCTAAACAATGGTCTTTTAGTAGACATTCAAAGTGAAAAGAAGGAAGGAAGGAAGGAAGGAAGAAGAAAGAAAAGAGGGAGGGAGGGAAGAAGGAAGGAAAGAAATCTTGCAAGCATTTTTCGAGTGTCTACTCGGACGACAGATGCTATGCTCGATCTTGTGAAGACAAAAATGAGTAAGATATAGACCTTCATATGAAATGATCATAAACTAGTAACAATGACTCCTTCCGTATTGTATAGTTTATGCAGAGAATAGAAAAATAATCACGATTAATTACAAGTTCTCCCAATTTCCCATGACCTTATGTCTATATTTTTAAATGTTTGTTTATTTTTGAGAGAGTTGGGGAGGGGCAGAGAGAGGAGGAAAGAGAGAATCCAAGCAGGCTCCACGCTGTCAGCACAGAAACTGACATGGTGCTCAAACTGATGAACCATGAGATCATGACCTGAGTTGAAATCTAGAGTTGGACGCTTAAGTAATTGAGCCGCCCAGATGCCCCAAAGGTCCCCTGACCTTATTTTTGACTCTCAGTCTTTGCTCTCAGGAGCTGTAGAAATTAAGGTGTTTAGATTTATGTTTCAAACGGATATAACTCTTCTACGGTTATGCAACTGAAAGAGCTCAACAAATATTATAATGAAATACCAAAATTGGTGTCCAGACAAGCGTACATATCTATAGATTCCCATGCCTTTAGGCTGAGGGAACACTTAATGTCAATACCTTGACAGGTACTGTGCTTTTACTTTTTAAATCTCAACTACTGTGTTTCACCTGCACTCAGACCACTTTGAAAAACAATGCTTTGGGGGTATTTTTGAGAAGAAAAGGTATAAACAAGGAATATCCATGACATATATTAAGCATTAGTTCTAAATTAGCTGTTTTGAGCACTTAATTAAAATACCATTTCATTGCATTCTTCAGTAGAACGATTTTCCTACACGGAACAGAATTTCAGGTATCAGGAATAGGAATGTGCAATCACTGAGCTTAATCAAGCCTGAGTATTCCCAGTGCCTCCTGATCTATCAAAGACCAACGTGGCCACACATTGTGCATTCAAGTGCACTGCTAACATGACTCACACTGGCAGCAAGCTCAAGTTCATTAGATAAAATGAAACTTGCTCAGGCTTTGTAATGAAATCTTCCAACATGCATTTAAGAAACAATATTTAGTGTAGATTTTTTTAAGGTTGCAACCGCTGTTTCTATTATTTTCTCTTAAGATAAACATTTTTTTTTCAGTTTAATCAAACATACCACAATCACTCTTCAGCTTACTAACACAACTTTTGTGAGTGCAAAGGAAATGCTCCTGACCCAAATATATAGAACATGAGATAGCATTTTCTTCACAGAGAAGGGGACTGCTTTATTTGTATTATCCATAACAACTTAAACTAAACTCCAAGGACACAAATCTGCTTGACCACTGGTTAGAATTGAAAGTATCCTGAGGATAGAGGTCAAGAGGCAGAGCAAAGCTTTCTTTATGAGGTGAGTTCTAAATCTTGGTCACCTTAGGTTAGATGCCAGCCTTCTTAGACATTACTAACTATTCCAGCAACTATTGGTATCCGACCAGGTATTCAACAGTCAGAAATGGTGGGGCACAAAGTATTCTTTGGGCATCAGTAAAGTGACTGTCCTCATCACTGATAATATTGTCTAGTCATGTGTGCTAATATGGGACCAAAGTGATACTCTGAAGCACCATCTTGGAACATTTAAGCACTTGTGGTAAAAAACAGCTTGGACCACTCGTATTTGTTCTGACACTAGGTCCGCTGGTCACTGAGGTTCCTTGTCCTTATCTTTTTGACAACATCACTGCAATGTATGCTCTATTCTAGCCAATAGATTGTGGGATTTTTTTTTTCTTGTTCTTTAACATTGTGCTTCTAAATAATCAAATGGCAAGGCACCTGGGTGGCTCAGTCGGTTAAGCATCTGACTTCGGCTCAGGTCAGGATCACACGGTCCGTGGGTTCGAGCCCCACATTAGGCCTTGTGCTGACAGCTCGGAGCCTGGAGCCTGCTTCAGATTCTGTGTCTCCCTGTCTCTCTCTCTCTCTCAAAATACAATAAAGACATTAAAATATTTTTAAAAATAATCAAATGGCAATCACCTTAAACTTGATTTATGCTAAAATTTACTACTTACTATGTAATACTGACGATTTTTTTTACAGGTTGTCTATTAGACTCTATTCATTGGTTTCTGGTCAGAGGCAAATAACTAGGAATGACGACAGGAACATCTATTCAAATTACTTACAGAAAGATTTTTACTTACTTCCAGGCATTTTGCAAACCATAGCACTAAAACCTGAAATGGCATTGCCTTCCAGAATATAGAGCCGAGCTTTCTGCTCCTTGTCCCCATAAACATGGTGGGGAGAGGGACTCTAGAAATATTAGAGTTTGAAGAGCTATGGGATTCCCTCAGTCTTCACTGGCAGTTTTCTTTTTTTTTTTTTTAATTTTTTTTTTTAATGTTTTATTTATTTCTAGGAGAGAGAGAGAGACAGCGTGAGCAGGGGAGGGTCAGAGAGAGAGGGAGTCACAGACTCTGAAACAGGCTCCAGGCTCTGAGCTGGCAGTCAGCACAGAGCCCGACGCGGGGCTCGAACCCACGAACCGTGAGATCATGACCTAAGCGAAAGTCGGACGCTTAACCGACTAAGCCACCCAGGCGCCCCTTCACTGACAGTTTTCTAGAAGCATCTCTGCAGTATCAGGCATGTTTAAGATAAACTTTTCAACACTCCAGAGAAAGTATTTCTTGCCCATTCCTTAAAGAGAGAAAGTAACTTGTCTGTACTTTAGGGCTGCTTCTCTACTCAAGATTCTGAGTTTGAGAATGCCATTTGAGATGGATATTGCTAAATGATAGCTCAAAATGACACTAAGTCTAGGATTCTTACATATCTATTGTGATGGTGATGCCTGAGATAACTGGTTAATAAATGCATATTAAAAAAAAAACTATAAAGGACTCTAAAATTTCTCATACTTTGGCCACTTTTTGGAATAAAGGTTATTACCATTATGTCCTAAAAAACAAGACAGATCAAATGCAAGACAAATTAGGACTCACTTAAATTAAAACTACCAAAATAATTTATCACATATTATTCTAGTTATATATATGAGGATATACCAGCTGTAGGAAATAAATCTGATGGCTTAAACATATTTTACCCAAATTTTGCGTTTCTTTTTTTGTATTTGTATTGGACTTTAGCATTATTCATCCCAGGTACCAAGAAGAATGTGTTAGAATTATTCACTGAATTAGACTTCTGTACTAATATGTTTGTGTATTTCTCTAACACAAAAATGGTCCTGGCTGCAAACATAAGCTCTGAAGACTGTTTTCATTGAGTTCAGGACTGTTTTAAAATATATTTATAACTCGAAGTATTATTTTGAAAAAGGTTTTAAAAATCTTATACAAAAACATGTTAAGGTGCTGAAAATCTTCATTTTGGAAAAAGAGGATTATAGGGGGTCAATATAATTTTAAAAAAGATTTTGGGAAATTTTAGAAAAAAATAAGAATAGGGGCAACTGGGTGGCTGAGCATGAAGCGTCTGACTCTTGATTTTGGCTCAGGTCATGATCCCAGACCCATGGGATCCAGGCCCATGTTGGGTCCCATGCTTAGCCTGCTTGGGATTCTCTCTCTCTGCCTCACCCCTGTTTACTCTTCTCTCTCTCTCTCTGCCCCTCCCCAGCTCACACTCTTGTGTGCACTCACTCTCTCTCTCTCAAAACAAACATTACAAAAAAGAATAAAAATAAAAACTGTGTTACCAGAATCACCTGACAAATGATTCCTACATTTTTATGTTGTATTATTTTGAAGTAAATAGAAAATCAAGAGAAGGAACCATGCCTAATGAGACATAATATATGTATCTTCCCCTTGTTTTCTCATCTTACAGGAAAAATAAACAAACAAAACACAAGTAATAGTGTGTTTTCTTTCTGCAATTATGGAAATTCTCCCCTTCAACAATGTGTTCCCAATGTGCTAAGACAAATCCTTGTGGGATGGCGCTTGCTGAATTTCAGTCTGGCTCGCGATATACGGGCACCTTAGAGCACCCCCATCGCCGCTCTGTCAGCAAGACAGGGGAAGGGGAGAATGTGATGTGACGGGGTAGAAGCAGAAGGCCACCACCCTGGGGGCCTGGACTCAAATGTACCAGGTTCCCCAGCCTCTGGATGCTTCACTGTTTTCCTTCTTAGCTGTAAAATGAAAGCAGTAAGAAAGATCTACCTCACAGCATAGTGACAAGTGCCAGAGCTACTCCCTGAAAGCTGCTTAGAACAAAACCCAAAATATAAGAAATGGTGGAGAAGTTTTAGCTATAACATTATAGGTTTTGCTTTAGCCCGAGCCAAGGCATGGCGTATCTTGGTGAAGCAGAGTGAGCTGACCCTGAATGCCAATAAGATGTGTTTAAGAAACATTTCTTCCATCCTGAAGGATCCAGTGAAGGAACTGCAAAGACAGGCAAGACTTGGTCACTGCTTATCTGATTTTCAGAATGGATTTTGAGCCTAGAGCTGGATCTCATCTCTTCTGCTTCTAGACCTGTTTACTGGTCACACACTTAAGGGTTTCTTTTTTTTTTTTTTTCCAGAAACATGCAGACACCAGATTAGTTTTTCTGTATAAGAACAGAAGATTTTGAACCTAACTAATGTCCCTGTAGGGATGTGTAAGTTCTAGAAAATGGCTTTCTGTGCTCCTACTGTCTCTGTGATTAGTTATGTTAGAGAAAGAACTTGTCTCCGATAAATGATACTTAAATACATGAAAGAAGGACAGTATTTATATTTATCTTGTTTTAAATTCAATATCCAGAGTATAAACAACATGTACTACAATGTGTACCACATGGTAAGAAAACTCAATGAGAATATTGATTTATGAAGACAAAAACATTAGACTGTTACCATGAATTTTTACGTAAAGACATTTACCAAAGAATTCTTAAAATAAGCCACATACCCTAATAGATTTCAAATATTTTCAACATTCAAAATACATTTACTGATCACTACAATGGGCCAGGTGTCAAACTTAACCAATCTTACTATTGGTTAAGAGATACTAGATGCAGGAAAAAAAGCATCATATTGAAATTCAGAGCACCTTATTTTGGGGAACAGTGTTATTAGCCTTTGTTATCTGATATACAAATAATTTACACAGCTAATTTCCTATTGAAGGATATGTGAACCTCAAAACATTAAATTATTTCCAGTTTGGTCTACTAATCTTCGACAAAGCAGGAAAGAATATCCAGTGAAAAAAAGACAGTTTCTTCAACAAATGGTTTTGGTAAAACTGGACAGTGACATGCAGAAGGATGAAAGTGGACCACTTTCTTACACCATACACAAAAATAAAGTCAAAATGGATGAAAGACCTCAATGGGAGACAGGAAGCCATCAAATTCCTACAAAAGAATGCAGACAGCAACCTCTGTGACTCCGGTTTGAGCAACTTCTTACTTGAGATGTCTCTGAAGGCAGGAGAAACAAAAGCAAAACTGAACTACTGGGACCTCATCAGGATACATAGCTTCTGCACAGCGAAGGAAATGATAAAACGATAAACAAAAGCCTGCTGAATGGGAGAGATATTTGCAAAAGACCTATCAGATAAAGGGTTAGGATCCAACATCTATAAAGAGCTTATCAAACTTAACACCCAAAAAACAAATAATCCAATGAAGAAATGGGCAGAAGACATGAACAGACACTTTTCCAAAGAAGACGTCCAGATGGCCAACACACACATGAAAAGAGGCTCAACATCACTCATCATCAGGAAAATACAAATCAAAACCACAATGAGATACCATCTCACACCTGATAAAATGGCTAAAATTAACAGCACAAGAAACAACAGTTATTGATGAGGATGCAGAGAAAGGGTAATCCTTTTGCACTGTTGGTGGGAATGCAAACTGGTGCAGCCACTCTGGAAAACAGTATAGAGGTTCTTCAAAAAGTCAAAATAGAACTACCCTACAATCCAGCAACTGCACTACTAGCTATTTACCCAAAGTATACAAAAAAACAGATCCAAAGGAGTACACTTTCCGGATGTTTATAGCAGCATTTCGGCAATAGCCAGACTATGGACAGAGCCCAAATATTCTTCAACTGATGAATGGATAAAGAAGATGTGCTATAAATATACAATACAGTATTACTCAGTCATCAAAGTAATGAAATCTTTCCACTTGCAAAGTGTGGATGGAACTATATAGCGTTTTATGTTAAGTAAAATAAGTCAGAAAGACAAATCCCCTATGATTTCACTCCTATGTGGAACTTAAGAAACAAAACAGAAGGACACAGGAGAAGGGAGGGAAAAATAAGATAAAAACAGAGAGGGAAACAAACCGTAAGAGACTCTTAATGACAGAGAACAAACTGAGGGTTGCTGGAGGTGGGGGACGGGCTAAATGGATGATGGGCATTAAGGAGGACACTTGTTAGGAAGAGCACTGTGTGCTACGTGTAAGTGATGAATCACTATGTTCTACTCCTGAATCTAACATTACGCTATATATTAACTAGAATTTTAAAACTTAAGGCTAAAAAAAAAGAAACAAAGAAATATAATCTTTTGATAAAATCTAGCCTCTATCTGAAAGGAAATCATTGTTTTCTCAATTGGAATTTTATATGAGCTTACAGGAGAAGAAGGGTAAGAATGCTTCTACAGATGGCTAACTCAGCAGGTAATAACCTGATCATTCTAAGGTCGAGACCTCAGGTCTCCTATGAGCTCATTATGTTCACAAGTTTTCATGTCCAGGGAGTGCCTATTTAACCCAGGTCAGTCATTTCATAAATGCCTGTCGCGTTAAGGAGTCAATTCTTGAATTTTTAACTGTATAACTAAAAGAATTTAAAGTACAACCTTAAAAAGCTGGCTTCGTAGATCCAATCTCAAATTAAAGCCAAAGTTAATGTTATTATGAACATTAGTTCCCATAGTTTCTTTATAGACAAATCCCAGTGAGCCATTAATTTATATCTGTGGCTGCTGACTTTTTCTTTACTCTCAGGCCAATCCCTTTAACTCACTGAAACAGTGGAAAATTCACAAGTCATGTGGTCAGCATGACTCGATGTCTTTCTTTCCAGAATCTGAACACCCTTCCCAGGTTGCTACTGTTAACCCATGGCATGTCCATAGACAAAACGTCCATTTTCCCTGAAAAAATCAGGAGAGCGTCAGCCTCCTTTGAAGCTAGAATGACAGCACGTGACCTCGCCCCTCCTATCAGTATGCAACACCTTGGACGCTGATTTACGAATTAGTACAGGCCGCCTGGGTGGCTCATTCAGTCAAATGTCCAGCTTCTGCTCAGGTCATGATCTCACGGTTCATGGGTTCAAGCCCCGCATTGGGTTCTGTGCTGGCAGCTCAGAGCCTGGAGCCTGCTTCATATTCTGTGTCTCCTTCTCTCTCTCTGACCCTCCCCTGACCACGCAGTCTCTTTCTGCCTCTCAAAAATAAATGAAAGTTAAAAAACAATTAGTAAATTCAGCGAAGAGCTCCTGGCACATCAATTCCACAGCAGCAGCTACAAGCCCGTGGCTCCCAGGAGGGGCAGCAGCAGTACAAGCAGCATGGCCCACACACAGGACAGTGTTTGGAGCTGACACTGACAGGTGTGCAAGGCATCACGTGTGCTGTCCAGCAGCTGCACGGCAGTAAAGCCATTCTCACCATGCTGGCATTTGAGGTGACATTAGATCTATAGCTACAGGCAAAGTGAATTTCTTCCCCTCTTCCTGGCCATTTTTCCAACCCAATTCTCTAGTCTGCTTAAGCTTTTTAGTGTACTCAGAAAAGTTTTTCTACCCACAAGTTCTCCATGTAAATTAGCCACTTTGCTGCTTCTGTATGAAACAGAGAACCGGAATGGGTATGGGGAGTTATCACAGAGCCTTAGGGAAATGCAAATACTCTGAGACTGATTTTCCACACAGGGCTGAAATGGAAAACTCAACTCGTATTTGGGGAATGAATGAATTCTGTCCATCTTCAGCACGGAAAGGACAACAACAGTCTCCTTCGCCATCTGCACTCGAATCACCTGCCCAGATGGTATAACACCTTCCTTTAAATTTCAAACTTGGCCTAACCCACCTCCACACAGCTGTCATTGGAAACCCTAGGATGCCTGACTACGGATGTGAAAGGATGTAATATACACCACAATCTTAGGTCAGCACTTCTCTCAAGAGGCTTTTGTCTTGTGCCTGCATTCAAAAAAATATGTTGAGTATCTGTGCTATCATTTTCCCTTCCTAAGTAAGTTTAAACAGTATTTTAAGGAAAGAGGAATGTCTGTGAAGAAAGTAGGTGAGCCTACGAGGCATCAAGTCTTGTGTTGGAAGAAAACTTAGAACCAGGGAAGTGTATCATGAGAAGTGGCCACATATGAGACATAATTGTGCCCATGCACACATTCCCATCTACTGTGCATAAGAGGCGTTTCTCTGCATGAGAAAATAAAAATGAAATAGGAAAGTCCTGTTGGTTCTGAAAAATTTCAATGTCTTGTTTGCCTATGCCATAATAATTTTGAAAAAAAATCAGAATTAACTTGCCTAGTGCATGGATAATCACAGTCTGCATAAGATGAGAGCAAGCACCACACTGACCCCATGGAGTGTTATATATTTGAAAATCTGAATAAGGCCAGAGCAGAGGAGTAAGAGTCAAGGAGCTTCTTGGTGGATGATTCTTTTTATATGCTGCTGGATTCGATTTGCAAGGATCTTGTTGAGAATTTTTGCATCCATATTCATCAAGGATATTGGCCTGTAGTTCTCTTTTTTTGCTGGATCTCTGTCTGGCTTGGGAATCAGAGTGATGCTGGCTTCATAAAATGAGTCCGGGAGTTTTCCTTCGATTTGAATTTTTTGGAATAGCTTGAGAAGAACTGGGATTAATTCTGTTTTAAATGTCTGGTAGAATTCCCCAGGGAAGCCATCAGGTCCAGGGCTCTTATTTGTTGGGAGATTTTTGATCACTGATTCAATTTCTTCACTCGTTATGGGTCT